>NC_041747.1:6189715-6503441 GCF_004115215.2 Ornithorhynchus anatinus | reverse complement strand
TTTCTGAATTTCTTCTCTATGGGTCTCTCCCATGCAGGCATCTGTCTTTCCATGTATCTATCGGTATTTGAGTGCTCACTGTGTGCAAACAATGTACTGTGCACATGGCAAGGTACACTGGAGTTGGTAGACTCCTCCCCTCAAAAGAGTTTCCAATCTGTATCCCAGCTTTCAACTGGGATGCAGCCCTGCCCGAGGCTTTGTTTTATTGTATCTGTAATAAGTGTTGCTGCTTTTGAAGGAGAAAAAGCATGTCTCACTGCTTGTTTTTCAGAGTTGAAGACCTGCATTGAATCGCTTTTAGTTTTCCGAGATGTGGGCAAGAGAGAAAAGTTATGTTTCAAACTGGGTACAGAATAGAGAGTACAAAGAAATCTGGGATCTCCAAACCTGGGGCCAATAAGGTACTATTAAAGATTAGCGGGATGAACAACTAGGTGAGGCTGTAGAAGGAAATAGAGAAATAAGTTATAAAGAGAAGTAGCAAGTTATAAAGAGAAGTAGCATGGTCTAGTGGAAAGAGCACGAGCCTGAAAACCAGAGGACCTGTGTTCTTATCCCGGCTCGGCCACGTGTCTGTTGTGTGACCTTGGGCAAGTCACTTCACTTCCTCTGTGTCTCAAGTTTCTTCATCTGTAAAAGAGGGTTTAAATCATACTCCCTTCTACTTAAATTGTGAAGCCCATGTGGAACAGGGACGGTGTCCAACCTGATTAACTCGTATCTACTACCCCAGTGCTTAGAACCAGCACTTGGCACATAGTACCATAATGTTTAATGATTATTGTGTGCAATAAGTAGCGTGGAACGCTATGGCAGGGAAGGGGAGTTTAAAAATTACAGATACCTTTCAAACTAGATCTTGAAATGATTAGAACAGAAATGGGATATTCTTAAATAAATATACACACACACACACACACATATATATATATATATATATACACACATATATATATATACACACACACATATGTAAATGAAATGTTGTCGAGTCATTTCCAATTTATAGCAACTTTATGAACATATTTTCTCCAGAACTCTCTAACATCTACCATAATCTACAATCTTGCTAACGACTCTTCCGTTATCGTTTTATGCTTTCTATCCATCCAGCTGCTGGTCTGCCTCTTCCGTGTTTTCCTTGGACTTTTCCTGGCATTAGTGTCGCCTCCAGAGAATTAGTCTGGGGTATGCTTAGATTCTATAAATTTAGAAAAACTGTTCCCTGTCTCTTGTATAGTAAGTAGATGGCAAGTGCAGTGGAGCTTTCCTATGTCATTCCTTCTACTTATTTGCAGACTGTTGAGACCTTGAAACATTTAAATTTATCATTGGACACATTTCTTCATAATGGGCTGCCTATTAGGTATTCATGAATGTGGAGCCCTAAATGGTGATGTTTGACTTGAAACATACCGGACTGAGAGACAAACCACATCTCTGGATTTCTTTAAAATCAGAGGTCATTCCCATTGCATGTACCTTACCAGCTTTATTATTATCGCTAGCATCTTAATGGGGTCTTAGGCATTAACCATATATCATTAAATGTCAATTTGACACTAATTCGTTCACAAGGACTTCCTCTTGAGATCACTGACTTCTGAACAGATGTGCTCTCCCAGATGTCAGCAGTGTCTTTTTTTTTTAAAGGGGAGTTTTCCAAAGTGATTTTAGTTGTTATCACCCAGCTTGGCACTCTGAAGAAACGCTACGGTTGTGTCTGGTCTCTTGAGGGTCAGATAACAAGTGAGGGTGATGTGCACACTGATTCTGATTTTCCTTGGGTTCCATTTTGTTTGTTTTATATTCTTGGCATTGTGGGGGTTGGCCTTGTTTTTTGTTTTACTTTTCTGCTAGTTTTTGTTTCACTTTTCTGCTAGTTTTTTTTAAGAAAGTAAAGGAGAGACTCACAACCCTTATTCAAGCCAACCCATGTGCCGTAATCAACTCTTATTTGTGAAAGATGGCTGAAGAAAATTGAATTAGTATTGTCAGTCAAACCAAGGGGATTAAATGTGAGCCCCAAATGGACCAGGGGCTGGATTCCATCTGATTACCCTGTATTTACTCCAGTGCTTAACTCAGTGGTTGGCACATAGTAAGTGCTTAACAAATGAAAGATCGTGAAGGTAATAATAATATTCATTATCGTACTTTCTAAGCACTCATAATGTGCCAAGTACTGTTCTATGCACTGAGGTAGATACTAGTCAGTCATGTTGGGCAGAGTCCCCCTCCCACGTGGGGCTCACATTTTACAGATGAGGTAACTGAGGTCCTAAGAAGTGAAATGACATGCCCAAGGTCACACAGCAGACCTGTGGCTGACCTGGGATTAGAACCCAGGTCCTTCTGACTCCCAGGCCTGTGTTCTATCCATTAAGATAGAACAAACACTGCTTGGCATCTTCATAGAGTTCCATATATTGCTGGAAAGAGTGTGTACATGTTCAACTATCCAGGGTTTGGTGCTTGGAGATCTTAGCAGCTCACGGAGACACCTCAGCAGTGACCTGAGGTGGAGAATGAAAGTGATTTCCAGGTGGGAATGCAGAGGAAAAGTAATCCAGAGTGATTCCCGTGATATCAAATCTTTAAAGGGTATCAGATCACTTTGGTCTTCATGAAAGGCACACAACCTCTTCTTTAACTTCGTGATGGCCAAAGTATTGTAAAATGATATTAAACTGGATAGCATCTCCAGATGAATGTCTAAGTAAAAATGAGAGTCCTTGGGACATAAATAACTACCAAATTATTCAGTATCCATGCATGCAATTTCCTTTCCCATGTGTTCCTGGAGCTGGTGTATTCATGCAACGTAATGATTGTGTGTTTCTTCCCCAGTCTGCAGTGTTATTATTATTATTATCACCAATGTCTTGGAGCCAAGCATATGGCATTCCTCCTTCCTTTCAGACTTATTCACACCTCCTGGCATTCATAATTTCTGCTTTATGACTTTCTAAAATCTATTATGCAAAAAACCTAGGTGTTAATAATAGTAATGGTATTTATACAATACTCCAGTGCCAAGCAGCAGAGGAGTTCAGTCAGACACAGTTCCTCTTCAACAGGGGGCTCACAGTCTGAGGGAGAAAGAAGTGATGTTTTTTCCCCATTTTACAGATGAGAAAACTGAGGTCCAGACAGGTTGTGACTTGCCTGAGGCCAGGGGCAAAGGCAGAACCAGAACCCAGATCTCCTGATTCCCAGCCCCATCCCCTTTCCACTAAGCCCCACAGCCACTGTGTTTACCAGATCCTTGATTTGGTCATCTGATACCATCCCCTTGGAGTGGGATGAGGAAGTCTGCTTCTGTTTTTCTTTGCCATTAAAAGGTTCAGGATCGAAATTCTGAGTTTAGGTTAAAACCTAATGGGTTTTCATTTACTACTTTTTAACATTTTAAAATGATGCTTATATTGATCGTAGTGTAGATAATAATCAAAATGTGTTGGAGATATTTCCGTTTCAAATTGAGTTGTTCAGAATGAAGAGTGTTTCTAAACTGATTAAATTAAGTTAAAGTCAGTCCTTTTAGATTCAGCTAGGGGTTTCTCCATTTGAAACACAGACTCTTGAAAATCACTAGGGATTTCAGCAACTTCTAATAATAATTATAGTATTTCTTAAACACCCACAATGTGCTCAGCACTGCGTTCAGTGCTGGGATACAGATGTAATGCAAGGCAGATTAGGGACGGTCCCTGTCCCTCCTGGGGCTCCCATTCTAAATGGGAAGGCGAACCAAAGATTTCTCCAAGAAGAATGTTCAGAGGTTTGACCCCTAATTTACTTTCTTGGAACCTGAGTTGCAATGAGCCCTGGGGACTTCTCAAAGGTTCCCCAGTCATTAATGAAGGCCGAATTTTGGACTTGGAAAGAGTGTCTTGGGGAGTCCCTAGGGGTAAACAAGTAAGGAGGCTGTAAAATGGGTCTGGGATGGTTCCACCAAACTGAGAGAGAAGGGAAAATTACACTGATGTACAAAGGGCCTGAACTCGAGAGTGGGTGAAAGGGAAGACAGAAAGCAAGCCAGGCAATGAGTGGGAGATGTGGGAAGTTCTGAGGGGGCTTCTGCCTCCACAGTCCAGAGGCACAGGGACTGCAATCTGAGCTCATTTCTTTGTGCCTTCAACAGATACACCAAAGAAGAATCCATCAGTGGTATTTATTGAGTGTTTAGGGCAGAACACTGTACTAAACGATTGGGAGAGTACACAATAACAGAGTTGGTAGACACATTTTCTGTCCATGAGGAGCTTACAGTCTAGAGGAGGAGACAGACATTAATATAAATAAATTACATATGTATACATAAGTGCCATAGGACTGAGTGTGGGGTGAATAAAATGTACCGATCCATGTGTGGGGGAGCATGGACCTAACATTTGTTTTAGGAAAAATGATCCAGGCAGTCGAGTGAAGTGTGGACTGGAGTGGGGAGAGGCAGGAGGCAGGGAGGTCAGGAAGGAGGCCGATGCAGGAATTAAGTCAATATAGAATAAGTGCTTAGATCAACGTGGAAGCAATTTGGATCGAGAGGAAAGGATGGATTTAACAGTGTTGTGAAAATAGAATTGCTAGGATTTGGTGACAGTATGAATATGTGGATTGAATGAGAGAGATAAGTCGAGGGTAATGATAAGGCTTTTGAAATATGGAGGATGGTGGTGCTTCGTACAGTGAGGGGGAAGACAGGGGAGGATAGGGTTTGAGTGGAAAGATGAGGAGTTCTGTTTTGGACATGGGTTAGTAGAATGCGCTAGGAGACTCCATTTCCCTTTTTGCCATGGGATAGGGATGTGGGGTGGGAGGTCCAGGAAAACTGGGGCCAGAGTGCAGAGTAGGACACTAGATCCAAGTAGAGTCTCAGACCTTCACCCCAGTCATCTCAACCCCTTTCCTAGCGCAGAATCCCTGACCTGGAGAGTTTCTCTCACATCCTCCTAAGCCTCAGAGGACATGCTGTGGGGCAAATTAGAGTAACATGATAAGAGAAGCAGAGCCTCTTTTTCTTTGGTTCTTAGCTATAGAAACCGGCATTTCCCTTTGATCATCCCTTTGGAGACTGAACTTAAGGCCTGCAGTCTGACTGTCAGCAGGGATTTCATCTTGTTGGAGGGATTAGAAGCAACCCCTGAAGAGTTTGAGAAGAAAAACAATGCAGTCAGCTTCTCCTGCCACCTGAAAAGGGCTATTGCTATTCCAACCAAATGTACCTTCCTCGGGTAAATCTGAAGGATCTGAGCACTCGAAGGAGTTGGGTTCTCACAGATAAAGCCTGGCTCCATCGTTTGCCCCCCCGAAACAAGGCACCTGACATGTTGCTGGTAGAAAATGGCAAGCTGAAGGTTTTCACCCACTTCCCTGAGTTTATTTTTTATAAAGAGGATCAGGTAAAACACACTTCCAATTGTATTTTCTTCATTAAAAATCAGCATCAATTGCATTTTTTTCTATACCTGGAAATTGGCCTCTACAAGTAATCTCCTTTTTGCAGTGGGATTGTGACACACTGTGTTAGTGGCTTTTCTCTTTCTTGAATACTTTGATTGTTAGTAGTGGCCTTTTCCTACCTGTCTGGACTTATGTCCCCGATGGAAAGGAAGTCTTTTATATTACCCTGAGAAAATACACCAAAAAGAAGAGTATCAGATGAAGACACATTACACGGATTGAAAGAAGGCAATTTTTAAAATTTGTTTGGCTCCCACTTTTTCTTTTTGAATCAATCAAATCAGTTGGTATTTTGTGAGCATTTCCGTTTGGGCAGAGCACTGTACTAAGCGGTTGGGTGTGTAATAAAGTAATCTAATGGGAGTAGGCAACCTTAAAATGTAATATATCCCTCTGTGCTAATAAGACCTACTGAGTGTATCCTTTGCTAGGTGAAAGAACAGCATTGTAATATTTGGAGTAGGAGACTGTAAGACTGTTGCCTGGTCAGCAAAATTTCAGGCACTTGATCAGAAAGATCTGGTCCAAAGAAAATACTCTGAGAAGCTAAGAAATATCCAGCAAAGGACCTATTTGGAAATTGGAGATCATGCCATGATTCATGCTCTGTCGTGCTCTGGAGAAAAAAATGTTTCTCTTACTTCACTGCTTCTCTTAAGTAGAAACAGATGACATCTTTCAGATTTTCCAATCTGCTGGATAGATTTCTGCATTCTTCACCAGTGGATGCGAACTCTGAACCCATCAGCTCATTCTTTGGGTGGGGGGTCCGGCCAGCTGGAAACTGTAATAAAATCATAGTTTGGGTGGATCTGATTTCTTATATAAAATAAAATACAGAACAAGCTGTATTGTTTCCTTTTTGGAGTTATGTGCAGATGACATTTTAAAAAAAATGGTTGCTGAATTATTTGAAGACATTGTGTCAGAAAACTGAAATAATTTCATCCCAGTGCTTTTGTGACTGAAACTGCATAAGCTAACAACCTTACTGTGGATGAAGCCATGAAGAATATTCCTTGGGAATGCTGTTCTTGTATAATTTATTGCATTTTTGAGTATTTCTTGAGCTATTACTTTCATAAGGGAAATTTCTTTTGGCTAAAAAAAAAATATAGAGAGCATGATCTTGGCAAAAAGGAGTCCCAAGTTCTAGTGTCAGTTCAGTCCTGCAAAGGGGAGCTTGGGGCAAGTCACACAACCTTTCTGGGTCTCAGTTTCCTCATCTGTGATATAGGGATAAGATACCTACCTCTACCTACCGTTTAGATTGTGAGTCCCATGTAGGCATTGTTTCTGATGTCTTGAATCTTCTCCAGTGCTTAGCCCTGTGCTCTGGCACTTAGTAAATGCAGTAATGATTTCTGTGATAATGATGAATAGCTGAATCATTCTGCTCACAATCACGTCTCTACTTGCCTGTCAGTGACATTTTATCTTGGTGAAAGTAATTGAGGGAAGTTCTCAATGAAATATGATTGCAAGTCCATTCTCAAGTAATTTTTATTAATGTCTATCTCCTCCTCTAGACTTTAAGCTCGTTGTGGGCAGGGAAGGTGCCTGTTGGATTGCTATATTGTACTTTCCCAAGTGCTTAGTAAAGTGCTCTGCAAACAGTAAGCACTCAATCCATTCATTCAATCACAAGTGGAAAACAGCATGGCGAAGTGGATAGAGCACGGATCTGGGAGTCAGAGGACCTGGGTTCTAATCCCGGCCCTGGAATGTGTCTACCTACTCTGTTATATTGAATTATCCCAAGCGTTTAGTACAGTCCGCTGCACACAGAAAATGCTCACTAAATTTGATTGATTAACTGATTGTTCTCCCTCCTACTTGAACTGTGAACTGCATTTGGCCAGTATGTTTTCCAGTGCTTAGTACAGTGCCTTGCACATAGTAAGTGCTTAGTAAATACCATTACTGTTATTTATTAGGCACTTACTGTGTGCAGAGTACTGTACTAAGCACTTGGGAAAATAAAATACAACAATAAACAGTGACATTGCCTGCCCACATCGAGCTCATAGTCTATAAGTACAACTGACTGACTAATCTGAGCACCTCAGGGTTCACTGGGGATTCTTCTTAATTGATAATGAGGGTTCTATGACATGCTCACATAGAAGAAGACACCGATATGCCAACGGTCTTCCACAGATGGCACTGTCCAGTTGTGACCCTCCCTGATACCTGCAATTGGATCACTGAACTGAAAGCCACTTCCTGCAAATGGAAGGAGAATCCCCTCTCCTTTTCCTTCAAGTGGTATTTATTTGTGGCCTTAATTACGTGCTTACTCTGTGCAAAAGCACTGTGCCAAATGTTCAGGCACATATTTGGATCAGGCCAATCTTTATCCATCTGTGAATGTGGTCATTTGGTGGACTTCATGAAGAGGAACCGAACTTGGCCCCGCTTTATTTTCTTGGCCCAAAATGGGTGGAAAGATTTTAATGGGGCCGGATCTCTCCGGTCTCAGTGCTGGTCATTAGGGAATATGCTATCGTTAGATAACCGTTCCCCTTCGTTTTGTCCTTCAGTGTTCATCTTCTCTGAGTCTAGGATTAATGATACGACTATAAACTCCACCGTGGTAAATTTCCTATGTGGAAAATTTTATATTCATGCCAAAGAGAATATGAGACGGAAAAGCCAAAACTGTTTAATTTCCCTAAGATAAGACAATATTATGAGGTTTCTGTGACTTAATCAGTTACTTTATTTGGATTACAGAAGAAAGTCCACAGCTGCCATTTGGAGCACGGAGGACTCCGGTCTTAATGAGGGGCATGCAGATGCCAGTTATTTAATGTTGGATAATAATTGGGGTCTGCACAAATTCAAACTGCTATTAGCTTCTTCTGGTCTTAATGTGCAGTTTCCACTTACCCCATCTGCCACTTGCATTAGGAGGAGAGAGAGGTGCCTTGATGAAATAAGAGATTTTCCTGGGGACTTTTGAAAAAGTAAGATCGGTATCCTACCTCTGGAACGCAGAATAAGTGAGGAATGTGTGTACCTTTTACAGTCAAGGGTTCAGTTATTGAAATCTAAGAACTTTTGGAGATTTTAGTTTGGAAAGTGAGTATGTTTCGAGTTAATCAATAATTAACATTTGGAGTCAAATACTCCCACTGTTGAAATTTTTATGTCCAGATTAGGGCCCTACATTGTTATGGATTTGAATTCTCTGAATTTTAAATGTTCCTCATAGAATTAGAAAAAAAAAATCCTATTAAGAGAAATCAGCAACTTATTCGGGTAAGGAACGTTGGCAAGAAAAACCATTAATAAAGATGTTGGTATTTTTTGGTATTTGTTAAGCGCTTACTATGTGCCGAGCACTGTTCTAAGCGCTGGGGTAGAAACGGGAATCAGGTTGTCCCACATGGGGCTCACAGTCTTAATCCCCATTTTACAGATGAGGGAATTGAGGCACCGAGAAGTTAAGTGACTTGCCCAAAGTCACACAGCTGGCAAGTGGCAGAGCCGGGGTTCGAACCCATGACCTCTGACTCCAAAGCCCGTGCTCTTTCCAGTGAGCCACGCTGCCTAAGATGGTATTTACTGAGGGTTTGTAATGTGATAGACACTGTATTAAGCACTGGAGTAGATTGAGGGAAGTCTGATATTTTTCTAGCTCATAGAAATGCCTTTCCCTGCTCTCTCCTTGCCCTGATCAGTGCAAGAGGCAGGGTCTGGGGTGGCTGGACTGTGTTTGATGCTGACACACCCAGGATTCTTTGCAGCTTGGCTTAATCCCACTTTCTCTCCTAGCAAAGCTTAAAATCTTCCAACAATACTGACTCAGTGACTCCAAATCCTTTCCCCTTTCTCTCTTTCTTCCTTTCATTATACGTGCTTGTGTTATGAATCACCCTCGCCCATCAAGTCCATTTGACGGCCTCTGTTGTCCTTTCTTGTCGCCACCCCCCCCAACCAAAATGGAATACGGCCCATGGGGGCAGGGGGAAGGGGTAAATCTTGCCTCTACCCTATCCTAGCTGATGGGGTCTCCCCTGCCCTCCCCCCCATCCAACAGGGAACTCCCCTTCCCAGTCTTAGCCCACTGGTTTAGCTTGGAATGGGGTGAATTCAGTGATGAGCTGAGTATCACAAAGACTTATTCTGTGCTGAAATCTGAAAAAGAAAGAGGTTGGGTGGTGATGGGGGGGATAGGAATAAAGATGAGGTCTGTTGAAAGTAGTGCATTCAGTGAGTGAACTTTTGTGAAAGAGTGAACAAGGACTGGATTTTGCTGAAGGGAACATAGTCATTGGACCGTTTTGCTTCCCCCTTGCTCTCCCCCAAACTTCTCATTTTTTTCTTTCTTACTCTCTTTGCATGTGTGAGAGGCTCCTAGATATACATGAGAGGGGAAAGAAGGAGAAACAGAGTAAAAGAAAAACTCCTACTCGGGCTTCCAACCCAAGCTTTGAGGAATTTACTGCATTACAAGGATTTTTCCAGCCCAGTTGCTGCCTCATTTAATATCATGCAGCCGCCATGACCTAATTTAGCCCTGTCAATCAGACAAGTGCACACAAGTTAATCAGAGGGAGGTTTGAGTGGCTACACACATTCACTTCAGGCGCATGGCTTCCAGCAAGGCTGTGCAGTTCCTAAATGGCAAATGTGAGCAGGTTGATTTTTGTAGCCCTGAAGCCAAGTGAACAAGAAAACGTGGGATATGAACAGCCATGGACTAGTTGCCTTAGTGAAAGTGGTTTAACTTCTTCTGTGTTAGTTTAGTCCTGAAGTTAACTGCTAGGTGCAGGGATAGGCCGAGGAATCGGTTGGGGATGGTGGTAATTTTTCTTACTGCTTCAAATAAAGTGAATTAGATCTACTTATCAATCCCACTTCAAACTCTGCTTCCAAGCTGTTCTGGTTTAAAGCCATCCCGAATTTATGATTCTTTCTTAGTGACAGTGACTTGAAGCTCTTTTGAGATGTCTTTTCAGAAATTTACAACTCAAAGTCTTAGGAAAATACTTACTATCAGAAATAACAACACATATTATTGGGTAAGCACCTACTGTGTGCTAAGCACTGTATTAAATGTCAGGGTAGATACAAGATAATCAGTTTGGACACATTCCCTGCCCCATTTGGGGCTAGGAGTCTAAAAAGGAGGGAGAACAGGGATTTCATCTCCAGTTTACAGATGAGGAAACTGAAGCTCAGGAAACTGTGACTTGCCTAAGATCATACAGCAGTCAGAGCACCTGGTTTCTAATGCCAGTTCTGCCTCTGACTCCCGGGTCTATGTTCTTTCCACTAGGCCTGGCCAAAATATACACAAAAAAACTACCCCTACAAAGTACCCCTGAAAATATTTAAACCACACAGTGTCCTCCCAGGTAGGTCATTGATTATTGATTCTCCAAGCTATCCTTTTTCTGTGTGTAAAATGGAGGACCATGTTCTCCTCAGAAGTACAAAATCAAAGAAAGAGCCAAGGTTTAGAATTCCAGTTTTCTGGGTCGGTATATAGGACTGAGACTACTAATCTTACAGTCTGTACAAGGGAGATGCATCTGTTTCAACACAACAGGCAGTTTTTGGTTTAACATCCCGAAGACCTAAAATATATCTCTTCCATCTGGTTTGTTTTGGTATTTGAAATTCATTCTATTTGTCAGCAGGGAAGCCACCAGGTACTGAATATTTAAATCCAGGTTGTGGTCCTGCAGTGATTTATTTGGACTTATTTTTCTGGCCCCAGAATTTTTCTAAATTTTTTTGCCCCATTCTTTCAACTCAGGCTGCAGAATATTGCTCCATCCTATTGAGTTTCTCCAAAAACTGTGAGATTCTCTTTTTCAGGAGATGCTGTTCTTCATTCTGGGCCTGATGTCTGATGTGAATCACAGACCTCACCCCCTCAGCCCACCCCCGACTCTCTGAGCCTTTGAACCTGACAATACTGTGATGTTGTTGCGACTGAAATGTCCATCTTTGGGTTACCATCAAGAAAAGCATTCCAAAAGTTAAGTCCATCTGGTGGATTTACGAAGGAAATAGAGAGGAGGAAGAGAGAGAGAGAGAGAGAGAGATGAGTGCTCACACTCTCTCGCTCTCTCTGTGAAACACACAAGGTGGAGGATAGCAGAAGAGAGTGGATATGTTTAAAGAAACCCAGATGGTGGTCAGGGATTTTTACTTTATGCAAAAAGTCCTGGATGAGTCTTGGGAAATTTTGAAGAAGTGATGTGCTCTGAATGGTGCATTAGAAAAATGAAACTTGCTGCTATATGTAAGAGAAACTCAAGAGGAGAGACACTAAAAGGCAGGGAGCCGTTAGTGTCATCTAGCCACTGGGCAAGGTTTTAGGAGGCAGAACAAACACTTGCATTATAACTTCTAGCTATGAAAATTGCAAAATGATTTTTTTTTATGTCATTGTCACATTGTTGCCAAATGAGAAGCAGTGTGGCTCCGTGGAAAGAGCATGGGCTTGGGAGTCAGAGGTCATGGGTTCTAATCCCAACTCCACCACTTATCAGCTGTGTGACTTTGGGCAAGTCACTTAACTTCTCTGGGCCTCAGTTACCTCATCTGTAAAATGAGGATGAAGACTGTGAGCCCCATGTGGGACAACCTTATCACCTTGTATCCCCCCAGTGCTTAGAACAGTACTTTGCACCTAGTAAGCACTTAACAAATACCAACATTATTATTATTATTAATAATAATAATTGATTATTTCATAGTTATTACTGCAGAAGCAAATCCACAGTCAGGTTTTGTGGCCAGGAAAATAAGCCAAAAGAAAGAAGCAAAGGGAAATTTGGATGGGGATGGAGGAGGGGTGACAGGTGATCTTCCAGAAGTACAAAGTGGCTTTGGAAACCACACATTCTCCAGCAGAAAACTGGTGTTTTGGATAAATGGTTCTCAAATGTGAATTTTTTTATCATTTAGCATCTAAAATATCTAAGAAAATTGGACTTTCTGAACAAATGTTTACAGGGACTGTGTCTTTCCGATGTGTGGGGCTGGAGTTCACTGAAATTGGCATAAGGAACCAAAATGCTAAATTTTAAACCCAGTGTATTTTCTGGAGTCCAAGTAGCTGCGTTGGCCAGGAGGTTGTGGTAGACTGTTTCCTGCAAAGTTGAGTTACGGGAACAAGGGAAATGCTTGGGGAAAGTTGCTTCCTAATCTGCTAAACTTTCGAAAAGACGGAAGCAATGACTACTTTAATATTCCTCAATAGCTTCCTCTCTGGAAAACGTCCAGAAAGATGTCATTAGAAGCAGTGTGACCCAGTGGAAAGGACAGAGGTCTGGGAGCCAGGGGACCTGGGTTCTAATCCCAGCTCTGTCGATTGCCTGCCGTATGACCTTTGGCAACTCAATTTTTGCATGCCTCAGTTTTCTCATCTGTAAAATGGGGATTCAATACCTGTTCTCCCTCCTACTTAGATCACGAGTCCCAGGAGGGACAGGGACTGGGTGTGACCAGATTAATTTGTCTCTGCCCCAGTGCTTGTCATATAGTACACGCTTCACATATATCATCTTAAAATAAAAGCTTGGGGGTGCTCATAGAGACCAGATTCCACAAGATCGCTCTGTTGTGGGGGCAAAATGCTCTACTCCTCTCTCCTTCTCCTCCTGCCCTCCTCCATGAATGGGCACATGTGCTGAAAGGTACAAAATGAATGTTAGGCTTGTCCAAGGAGTTATTAGTAATTATTACTCATATTTATTGAGCGATTACTGTGTGCAAAGCACTGTACTAAGTGCTTGGGAGAGTACAATATAACATCACATTCCCTGCCCACAACAAGTTCACAGTGTAGATTTAAGGGAGATGCTTCTTCCTCCCAAGACAGGAAGCTCCTGCCATGATCATCCCAAGTCCTGCAAAATTCTCTTTTTCTCCCTTGGGAAGTCCCTCCTTTCGCTTCTTAATGAAAAGGCCGAGATGAAATTTGAAAGGCCTTGTTTCTTGTGAGCCTGCCGTCAGAGTAATGAGCTTGGCGTTGGGAGGATTTACTGGTGGTGTTCAAAAGAAATACTGCACAGAGGCCATCTTCCTTGCCCCAGGAGTTCAGCTCTCTTTGGCAGTCTGCCTGTCTCACCATGGCAATGGGGATAGAATTTTCTGTTCACTGAGCCCTTTCGGGGCCCTTAAGCCAGCTTCGTGTAATGCTGCCGTGGACAATGGAGTTGCACCGTTGAAAACTAAATGGATGAATACATTAGGCCTAATACATTGCAAACTGCTATCAGAGAAATTTGCGGACTGTTTTGTGGTTTTGTTTTTAATCACCGTTGTCAACTTTTTTTTATTTTTCCAGATGATAGACCTGTTATCAGTAATGAGACTTTCAGTACAGGTAGGCAGACCACCTAGCCAATGAAGGTAAAGATACAGTAATAGTTTCCGGGATCCGAGCCCACGTTTATCTTCTGAAAATTTTTGATTCGGTTGATGAGCCCCTTTGTTACCCACCCTAGGCAGTGGGGGTTACGGGAATAAAAGACCAAACTCCTATCAGGCCATTACTCAATAGGCCAGCTAGCCTCTGGGGGTCCTTCCCAGGACAGCAACCATGGCAGGAAATTTGATTTCTGGGGGGTTTTTTGTTTGTTTTCAGGAGGGATGATCACTGTGAAAGTTTTCACTTAATGCTCTGGTCGCATCGTGCCTTCCAAACTCCAGCACTCTTCTTAAACCTCATCAGCCACAAGACTTAACGCAGATAATTTGGTGGTTGCTTTAAAGCCTATACTGTGCCTTTTTTTTTATTTCAGTCAATTGCTGATGCGTATAATTAAGGGAGAACTTGATCCAATGTGGAGAGATTGCCTCAGTGAGCTTGTCGGGGTAGCCAAAGTTCAGAACCCCCTCAGTGATTCTTATCGTATTAAATAGCAGATGTATCTTCATGCATGGGCAAATGTGGGAAGTGAAACTTAGATGTTTGTTGCTCTGTGGGCTAAGGACACTCAGGGTGAGGGAAGAAGATACAGAATTATTAATCAGAGGCTTAAAGCAATTGTCCAATAAATTTGTCAGGACGTCTCTGTGTGTGTGTGTGTGTGTGTGTGTGTGTAATAATAATAATGGTGATATTTGTTAAGCGCTTACTATGTGCCAGGCACTATAATAAGCTCTGGGGTGGATAAAAGCAAAGCAACTTGGACGCAGTCCCTGTCCCATGTGGGGCTCACGGTCTCAATCCTCATTTTACAAATGAGGTAACTGAGGCCCAGAGAAATGAAGTGATTTGCCCAAGGTCACACAGCATATAAGTGACAGAGTCAGGATTAGAACCCTTAACCTTCTGTCTCCCAGGCCTGTACTCTTTCCACTAGGCAATGCAGTAGTATTTACTGTGCAAAGTACCCATATTTGTTCAATTTTAAAAAAAAAGCAGCCCTTATTTGGCTACCAGTAAAAACAGTCCTTGCCAGGTATATTAAAGATCTAGTAGAGTCCCTGTCCTATATGGAACTTGGAATGAATTCTTCCCGGTTTCTTTTAGTCTGAATCGTTTTGGTTAATGCTAAGTTTGAGACCAAGCAAAGTCCCTGTGGAAAGAGATATTAGTGAGTGTGAGGCATTGGCAATCTTGGTAACTTGAAGTTTTTGATGAATTTCAACAAAAGGAACTCAGTTTTAATTTTTAGTCATTCAGATGTATTCGTGGTCTCTAAGCACTTGGGGGAATACAAGAGAAGTAACAGACCTGATCTCTCTCCGCAAAGCACTTAGAATCAAACTGTGTACAGTTCACGTGAATGGAAAGATGATGAATTGAATTCAACTTTCCTTAGCAACCTACAGCCAGGTGCTTAAGAAAAGTGTTTTCTGCCTTTTCCTGCTCAGGTATAGACCTGGATGCAGAGTGCAAACAGCCTGAACTGTTCTTCTGTCTGTTTCTACTCATCCTTCACTTGGGAGGAGCACCTTTGCAATGCATTGTAAGTTAATGTCAATCACATCCGGGAAAACTCCACTAAGGTTACCCTCTGCTAAAATACCCTGGGCAGATTCCAAGCCTTGAATCTCTAGGAGATGCTCTGCTTTCCTCCAGGAACTTTGACTAGTCTCACGCTGCCCACCTCCTCACATCAGAAATTTGTGGGGTTTTTTTCTTAATGATATTTTTACCAGCACTGTACTAAATGCTGGGGTAGATCCAAGCTAATCAGGTTGGACACAGTCCACATCCCACATGAGACTCATGGTCTTGATCCCCATTTTAAAGCTGAGGTAATTGAGGCCCAGAGAAGTGAAGTGACTTGCCCAAGATCACCTAGCAGACAAGTGATGTAGCTGGGATTAGAACCCTGGTCCTTCTGACTCTGAATCAGTTTTATGTCACGAAGGCAAGAGTGAAACTTGCATAAGTATGAGAAATCAATTGATTGAAAATCTATTCTCCCACCCATCCTAAGATAGTGAAGTTAGCCACAGTATATTATGCCCTGAAGATGGACTCTGGATTTTTCTTTTAGGAGCCTGAGTGTCTCTTTGAGCGGTAAATGGAAAGTGTTATTTTTAATTTCTGTCCTTTGCTTACTCATGAAAGAAGTCCAGGAGTCTCTTCCCTATTCTAGAGGAGTATCATCTTGTTCGTTTCTGTGATGTTAAAAGAGAACATTTTATATGTAGTACCGCAATAATCATAATAGTAATGATTAATGATTGTAGTTATTAAGTGCTTGCTGTGTACTAAACCCTTGGGGTCAATATCATCAATCTGTCATCTAATCAGATCAGGCATGGCCGTGTCCCATGTGAAGCAGCATGGCTAGTGAATACAGCATGGGTCTGGGGGTTAAAAGGACCAGGGTTCTAATCCTGGCTTCATCATTTGCTGTGTGACCTTGGGAAAGTCAGTGGACTTCTCTGGGCCTCAGTTACCTTGTTTGTAAAATGGGGATTAAGGCTGTGAGCTCCATCCTGGGCATGGATAAATTTCCACAAAGAGGACAGCTTTGGGCTGAGATCATTGACAGCTTTGCTGGCTCACCGATAGGCTGAGCCTATCCCACCTGACTGGGGCAGCCAGGCTTGTGCTGGAGGTGGGGGTGAGCCTGGCTACATTCCATCATTTTCCCCATATCCCAGACAACTCATTAAAAAAAAAAACTCACCTTCAGATATGTGTCCAAAGCATAGTGCTTAGACACCCCTGTGCTGGGGAAGGGTTTGGGGCAAGCAGAGACAAGAAACTCGATGTGGTTTTGTTTTGCTCTGCCTGAGGTAAAAAAAAAATAATAATAATCTTTCCCTCGGTTAATTGTTTGCAAAGTGCTTTGGGATCCTCAGATGAAAAGAACTGGAGGAATGTGAAGAATTAACGTTCTGATGGTTGGGCCAAGGTAAAGTCATGGACCACACACAGGACAGGTCCAGGGGCTATCCTGGTCCCTATATTGTTATATTGTATTCTCCCAAGTGCTTAGTACAGTGCTTTGCACACAGTTAGAGCTCAATAAATGCCACTGAATGAAAGGAGGCCTAGGTTGAGATTCAATCAGGTTACTTGGAAATTATAGATACATGCATAGTACATATACATATATATGCATTTTTTAACAAAGCATGAGACTTCACAAAGGATCAATGACTCGGTGCAAGTCCTTTTCACCTTCCCAGCAGCCGTGCTCTCACCCCCCTCCAGAGAACTGTGGAGGTGGCCAGGAGAAATGGCAACCCCAGCACAGAGGATGCTGGGACCTCTTGGAATCCAGGCCTGGCAGATCATCCCTGGTTTGTGTGAAATCGAAACAGGGCTGGTTCTATTTGCTAAAACCCAATCAAATAGAATCCATTCAAAAATGCATTTTTGGCAAAGGTGCCCATGCACAGTTTTTGTTCCAGATAATAATAATACTCATAGTATTTGTTAAGCGCTTACTACGTGTTCTAATTAATCAGGTATAAACTAATCGGGTTAGGCACCATCCCTGTCCCATATTCATTGTCGTGTATTTATTGAACACTTCCTGTGTGCACAGTGGCACTCACAGTCTTAATCCCCATTTTAAGATGAGGTTACTGAGGCACGGAGAAGGGAAGTGACTTGCCCAAGAGCATACAGCAGACAAATGGTAGAGCTGGGATTAGAACCCAGGTCCACTGACTTACAGGCCCGGGCTCTAGACACTAGGCATTGCTGCTTCCCCAGGCGCTCTCACTCTAAGTCTGTGATGAGATCTGAGAGTTTCCAGTCAGGGCCCACACTCTTTCCCCTCACCCCCCTGCCAGGGGTGGGTCAGAATGAAAAATGGAGGCCCTTCTGGATTTCAGGATGGCTCTTTACTCAGGGCTTCGTTTCCTAACAGGTTAGAGATAGCTCCCCTTCTCTCACTTTTTCTCTCCCACCGTCCATCTCTCTTTTTTATCCTCTGTCACTCTCTCTCTCGTATCCACGGAACAAAGCAGTCGATAGGAAGAGAGGACAAACCTTTCAGAGGATAGGTACAAATCTGCCCACAAGCTTTGAAGGAAAAAGACTTGTCATTACACAACACAGGCCGGGTTTGTTGGAAAGCAGTTTTGCTCCCTTTGTTTAATCGGTTGCGAGGCAGAGGACTGAAATAGGCCAGGAGGCTGCGTGAGCCAAGGTAAACTTCCCCTGGAATGCAGGAGTTCCCAATCGGGCTGGCCCTTCCCGAAACCACTGACCCGGGGTGGGTAGGGCGAAGGCGAAGGGACAGAAAGGGGACAAGAGGGGTCGGGTGCTGTTGTCTCTTTGAAATTTTGGAGGCCACACAAATTTGCCATAAATGGCCAAACACCTAGAGCTTTTTATTGTCGCTTAAAAAAAAAAAATGAGGAAAGGGCCAGAGTGGAAATACTAGACTTCAGGAAGAATGAATCCTGCTGATCTGTTGCCAGTTCTGCCTGTGACCCTCTAAATCTCACCTCCCCCAACTCCCCAAGCCGGCTCGAGGAAGGGAAAAAACCTGGCTCCAGCTGGATCCTGGGGAAGTCATGAGGGCAGATTACCCCGGGAGCCGGTATCAGTAGAATTCCTCGGGGAAGGGGGTGCCCGGGCAGCGCCTGGTTGCCCTGTGGAGGCCCAAGTCGAGATTGGGATTCCGCCAGAAGAGAAGACTCGGCGGACGGAGGGGAGAGTGGAATGATAAATCCATACAAGGAGAGCTTTTAAGGGTCTCAGCTGAGCCATATTTTTAGAAAGCTGGTGGATTCAGCTTGGATGACTGTAATAGCAATGCCAGAAACAGCAGTGAAAGGGAGATAAACATGATGTCGTGATGATCATTTTTATGTCTCCCTTGCAGTTTAAGGGTGGCTCAGATCATCCGTGAGACCCCCTGATTAGCAGCTGCTCGGGCTCTGCGCTGATCAAAGAGGCATCTCTCTCCAATTTCATTCATCACGGAGGTTATATGCTCACTAGCTTTGCCTGGGGTAGGCAGGGAGGTGAGAGGGACAAGAGGGAGGGGATGGGAGGGGCAGATACTGGCATCCCAAGGACATGGCAGGTGGAAAGAGTGACAGTGCAGGAAGAGACAATAAAAATACAAAGAACGATGGCATTCATAAAGCACTTACTATGTGCCAAGCACTGCGCTGAGTGCCGTGGCAGATACAAGATAATCAGATTGGACATGGTCCCTGTCCCACACGGACCTCACAGTTCAAGGGAGAGAGAATGGGTGTTCTACCCCCATTTTATGGATGAGGAAACTGAGACACAGAGAGGTTAATAATATTCATTCATTCATTCATTCAATAGTATTTATTGAGCGCTTACTATGTGCAGAGCACTGTACTAAGTGCTTGGAATGAACAAGTCAGCAACAGATAGAGACAGTCCTTGCCGTTTGACGGGCTTACGGTCTAATCGGGGGAGATGGACAGACAAGAACGATGACAATAAATAGAGTCAAGGGGAAGAACATCTCGTAAAAACAATGGCAACTAAATAGAAGCGAGGCAATGTACATTTCATTAACAAAATAAATAGGGTAATGAAAATATATACAGTTGAGCGGACAGGTACAGTGCTGAGGGGATGGGAAGGGAGAGGGGGAGGAGCAGAGGGAAATGGGGAGAAAAGAGGGTTAAGCTGCAGAGAGGTGAAGGGGGGCGGTAGAGGGAGTAGAGGGAGAAGGGGAGCTCAGTCTGGGAAGGCATCTTGGAGGAGGTGAGTTTTAAGTAGGGTTTTGAAGAGGGGAAGAGAATCAGTTTGGATAATAATGGGATATTCATTAAGCGCCTACTACGTGCTAAGCGCCGGGGTAGATACCATATAATCAGATACAGGAGGAGGGAGAATAGGTATTGGAGCCCCGTTTTACAGATGAGGAAACCGAGGCCCAGAGAAGTTAAGCAACGCGTCTAGGAAAACACAGCAGGAAAGTAAAAGAGCCAGGACTAGAAGTCTCTTGCTTCCCAGTTCTGTGCTCTTTCCATAAGGCAACAGTGCCTCCCTCATGTTTGCGTTTGCAGGAGTTGAAAGGGATCGTTAGTCTCCCATTAGTCTAAACAGTCCACTTGATATGCAAAAATCTCCCAAGCCCAAATCTCACTATCAACTCTGTGGTCTTCACAGCTCAAATATCACTATCAACGGTGTCATCTTCACAGCTCAAATCTCACTGTCACCTGGGTCTTTTTCACAGCTGAGATCTCACTATCAACTGTGTTGTCTTCAAGCCCCAATAAAATCCCGAGCTAGAGTTTGGGGCTTTAATCCTTCTGGCTAATAAGTTTTCCAATTTAATATAGACTAAAGACTTGACAATTGCCAAATTATTCATCCTCATTCATCAACCAACTGGCTTGCTTGCATCAAAGACTCATACATGTGCCCTTGGGGATTTGGTTTGTGATGAATTAGGTGAGAAGTTTCAGTCAATCAGTCAATAATATTTATTGAACGCTTACTGTGTGCAGAGCACTGTATTAAGCACTTGGGCATTTCAGGCAGCTCAAAGTGGGGGAGAGGCATACAAGACAAATTGGCCTTGAAAGTATTTCTCAATTGTGGTCAATTATTCCAGATGGCCCAACCTGTTTTTTGAGTGGAGTTTGTGTTATTTTTAATAACTCCTTGGAGAAAAATGCATTTCTTTTTTAGTCCCATCCCAGGCTGGACGTGAGGAGGAAGAAACTTGAACCATTAGTGCCCCTGGATTCTCCACCTGACAGAAACCTATCATTCATTCAATCATATTTATTGAGGGCTTACTGTATGCAGAGCACTGTACTAAGCTCATGGAGAATACATTTTGGCAACCAATAGAGACAATCCCTACCCAACAACGGGCTCAAGTGCAGGGTTCTGATATTTGGATTCCTTGAAAAAAGCATCAAAATGGAGTTTCGTATAAACAGCAAGTGACATTTGTACCCCAAGCCAAAAAGTGATTATTTTCTGCGAGTAACATTTGAACCCCAAGCAAAAAAAAAGTGATTATTTTCTGCGAGACACATTTTTAGGGGAGTTTAGAAAAGTGTTCCTCATCCTTTGTCATAACGTCAGAGGAATTTAGCTTGTTTACACTCTCTCAGAGTTTGGCAATGAGAAAAATTCCCAGTTGTATGTTCTCACGTTGTCCTCTGAGCTGGATTAGAGGCAACTCTGTCCAAAATGGGAGGCGGCAGGTTCCAAGAGATCATTAGCCGCCAGCAGAGGTCATTGACATTCCGATGTGAATCACCCCGTGGCCAGTATCTCAGAGCTGCCATTCGTTCCCACCTGGGTGTTGAGCATCCAGATTTCAGTTGTTGTTTTCAAATGGAGTATTAGTGAACCCCTGGTTTTTAACATTAGGTTCTGATTAAATGCCAAAGAGGCATTAATTGAGCTTAATATCTCCAGCAGTGAATGCACAGTGTATAATATGAGGCAACTTGTACTTTTTACGGGGTAATCATCAAGCCTCTTAGCTTCAGCTCCTGAAAGATCCTGGGAGAAAGAAAGTAGATGAAAATAAGCCTCTGTCCTCAATGGCTTGGAAACATGCTGTGAATGTGAAGGGTGGTTTTCTTTTTTATGGTATTTGTTAAACGCTTACTATGTGCCAGCACTGTACTGAAGGCTGGAGTAGGTACAAGCTAATAAGGTTGGACACAGTCCAGGTCCCATATGGGGCTCACAGTTTTCATCCTCACTTTGTAGGTGAGGTAACTGAGGCAAAGAGAAATAAAGTAACTTTCCCAAGGTTATGAAACTGACAAGTGTCAGAGCTGGAATTGGAACCCAGATCTTCTGATTCCCAGGTCCATACATTGTCCAATAGGCCATGTTGCTTCTTACTAATTATTATTATTAATACTGATAATAATAGTCACAGATAACTTGATTCAGCAGGAACCTTTTTACCTGGGAAGGCCTAATGACACTGAACTATTCCATTTTGATTCTAAAGTGAGATGGAAAAAATCCTTATGAAGAGTAGTGCGTTAGCTATTAAAGCTAAATTTTGATTTATGTGTTCCCAGTAGAAGTAGGTCTGTTGATTAAGGTTAGTTTGCTTTTCAGAAAGCCAAATAGGCTTCTGAACTGAATTTTCCGAACACGATTTGTGAAGATGCAAAATGATAGTTGTGGTATTTGTCAAGCACTTACTCTGAGCCAAGCATTGTACTAGTGCTGGAGCAGATACAAGGTAATCCAAATAGAGACTGTCCCTGGCCCACCCGGGGCTAACAGCCTAAGGGGTAAGCAGGACAGGTATCTAATCTTCATTTTGCAGTTGAGGAAAATAAGTCCCAGAGAAGTGAAACAACTTGTCCCAGGTCACACAGCAAGTGAGTGGCAGAGCTGGAATTAGAACCTGAGTCCTCTGACTCCCAGACCCATACTCTTTCCACTAGACCCCATTGATTCTCAAAAGACAAAGTTGGGTCACAAACGAGCTGTTTGTCTGAAAGTATGTTTTGAAATAGGAAGGGGGAATGAAGCTGATTCTTGAGGGACCTTGGGCTGTTCTCTGTGAATGGCTGTCGTCATATTCTAGTGTACTCTCCCAAGCGTCCAGTGCAGTGCTGTGCACCCACTGAGCGCTCGCTTGATAAATGCTGCTGATTGATCGGTTGATTGCCTTAAATAGTGATTTTTACCAGATCCCTTATCGGAGCCAACAGGATGAGGTCGTATAAAGCCTCTTGTTCGGTTCCCCTTTCAGGCTTGCTGATTGGCTCTGGTTGTGCTCTCTACCCTCTGGGCTGGGACAGCGAAGAAGTCCGACAGACCTGTGGCTACATCTCTGACCAGTTCGATCTAGGTAAGTACCCTGTCAGTTTGCAATTCCTTTAGACAGTGATCCTCTCCATCAGGTCCTCCTCGGTTGTAAGATCCTGGAGGGCCGAGGTCCAGCCTACCAAATCTAGTGTCCTCTCCCACCCGCTTGATAGGGTGCTCTGCGTACAGTGAGGACTCCAGAAATGCTATCGACTGACTACATCTACCTGACTTGGAGTGGTCATAGGAATGATACATATTTTGCTCCTTGAGGTCCTAGTAAAATTGTCCCTTATTAAAAGACTGCTCGTCAGACTTGGCTTCTGGAAAGTGCTTGGAGATTGGCACATGCATCTCAGTAATGCCCATACCCACCCAAGGAAGAGTCAGCAGGCAGGAGTCTTCAAACGCCTGAAGCAGTGTGGCCTAGTGGAAAGAGCACGGGCCTGGGAGTCAGAGGACCTGGGTTTTAATCCTGGCTCCACCACTTGTCTGCTGTGTGATCTGGGGCAAGTCACTTCACTTCTCTGGGCCTCGGTTACCACATCTGTAAAATGGAGATTAATTGTGTGAGACTTATGTGGGACAGAGACCTATTAGCTTGTATCTACCTCAGCGCTTAGAACAGTGCCTGGCACAGATTAAGCACTTAAATACCATTCAAAAAAAAACCCTGTCCATCGATTGACAAGACTGAGAGATACGGATGCTTCCTGTGTGTTTTGAGTTCCCTCCCTGAGAATAGGGTGAAGGTGGCTGTCTTCCAAACACCTCCAGCCCTGCAAACCCTTTCCCAGCCTGGCTTTTCCTTCAGCAGTTGAACACAATCCCTGTCAATGCACTGCTTTGATGGAAGCTTCTCCCATCTAGAGTTGAGTCACTCCCTTCCCTGCAGGCCCTTCCCTTCCTAAAACAATGTGTAACAACTCCTCCCCTTCCCCCCTCCCATCCCAAGATCTGATTGACATGTTGTCTAAGCAACGACCACAGACTCCCCTCCTCTTCCAAAACACATCCCATGTCCGGGGTCGGGGGTGCTCTGGCTATTTCTACCAGGATTTCAGGGGAAAGCGGATTTACCGGAAAAGCCATCGATCCATTGATGTCCCCAGATGTTCCCGGACCACGGGTATCTCTTCAAAGACAAATTCTACTTTCCCTGGATTTTGAGGCTTCTAGGCCGCTGTCATACATGCCTAAGCTTGACATGCATTCTTTTTTCACTGATCTCTCATTTTCAGTTACCATATTAATTAACAGATTATAATGAGGCCATAATCCATCTGGTGCCACTTTCACCATATACTCCAGCACTTAGTCGCTCTTCAGTAAGTCGATTATGCATCTCAAGTCTTCATCTGTATTTTTGGATGGCAGATTAAAATTAGGTGTTTCGACAAGTCCAGAGTGTTTTTATTTTTGCCTTTGTTAGTGATAATATCTCCTATTGCTAAATCGGCTGAAGGCATTTTAGCCATTAAAAAATTTTTTTTCCCCGTTATAATTGCTTCACTTTGCTTTGCATTTCCTTTGATTTGGACAAGAATGCAGCCCTAGAAGACTGTAAGCACTGGACCTGGGTACTAACTCTAGCTCTACCACTTGTCTGCTCTGTGTCCTTAGGCAAGTCACTTAAGGTGTCTGGGTTTCAGTTTCCTCATCTGTAAAATGGAGATTAAATGCCTGTTCTCCCTCTTACTTAGATGGTGAGCCCCAAGTGGAACAGGGACTGTGTCTAACTTGATTATCTGGTATATACCCTAGTGCTCAGTACAGTGCTTGGCAAATAATTGCTTAATAAATACCCCAGTGTTAACACATAGACAAAAATAGTCAAGAGCACTAGTTAAAGTGAGATAATGTAAATGAATAAATGAGATCTGAGGTGGCTTACTGGGTGGGCATGAGCTGAAAGGTGTAACAATCAATCAGGAAAGGCCTCCTGGGGGAGGTGACTGTTTAGAAGGGCTTGAAACGGGGAGGAATGCAGTTCAGCAAAGCTGAGTTGAGAGGGAAAGGAAGGAGTCTGAGGAAAAGCAAGAGATTATTTTGGAGGGAAGAACCTGATCTGGTGTGGAGCTGGAGAACTAAAGGATCCAGAAGATAGAGAGGGTAATCAATTGTCAGAAATTTTGGTTCCCTACAGGAAACGCTGAAGAATTCCTGGCACAAAGTAAGCACTGAATAAATGTTAATAATAACAATCACGATGTTGGGAAAATCGGGAAGAGGAGCTACTTTAGTAGTGAAGTGAAGATCAGTTTTGGCCATACTCAGTTTTCAAGGAATGAAGTTTAAAGAAACCCCCCACAAAAGGGTGGTCTTTGAATTTAAGAGGTCTTTAGGCAGGGAACCTGGGACCTATTGCTCTGAATCTCCTTGCACAGTTTTTAAATCGTAATCTCAGTGACAAATCTTTAGGCCCTGAGAATCAATTTTCTCCCCCACATAGTGTTTTCTATTCATTCTGATAGCTCTTCCTTGTCTATAATGGCCGTGTTCAAGGTTATAGTAGCTCTGAATGCAGGCTTTGATAATGCCTTCTGAAGTTCACTGGGATGCTGAATAAAGAAATCAATTCCTTAACCCACAATTTTCTCAGCTTCGATTAATGTTTATATTGAAGGTGTGTGATTTTTCCCTACTTCTGGGACATGTGCATCCTGGCACCCCCGTCCCACCCCCACTGACAGATTTGCCATCAGCCAGCCCTGGCTCTCCCAGGACGCTCTGGGCCCTGGATTTCTGGTCATTCATTTAGTCAGTATTTATTGAGTGCTTACTATGTGTAAATCACTGGGCTGAGTGCTTGGGAGACTACAGTAAAACAATAAACAGACAAATTCCCTACCCTGTCCACGGTGAGCTCAAAATCTAGAGATCCAGCCTGGACTCTTCCAGGCTAAAGCAGTTGTCTCAACGCCAGGGGAAACATTGAATCTGAATATATGTGCAAGGAAGTCACTTTTTTTTTGGTATTTAATAATTATGGTACTTGTTAAGCGCTATGTGCCAGCCACCGTGCTAAGCACTGGAGTAGATAAAGATCATCAGGTTAGACACAGTCCATGTCCCACATGGGCCTCACTGTCTTAATACCCATTTTACAGTTGAGGCAACTGAGGCACGGAGAAGTTTAGTGACATGCGAAGGTCACCCAGCAAACAAGTGGCAGAGCCAGGATTAGATCCTTGGTCCTTCTGACTCCCTGGCCCATGCGCTATCCACTAAACTTGTCACTTGGCTTAGATGAGATGAGAAGGGCAGGCAGTCCAGTCTATTGGAAAGGGCACAGCTCTGGGAGTCAGGTGATCTGTGTTCTTATCCTGGCCTTGCCACTGACCCACTGTGTGATTTTGGGAAAGTCATTTAACCTCTCTTTGCATCAGTTCCCTCATCTGTAAAATAGGAAGAAACGCCTGTTAGTGCTGTGCCCAATGTGAGACAGGAACTGAGTCCAAGCAGATTATCTTTTGTCTATCCCAGAACTGAACACTATGCTTGCCACACATTAAGCCTTAATACCTTATTATTGTTATTATTATTATAAAGGGCATACAAATAACACTTTTAAAATTATCAAAATGAGAGTACTTTAGATTGTGCTTCTCTTTTCCTCTTCAAAGTTCCTTAATATTTTGATTTCCCTAGGAGACGTTTGTTTATTATTCAACTGATTCCTCACCCTCAGGCATATTTATAGTATATAGTGTCTTGTCTCCCCCTTTTAGACTGGAAGCTTCTTGAGAAATTCTCCCAGGCTCTTAGAACAGTGCTCCACACACAGCAGGTGCTCCATAAATACTATAGATTGATTTCTATGTAAGCTCCAAAGTGATTGCAAGATTCAATCAATTGATCAACAACATTTATTAAGAGCAGAGCACTGTACTAAATACCGGGGAGAGTACTCTACAGTTGGTAGACACAATCCCTGCCTACAATCCCATTAGTGAGGAGGTAGGAGAAAGCTTGGTTGGCAACAGTTTTGAAGATTGGGACTTTATTTCCATTTCTTTGGGGAGATGGTGCTTGGGAACTTGGAGGCAGTCAGTCGTATTTATCGCGTGCTTACTGTTTGCAGAGCACTGTTCTACATGCTTGGGAGAGTATAATACAATCATAAACAGACACATTCCCTGCCCACATAGAGGCAGTGTGACCTAATGGAAAGAGCCTGGGATTGGGAATCAGGAGAACGGATCCTAATTCCAACGGTGCCACTGACTTGCTGTGTGACCCTCGGGAAAATCACTTAACCCTCTCCAGGCCTCAGCTTCCTCATGTGAAAAATGGAGGCAAAATATAAGCTTTCCCTAGCTCTGAAAATGTGAACCCCGTGTGGGTCAGGTCCTGTGTCTGATCCAATTATCTTGCATTTAGCAGGGTTTGGCATATAAGAAGCACTGTTATTATTACTACTACTAATAATAAGTGAACGGCCATGGAATAGATCACATTTCTGGACCAGGAACACTTAAAGTCATCGCCCTAGCCCCTTTTCCACACAGTCTTTGCCATATTCTGTCATCCTCATCCTTTATCCTTCTCTGTTCTTGATTCTCCTTTTCTTTTTCTCCTCCCCTTTCCTTTTTTTTCCAACTGCTTCCCAGTGAACTCAGTAGATAAGTCTGCCGGCTCCTTCCACCCTTAGTCCTTTAGGCTAGGGCCAATGGATTATCATTTAAGATGAAGATTAGAGCCTTGTTTCTAGGCTCTCGGTGTAACTCCTTTCCCAGGAGCCTGACAAAGGAGCAAGGGAGATTTGCCTCTTTTTGTTGCCTTCTTTGAATGCACCTGCCACTCAAACTGTCGAGGCTCCAAATGGTCTGAAGACTCAAAAAAGATTCCTCCTGATAGCTTGCTTCATCACCATCAGTCAATCCATCAGGAGCTTTTGCTGAGCGCATAGAGTGCACAGAGCCCTGGACTAAGCACTTTGGAGAGGACAGAACAGCTGGTAGGCTTGATCCCTGCTCTCGAGGAGCTTACAGTCTTCCCAGGTTCCCTAACAGTGTGTGAGCACCACTTTTCTGCAGAGCACTGAGGCAAATTGTGCAAGAATAGACATGGTCCTGGCCCTGTGGAGCCTATGGTCCAATGGGGGATTCAGGCAAAACTCCAGAACCTGAACCTGGGAAGCTGAGTGGTCTAGTGGATAGAACACAGGCCTGGGAGTCAGAAGAACTGAGTTCTAATTCCAGCTCTGCCACTTGCCTGCTGTGTGACCTTGGGCAAGTCACTTAACTTCCCTGTTCCTCAGTTTCCTCATCTGTAAAATGGAGTTTCGGTGCCTCATCTCCCGCTTACTTAATAACGATGGTATTTGTTAAGTGCTTACTATGTGCGGAGCACTGTTCTAAGCACTGGGTAGATACAGGGTCACCAAGTTGTCCCACGTGAGGCTCACAGTTAATATCCATTTTACAGATGAGGTAACTGAGGCCCAGAGAAGTGAAGTGACTTGCCCACAGTCACACAGCTGACAAATGGCAGAGCTGGGATTCGAACCCATGACCTCTGACTCCCAAGCCCAGGCTCTTTCCACTGAGCCACGCTGCTTACTTGACTGTGGGCCCCATGTGGGACAGTGGCTGGGTGTGGCCTGATTATCTGGTATCTCCCCTAGCGCTTAGCACAGTGCTTGGCACGTAGTAAGTGCTTAACAACTGGCAAAATGATTATGCCTACAAAATATATGCAAATGCACATGTCGCCAGTGGGGGAAATACCGAATACCAGGCTGCCTTCCGAACATAGATATTGAACTGTGCAACTAACCCAGCGTGAATCAATAGAAAGGCAGTGAGAGAGTGCTATCCTGTAGCCTGTTCGAAATTTTAGCACCTTAAGGAGTCCAATCAATCAATCAATCATATTTATTATGGGCAGAGTACTGTACTAAGCCCTTGGGAGAGCACAATATAACAGAATTAGCAGACATGACCCCTACCCACGATGAGCTTCCGGTCTAGAGGGGGAGACAGACGTTAATATGAGTAAATAAGGACTCCCGTCAACACATCTGGCTTTTGATTTGCTCTCAGTTTGGGCCAAGCACTTATTTGGCCTCAGATATGAATTTGGCATTTCCTGACCTAAATAAGAGGGCACTGGAGAATAATGACAATTATTCCAAATGGTGGCACACGATGCACAGTTAATAGGAAACAGCACTAGTGCACGTTGCCAGGGGAAGATTATAGTACGGGGGGCGCTGCCAGAGAACTCAGTTGGGATCTTTGTTCTCACATCTGGCTTGCACAGGATGCCAAAGTTGGAGCTATCCGGTGGTGGGGAGTTGGGGTTGCTTGGAATTATCGGGGGGGGGGGGGGGGGTGGTGGGGAAGGAAGGAGGAGGGAGAGGGAAAAGAAAGGGAGGAAGAGGATGTCTGTGTCAAGTTAGGTGTCCGGACACAAAAGGTGAGACTTGTACTTTGGTTCCGGGGAGAAACCTGCCTGCTCTCTTCATTGTCACCAGAATAACCAGTTCTGAAACGCAGCATCATGTTCTCAGAAGAACGTTACGTTATAGGAAAATCAACCTACACTTGCCATTGATTCGATGGACATTCACGGATCAGGAGCTAGATGGCTCGGATACCCACAAGATTCACAATTTTCCTCACAGAATGCATCATACCCTTGTCACTCATTGTTACGTTATTGCACCAAATTCCATAAATTGCAAAAAGAGCCAAGGATGCAGAGCCTTGTTTGGAGCAGTACGGTAAAAGCGGAGGCTGAAGCTGGGAAATGTAGCAGCAACACACGCTGACTGTTGTCACATATGCGTGCACAACTTTTTTTCCTACATCAAATTGATTTGTGCCAACTGGTGGATTTGGCACTAGCCAAACAGACTCACGTCTGGGGGAAGAAGCCCCTCTAATTCTACTGGGTCACGATAAGCACGTGCCAGAGCAGAACCGGGTGTTCTTCCCCCTTTGTCCGAGAACACCGCAGTTGTTCCGAGACCGGGATGGGCTGCCTGTCTTCACAGAGGGAGGCTATTTTTCTCGACTTTGGAACGCGGGAGCCAAAGGTGATCCGTTACCGTAGCTGGACGCTAATTAACAATATAGCTCCTGGAGAATCTGAAATATTGCTGTTTACATAATGCCTTGCTCGTTTAGGTCAGGCGGTGATGTATCAGGCAGCACTCTGTAATTAATAAGCCACTGGTGTGCTTCCCCGTTATGAGCCTCAGGATGATCAGACGTCTCACTGATGTCTCGAGAAGAGTTCTCCAGTCCAGCCTACTTGCTGCCTAACCGTCTTCCCTGGTGGATTACTTCTCTAGGATTGGGGAACTAAGAGAAGTAAACTGATGATCTAATCTAGCTCTGCCGCTGGTCTGCTGAGTGAACTTGGGCAAATCACTTCACCTTGCCAGGCCTCAGCTTTCTCATCTGTAAAATGGGGACTTATGGATCTTTTCTCCCTCCCCTTTGGGGGACAGACCGTTTCCGAAATGATGATCTCGTAACAACCCCGGTGCTTATCGAGGTGCCTTGACACAGAATAACTCTTAGGAAAGAGAGTAAACAATTAAACAGATCATATGTGAAGACAATTGTTAGTCAATCAGTAGTATTTATTGAGCCCTTCCCATGTGCCAGGCACTGTACTGTGTTCCTGAGAGAGTACAGTAAAGTTGGAAGACACAATCCCTGCCCTTGAGAAACTTACAGTCCAGTGGAGGAACTTACAATCCGAGGTTAGGAATGTGACTTTCTAGGTTGAGAGGATGTCAAAGCAAGCAGAGTCCCAATTTGGGCCCTGCTTTATTGTATTATACTCTCCCAATCACTTCGTACAGTGCTCCGCACACAGTAAGCAATCGATACGATTGAATGAATGAATGAAAGAGTAAGCAGGAGCAGAGAAGAATTTGGACGATTTTCCGATTCCCAAGAAGATGCGGTGTGTCTTCTTCAGTTTTCCGTCCCAAAAGCAGAGTCTTAGAGACTGTGCGTCCGTTGACGGATCTCGTATGGAACTACCATCGGTTCGCGGCCAAAGCGTTTGATTCAGAGCAGTACCTGGCGGCCGGTGGAGTGGGAGACAGCCTTCCGGAGTCAGACTGACAGGTGTTTCTTGGTTTTGCTTGGTTTTTAGGGAAGTGTGAAATCGGCTGGGCTTACTACTGCACTGGCGGGGGAGCGGCCACCGCCATGCTCCTGTGCACCTGGCTGGCCTGCTTCTCGGGCAAGAAACAGAAGCAGTATCCGTACTGAGCAGGCCGCCGGAGGACGTGGGGAGGACCGGGTTGGAGCGAGCGAGATGTGCGAGACCGAGGCATCCGCAGAACTCCTTCCGGAAGGGGCTTTGGTGGCGCTTCCCTAACCCGACACACACCAGAAACCAGAGCGGAGGAGTCCAGCACGTCAGGGGAACCGTCAAAGGAGGGGGATTGCTGGGGAAGGGAGGGGAGGGGGGGCGAAATGATGGACCAAAGGCCAAGGGGAAGTCAGGGGTTGGAGACGGGGGCGTCTTCTCAATGGCCCTGGCTGGCCTGCCTTGGGAGGATGCCACCCAGCCGGGAGGAGAATGCTCGTCTTTAGCCGGCAGAGATCGTGAAGGAAGCACTTGAGTTTGAAAGCGGGGCATAAGCCCCACTGGTTCCCCATCAGCGTGGCACTCTTGAAAGCACATTCATACGCTCCCCGTGTACGGACACACACGTTACGTACACACAACGTGCACGCACACGGAATGTGGCACAGATTTAGCAATGCATTTCTTCCCTTTGCTTTCTTTTATTTTGTGGTTTAAAATTCAGTGTTACCGCTTTCTCAAGTACCCATACCTAAATGGACCAATAAGCCACTCTATCAGTATTTTGTACGTTCTACATAAAGTTTCTTCTCCCTCTCTGTGTATTCACTGCTTATTCAGTCTTTTAGAATCAAGCCTCTGTATTTTCAGCATTATCATAAAAATGCAATATTTTATCCCAAGTAAGTAACCTCTGTCTTTGGTACTTTTATGAAGTGCAGTCCAGGGGCAGCTTGCTTTCCCTGAAGTAAAGCCCAGTTGGTGGGTTATGAGGACTGAGAAATACTTAACGGCCCCAGATATTCTTTTCTATAGCTCATTATCGTACTGTGCTGTATCACTTTTATTATTTCAATATTCATTTTTTGTAAAGAAAAAATACATATGTGCTTTTTTGTGTTTGTATTTGAAAGGCTCTGTGAATAAATCTCTCTTTGATCAGGATTGAGCTGGAGTTGTTATTGAATCTTCAAAATGTAGCTTTTCAAAGAATTGTTCTAGTGAATAATAATACAAATATTGTGGTGGTGTTTGTAAGTACTTATTAAGTGTCATGCATTGTGCTAAGTGCTGGAGTAGATACAGTACCCATCAGATGAGACACCAACCCTGTCCCACATGGAGCTCACAGTCTAAGAGAGAGGGAGAACAGGTGTTTAAATCCCCATTTTATAGATGAAGTGAGGCACAGAGAAGTTTAATAAGGGACTCTAGAAATATTCTCCCTTCTTATTCATGAAACTGGGTGCACTTGGATAATAATGTAGCTATATTTCAGATGGGAATGCCCAGGGAGATTTATGTTTGCTTCAGGAAAGGCAAAGGTTTATATGAGAACCAAAAGATTCTCGCCAGTGGAACAGAATGGGACAATGGGAGGTGGTGTGGTCTAGTGGAAAGGTCACGGGCCTGGGAATCAGAGGACCAGGATTTTAATTCCGGCTCTGCCGCTTTTCTGCTGCGAACCTTGGGCAAGTCACATAGCTTCTCTGCACCTCAGTTACCTGAAATATGAAATGGGGATTAAATCCTGTTTTCTCCTACTTAAACTGGGAGCCCCTTGTGGGAAAGGGACTGTGCATAACATGATTATTTTCTATCTATCCCAGTGCTTAATAAAGTCCTTGGCACTTAGCGCTTAACAGGTATCATAAAACGTAAGATATTCCAAACTCATCTCGCTATGGAAAGAGTCAGGTCCAGTTGGGTTTTTTTCTTACTGTTTAATTCACTTCTTGCTGAACCATTTTTGAGTGGACCTCATCACTTCTTCACTCTGCAAATCCCTGCGGTGAGAAGAAGGATGTATGTTTCCTTGATCAACACATCATCCATTACCTTTTTTTCTTCAATTTCTCTCTAGGAATAGTTACGACCGTAGCAGGCCAACGGGAAAGTCTGTGCAAACCAAGCCATGAAAAGATCCATGTGAAGCCACTTGATCACTGTATCCCGATTTCTGCATGGAATTAATAGGGACCTAATGTCAGGTACCCAGCTGGGGGATGTCTAATGACTGACACGTTGGGTTTATGATGTACGGCAATGGGTCTCAAAAGGCGACAGATGCCACTGGTGTATCCAGTGAAGATGGGGAGTGGTACTTCCCATCTGAAAATGAGACCATCCAGGAGTGTGTCCTAGAGGAAAAAGTAAGAGAGGTGGGATGGGACATCCCTAACTGTGGGGATGGCAAGCGCTGTTCTTCCAAACATCCTGTTGCTGCTGTAGAGAGACAGAGTACTGGGCTGCACGGACCAGTGGTCTGCGCTAATATGGCTCTTCTCGCCTCCTTACACCAGTATTGCTGCATCTCTGCCATGAGATTTCAGTTAATTCAAAAGAAAGGGCAGCGTGGCCCCAGGCTTAGGGGTCGGGATCTGAGTTCTAATCGCAGCACTATCATTTGCCTGTTCTGTGGCCTTGGGCAAGTCACTTAACCTCTCTGAGCTTTGGTTTCCTCAACTGTAGACGGGGATTATTATTATTCAAGCCACATATTCACCAAGGCAAGGTATAGATTTTATTTTTATTTTTATATTTTCTTGGGATCTGCAGGGGAGCGCAGACTAGTGAGTGAACCAAGAGAGTGAAATGCTCATTCAAGCTGTTCCTGAATAATCTGCTCATTGCAGAATATCAAAAGCTTATGTGCGGTAATTAAAATAATGAACCATCTCTCTGTAGATATGAAAACACAGTGGGCCATATGAAGCGTAGATTCATTTGAAAAACACCTTTTCTGGATTTTATTTATTTATTTGGTATTTGTTAAAGCACTTTCTGTGTGCTAGGCACTGTATTAAAAGCTGGGGTAAATACAAAAAAATTTGGTTGAACACAGTCCCTGCCCCACAAAGGGCTCAGTGTCTTAATTTGCATTTTTCAGATGAGGTAACTGAGGCACAGAGAAGTTAAGTGACTCGCCCAGGTTCACACAGCAAACAAATGATGGGGCTGGAATTAGAACCCACATCCTCTGACTTGCAGGCCTGTGCTCTTTCCACCAGGCCATGCTTTTTCAATTCCCTTAAGAGTGCTTAAGAGTGAAAAATCTTAAGTGCAAGAGTCATTACTGTTCATGTGATGAGAGCTGGAGAGAACAAAGTTGAATGTCAAATGAAAATTTCATTAGGACCATAATGGGCCATTTAGAAAGGGGCCTGGGAGACAGAAAAAGGCATGGGAGTCTGAAAAGGAAGAAAAACTTCTCCCCCCAGCCCCCATCCCCCCCACAGTTCAGATGCAGGAGGTCAGCTGCCCTGTGACACTGCCATTCTGGGAAGGACATTTCATCAGGACTGACTGTGCCTGCCATCTCCTGTCTGGAATTTTCCATTTTCCCTGGACCTGAGAAAGACTCCAGTGGCTATAACAGAAGGTGGTTTCGCCTCCTCTTGCATAATCATTGTTTTGCCTGCTTTCTCTCCTTGGCTTTTGTGGTTTATTTTAAAACTTGAAGCTAGCCCAGTGAAAATGAATCTTAATATGCCAATACCTTCTTATTGCTCTTTTTTTTCCCCTTTAATCTCTTATCCCTATGCATTTTGGTCACCTTGCTTAGAAATCAGGCCTAACTTTTATTAGGTCGAGTAGCTTTATTGGATGCAAAAGCCATTTAAGAAACCGTGTCTGCCTTTTCCCACATCTCAGAATCTCAGCTCTTTATGGGAGGAGAAAGGAGTCTCGCAGCAACTTCAAACTGTCCAGAACGTAACAACAACTCTGGGTATCTCCCTGGTTACTTGACAAATGCTTGTCACTTCAGATTCTTTCCCTCCCCCTTCCAAGACACCTCCCAGGAACAGCCAGCAGCAAACTCCTTGGCCAGGGCTTGGGGGAAGTCATTTGAAAGCCAGATGCCCCCAGGAAAGGAAGTAGACCTTCAGGGTGTGATCTGGATGGCACCATGGGCCTGCTGAGCTTCAAGATGTCAATATACCAGAGGCGGACATTTTGAAGCCATATGAAAGGTTCAGAATCTGCAAACTGAACATTAAATACTCACCTCAGGGAGTCGGTGCAGCTGCTAGAACTAATGCTTCATCACTTCCCCCAATCCCGGGGTCCCTGCTGGACCTTTTCTAGGGGCAGAGGAAGAGGGGGTTTCCTGAACCATCCCCCTCCCCCTCCTTGCATTTGGAGATTGTCAACAGCAGTTGCTGTGCATTATGGGGGCCATTCCCTGACTCAATTAGTCTCTCAAGGAATAATTCTGATGGACCCTTGGTGTCAGTTCAGCAGCACAGATATATTCAGCAACTTGACTGTGGTCTGCCTCAGGCGACAGTTAATGGGACCCAGCTTTCCACAGCCTAATCAATAAGGACAGGGCTGAAAGAGTCGATGGCTTAGTGGAAAGAATGCAGGACTGGGGGTCTGGAGATCTGGGTCATAATCCCAGTCTTGTCACTGGTCTTCTGAGGAACCTTAGGTAAGCCACTGAACCTTCCTGGGGCTCAGTCTCCTCACCTGTAAAACAGGGATAAGATACCTCTCCTCCCTCCTCCTCAGAACGGGAACCCTATGTGGGACAGGAACCGTGTCTGATCTGCTTAGTTTATATCTATACCAAGCCGTGGCACAGAGTAAGTGTTTAATAAATACCAGAATTACTATTAGGAGGGGATGCAGAATGGTTCATCTATCAGAAGGATTGTTTAGGTATTTTTAGAAGCCCATTTGTAACAACAGCCTGCCTTAAGTACTTTGTGATGAAGAAAGTTTTCCACAATTTTGGGAACGAAGGCAGTCTGTCTCTGTGCCCTTATATCTCATGGGGGATCTCTAGATGGGTCCTTGGCTCTGCCTTTGGGTTCTTGGATAGAACCTTGTTTCCCTCTCAGAACTCTTTCTGCTCTTTACAACTTCCACCATCTCCTCCCCTGACACCCAAAAGAAAAAGATGACACCTCCGTTAAAAAGAGTGTTAAGATAATAGCTTAGTCTGACAGTCTATACACAACTTCCACCAGCATCTCTGGAACTGAGCAGTGCCTTATGCCTCCACCACACTCTCACAACAATAATAATTGCATATTTGTTAAGGGCTTACTATGCGTTAAGCACTGCGGAGGATAGGAGATAATCAGATCAGACACAGTCCCTGTCCCACACAGGGCTCACAATCTAAGTAGGAGGGAGAATAGCTATTAAATCCCCATTTTACAGATGAGGAAACTGAGGAACAGAGAATTAAAGCAACTTGCCCGCGGATACACAACAGGCATGAGGCAGATCCAGGTTACAACCCGGGTCCTTTGACTTCCAGACACCTGCCTTTTCCACCAGGTCACTCTCCTTCCCACCCAAAACCCCAGAATAGCAGCCTCAATCCAGGCAATATCAGGGGAATGGTGGCATATGCAAGAATCTCCCCCGCCCCCTTTCCTAGCAGGGGCCGGATGGAGAGGAGATCCATTAGCTTAAACCTCACATGTTTTTTCCCCTTGCTCAGCTCTGCACTTTGTGATTGCTAACAGGGCCCCAAGTGGAGATTTCCTCATCCCCCAAAGCAGCTGACAGGCGTCGTGGGGAGCACCAGACCCTAATCAACCCCCCCCCCCCCCCGGGAGAGAATGAACTCAACAAAACGCAGCTGAGAGCACTCAGGATCCAGCTGAGAGCACTCAGGATCGGAGTCTGCTCACTGGGCAAAAGGTTCCTCCCAGGCTCCGGGACTGACTTCTTTCTGATACTTGAAAAGGGAGACCTAAGTGGTAAGCTGCTCATTCATTCATTCATTCCAGGGTGTGGGGGGGACTTGGGGGTAGGGCTGAATTTAGGAAATGTTTCTTGGTTTGGGCAAGGACGACCTCTATCTGAGATGGAGTTCTGGAATTCATTTAATTCCACCACGGAGCGCACTTTCTGACTGGGGACAGTATTGTGCCCTTGGACTGTCTATATTACACCAGTCCCCTACTCTTCCCCCTACACTCCACTTATTCGACCAGGTATCTCCAGTCATCGTATTTATTGAGTGCTTACTATGTGCAGAGCTCTGTATTAAGTGTTTGGGAGAGTGCAGTATAACAGAGTTGGTAGACCTATTCCCAGCGCTTAGAACAGTGCTCTGCACATAGTAAGCGCTTAACAAATACCATCATTATTATTACCCTTAATGAGTTTACAGTCTAGAGGACTGTACTGATCCTAAACCGACGGAGAGAGCCTAAGGTTTTATTTTAGTGACCCAGAATTTTGAAATGACAGTGAAAGCCAAACCTGAGCTGGCTCTGCTGTATTTTTTGTCATCGTAATAATAATGCTTGTGGCATTTGTTAAACCACCAAAGTGGCTTGTTACCCCACTGTTACATTGGGGTAGCTAAGGTGCAGTCAGATCACTCTAGATTGTAAACTCATTGTAGGCAGGAAATTGGTCTAAAAATTCTGTTGTACTCTCAGTGCTTAGTGTACAGTGTTCTGCATGCAGCAAGTCCTCAATAAATATAGCTTGATCAGGCACAGTCTTTTGTCCTATGTTAGGGTAGGGGAGAGAACAGATATTTAATCTCTAATTTACAAATTAGGAAACTGAGGCATAGAGATGTTAAGTGACTTGCCCAAGGCCATGCAGCAGGTAAGTGAATGAGCCAGGCCTAGAACCCTGCTCTCCTGAATCCCAGTCCTGAGCTCTTTTCCACTAAGCCATGCCATTTCTCCAGGCTGTGTGCAAAAGAGTTTAATCTTTTTCAAGGCCCCTCGTTGGGAGGGAATCTGTGAGTGTGACATGATTTCCCTCTGTGACAGCTGCGGTTCTTATGCTTTACTACCCAAAGCAGAGCTTTGAGGCGCTCAGTCCCCCTCTCACAAGGTGGGAGCGGGACTGGCCTTGGGAGCGGAGTGGCTGCCAGTCCAGGACCCCAGGGGTTCAAGTTGAACCCTGGGACAAGACCTGGAAGCTTGCTGGCAAAACTCTGCCTTCACTGCAGAAAGAGCAGGGCCTGTACATTCCTTCTTTAGACCTAGGAGAAGCAGTGTGGCCACATGGAAAGGATGCGGGCCTGGGAGTCAGGACACCTGGCCTCTCATCTTGAATCTGCCATTTGTCTGCTATGTGACCTTGGGCAAGTCACTGAATCTCTCTCTGCCTCAATTCCCTCTTCTGTAAAATGGGGGTTAAAAACTTCTCCCCGCCTCACCCTTTTAGACTGTGAGCTCCATTTGGGTCTAGGTGGATGACCGCTCTGCTTATCTTCTATAATTGTAATGATATTAATGGTATTTAAGCACTTACAATGTTACAGGCACTGTTTAAGGCTCTGGGGTAGATACCAGTAAATCAGGTTGGACACAATCCCTGTCCCACCTGGGACACTCAGTCTCAATCCCCATTTTACAGATGAGGTAACTGAGACCCTGAAAAATGAAGTGACTTGCCCAAGGTCACACAGCAGACAAGTGGCAGCATTTGTCTGCTCTTATCTACCCCAGCACAGGGCTTGGCACATAATCATGTTCTTTGTTATGGACTATCATGATTATTACCTGCACTTTTAGAGATAGCAGCCTACCCACCAAACATGAAACCGATATCCCTGATGTCTGGGCGTTTTCAGCATTTGAGGGAATGGAATCCCACCGGGTCTTCTCAAAGCAATGAAAGAAAGTCAGTCAATCATTCAGTGGTATTTATTGAGTGCTTACAGTGTGCAGATAGCTGTTAAATGCTTGGAAGAGCGCAATACAATGCAATGGAGTTTGGTATGCACAGTCCCAGCCCTGAAGAAGTTTACAATCTAGCCGGGGGAGACAGACATTAAAATAAATTGCAGATAGGGTAAGTAGCAGAATTTCAAGATAGTTCAAAAGGACTGTGTGACTGGGGTGAAAAGCAGAGTGCTTAGAGGGTAGACCCAAGTGCTTGGGTGGGCAGAAGGGAGGGCAAAGAGGGTGGGGAATATGAGGTTAGTCAGGGAGAGCCTCCTAGAGGAGGAGTAAGGCTTTGAAGATTGGGAGAGCGGTGGTCTGCTGGCTGTGAAGGGGGAGGGAATTCCAGTCAGGAGGGAGGACTTACCTAAGCAAGGTGTTGAGGGCAAGAGAGAGACAGAGGTGCAGTCCTATTACACACGGGAGCAGCAGCGAGGCCTAGTGGGTAGAGCAGGGGCCTGGAGTCGGCGGGACCCGGGGTCTAATCGCGGCTCCACCACCTGTCTGCTGTGTGACCTTGGGTGAGTCACTTCACTTCTCTGTGCCTCAGTTATCTCATCTGTAAAATGGGGATTAAAGACTGGGAGTCCAGTGTGGGATATGGACTGTGTCCAACTTGATTGCTTTTCCCCCAGTGCTTAGTACAGCAACTGGCACATAGTAAGCTCTTAAAAAAAATGCCGTTTAAAAAAAAAAACACATCCACTCTTGATCTTGCACCTCAGGAGACCTGAAGGCTGAAATTTGGAACTCGGCAGAGCGAAGCTAGGCTGTCCTTGGCGCTCCCAGCCTCCAATCTGGTGCCCACGGAATTCAAGTGACTTCCTTTTCTTGAGTAGGGTAAGTCCTTATGCTTCCATTTTCTAGAGGGAATGTAAATAATGCAGAAGCAAAAAAAGGTCAGGGGGCCGGATGAACCATGTCTCTGACCCAGGAAGGGGGATTGCTTATCCCAGTTGACAGGGTTTTGTTGGGTTCTGAATTTGGACTCTGCCTTCTAACCCCTCTTGCCAAAACTCTCTCTTTCTGTTTCCTTCCTCAGTCCATCTTTCCCTGTCCCAGAATAGGGGCAGGATATTTTAGCAAGCTTGGGGATATCAGGTGAAATGCATGTGCCACCCAGCCTAAAGTGGTTTTGGACTCTTGCCGGTGTTCCTAGATGAAGCCAAAGGAAGTGCAGATTAGAGCGAGAATAAGAATTGTATTTAATAAGTGCTTACTCTGTTCAAAGCACTGTACTAAACACTGGGAAAAAATACACAGATGAGAATGCAGACCTAGTCCCTGACCCGCAGGTAGCTTCCGAATCAATTGCTGTGCCTTGAAGAGTAAGCATACATCTGAAAGAGTAAATATATTATTCTGTAGCAAATGTGTTTTGAGGTTCAGGAGGAAAGTGATCATATTTGTTCAGCTCATTACTCTTAAATATGTAGACTATGAATTATGCTAGGTAAAGCCAAATTCCGTGGAATGTGTCTTGGCATATTAACAGAAAATGTTCGCATAGAGCACTTTCTCACTCAGACACCACAGGATTATTGAATTTAGATGTTTTAAGAGCAAAAAGAATTCCATTTCAACGTCTTTGCTCTCTAGAAAATGTTTTTCAGCTGGGTGGTGATTTTTTATCAATGAAATAGTGAGGGAATATGCTATCTCCGAAAATGTATTTAGTTAAGGCAGGTTGTGTTTGTGATGCATGCTATAGTTTGAATTCTCCCAGTGGGAAGGAATTCATTGGAATCTCCCTCTCTCTGAGCGTTTTTCTGTTCCAAAAGGATTGTAATTGAAAGCCTCCTCCCAAAGCCTGCCCCACAACTGGCTGCACGGTGGCATTGGCCTCCAGAAACAATGGGACGTGAACTGTAAGAAGCAGCGTGACTCAGTGGAAAGAGCACGGGCTTTGGAGTCAGAGCTCATGAGTTCGAATCCCAGCTCTGCCACTTGGCAGCTGTGTGACTGTGGGCAAGTCACTTAACTTCTCTGTGCCTCAGTTCCCTCGTCTGTAAAATGGGGATTAAGACTGTGAGCCCCACGTGGGACAACCTGATTCCCCTGTGTCTACCCCAGCGCTTAGAACAGTGCTTGGCACATAGTAAGCGCTTAACAAATACCAACATTATTATCTACCCCAGTGCTTAGAACAGTCCCTGGCACAAAGTAGACTCTAGACTATAAGTTTGGCAGGGAATGTCTGTTTATTGTATTATACTCTCCCAAGTGCTCAATACAGTGCTCTGCACAAGGTACTCAATAGATACGATTGAATGAATGAACAAATGCGATGAAAAAAGAAATAGTAAGCGTTTAACAAATACCTCTGCTATTGTTGTGAAATGGTGTGTCTTTTTCATTGACTCACCGCTCACTCCTCTGGAGAGTCTGATTCAAATTGTTTTGCAAGGAGAAGTATCCAGAGATCCTTGTGGTAGGCGCTTCGGGTGGAATTCCTGGCCTGCCTGGAATTCAGGACGTTCCAGAAATTGCACAAGAAGCTTTGTCCTTGGGCCCTTTCCCTCCAAGGTTCTGAGATTGTGGAGTCTAGAGAAAGTCCACAGATGTTTGATCTCAACTGACCCCTGAACCAAGATCTCTCTTCTGTGACCTCTTTGACTGCAACAGTGTATGTGGAGTAGAAAAACCGAGCAGCAGTCAGGAAAGAAGATTAAGTCCCATCATTGACACATTTTTTAGGGTCCCCAGCTCTGGTCATGAGCCCTTGGTTCTGCTGTTGCCTTGAAAATCCCTAACTTCAATGAGCCAGGACCAAGGTGTGGCAACCAAAGGATTAGCCATGTCCCCTCTTTTATCGCTGAATGGCTGCCATGGCCGTTGGAGCAGAGAAATGGCATGGCCTGGTGGATAGAGAAGGGGCCTGGAAGTCAGAAGGACCTGGGTTCTAGTTCCAGCTCCGCCACTTGTCTGCTGTGTGACCTTGGGCAAGTCACTTCACTTACTCTGTGCCTCAGTTACCTCATCTGTAAAGTGGGGATTAAGAGTGTGAGCCTAGTGTGGGGGACAGACTGTGTCCAACCTGATTAACTTGTATCTACCCTAGTGCTTATAACAGTGCTTGGCGCATAGTAAATGCTTAAGAAGTACCATAATAATAATAATAATCGGAGAGTACAATAGAGTAGACACAATGCCTGCCTTCAAGTAGCTTACATTCTAGCAGTGTTCCCTTCACTTATCCCTTCCTTGGTGTGCAGCGAAGATCATCTCCATTATACTCAGCTGTGTTATAATGCCGCCTCTTGATTTAGGCGGTGGATAATGTTTCCTAGTAGCCATTCCAAGATTGGGGCTAAGGTCTTGCCAGCAGTGGCAAGTACTGCCCCATGCTAGTCTCTGCAAGCAGTTTTAATGCCTCACTTCTCAGAGATGATGACAGTGGAAACACCCTTGAGACCGTGTGGCATTTGCTTCTTTATCCCATGTAGTGAGGAAGAATCTTTGCATGTGTCTGCAGTCATTCTCTTCCTGAAATGCCACCTCTGTTTAGGTTTTTCATTCTTCATGGTTCCAGGGTGCAAAGGTGACACAGTGAAATACTATAGCAAAGGAACTTTGGCAAGTAAACGGTTCTTGGCTTTTCTTCCTCCTCGGCAGTAGGCGTGGGATGGAAATCACTCGCGTTGTTTCTTGTTTGGGTCAGTTCCAGCTTTCCACCCTCAGACTTTATGTTCTCGTTGTGACCATACTACCTTGCCTAGCAAGGGACCTTCGATTAACAGCAGGGAAATACCAGACTGGCAATTTCACGAGGTGTTAAGACAGCCGTGGATCTATATGAGCTTCCCGTCGGTGGATGAAAACCATGCAAGTCCTTCATCACTCCCAGTGTATGTGGGTGGGTGTTTTAAAAGACCTTTGGCCCTTCCAGATTTCTCCTTCCACATAGCTCGCACTCCTTCCTGCAAGCAATTGTTGTCTGGTGCTCGAGATGCTGAGATAGATACGGTCAGTCACAGGACCCCATCCATCAACACTCTGTCCATCCTCACTCCATCGGGCAGTGTAACTGTACCCAAATTAAGTAGAGAATTGCAACATGAACCACCCAGAGTGATAGTGTTTTTCAATAGCATTCTCCCCTCAGCATGCATTCAGTTCCACCAGGGTGGGAGTTTTCACTATATGTTTTTGGTTCAAAGGTGGTTGCAAAATTAGGGGACATTCTTCCGGCAAAGAACATCTGTCTGGATATGCCCGTAACGTGGTGTCGATAGTTAAGAGATATGGGTTCTTGACTTGTGACTCGCTCAAGGTCACTTGGTGACTTGCCCAAGTCACACAGCAGATGTGTGGCAGAACCAGGATTAGAACCCAGATCCTTCTGATTCTCAGGGCTGGGCTCTATCCACTGAGCTGTGCTGCTCTCCTGCTGGCTCCTACCCACTCCTCTCCACCAGAAACCAGGATGGAGCATGTTGTAGCTGTAGTTGGATTCCAGTAGGTGGGGGTGACCCCTTTTCTTCCTCTTCAAAGTGACCCCTGCTAAAGACAGGTTGGAGGTGGGAGGGTTCTGCTTGCCCAGCACCCTCCACTCCTTCCACAGAGCTGCAAACAAAAATCGCCAGGACAGTAAATAATAATTGAGGCATTTAAGTGTTTATTCAGTGCCAAGCACTATACTAAGCCCTAAATTAAGAGAACCTGGTGGGCATGGTCCCTTTCTCACACAGGGCTCACAGTCTAAGGGGGAGGGAGAATGAGCATTGAATCCCCATTTTACAGGTAAGGAAACTAAGGCTCAGAAAAGAAGTGACTTAGCCAAGGTCTCCAGTCTATTCTTCACTCCACTGCCCGGCTCATCTTCCTGCAGAAACGATCTGGGCATGTCACTCCCCTTCTTAAACAACTCCAGTGGTTGCCTATCAACCTCCGCTCCAAACAAAAACTCCTCACTCTAGGCTTCAAGGCTCTCCATCACCTTGCCCCTTCCTACCTCTCCTCCCTTTTCTCTTTCTACCGCCCACCCCGCACGCTCCGCTCCTCTGCCTCCCACCTCCTCACCGTCCCTCGGTCTCGCCTATCCCGCTGTCGACCCCTGGGTCACGTCCTCCCGCGGTCCCGGAACGCCCTCCCTCCTCACCTCCGCCAAACTGATTCTCTTTCCCTCTTCAAAACCCTACTTAAAACTCACCTCCTCCAAGAGGCCTTCCCAGACTGAGCTCCTCTTCTCCCTCTACTCCCTCTGCCATCCCCCCTTTACCTCTCCGCAGCTAAACCCTCTTTTTCCCCTTTTCCCTCTGCTCCTCCACCTCTCCCTTCCCATCCCCACAGCACTGTACTCGTCCGCTCAACTGTATATATTTTCGTTACCCTATTTATTTTGTTAATGAATTGTACATTGTTTTTACGAGATGTTCTTCCCCTTGACTCTATTTATTGCCATTGTTCTTGTCTGTCCATCTCCCCCGATTAGACTGTAAGCCCGTCAAATGGCAGGGACTGTCTCTATCTGTTGCCGACTTGTTCATCCCAAGCGCTTAGTACAGCGCTCTGCACATAGTAAGCGCTCAATAAATACTATTGAATGAATGAAAGGTCTCACACAGGAGGCAAGTTCGGAACCAGGATTAAAATCCAGGTCCCTAGACTCCCAGACCCATGTTCTCTCCACTAGGCCGCACTGCATCTCAGTTTCCTGATCCCCACGGACACTAACAAATCCCAGGGAGGAGGCTCGGCAAAGGCAGTCTTGCGGGTAATTTGCCACCTTTTTCTATGATGGTACTCTGGGTCTCTCCAGCTTGTTAGAGAGTGATTAAAAAGGCCTGATCAGCGAGGTGAATAGAAGTTACAGGCAGTAGGGATCAGAACAACCATTCCAAGCAGCTCCCTCAGGGACACAGAAAAGTCCTGGAGTTTCAGGTTTGGAACTAATGCGTACTGTCACCAGAGCAGGAGAGAAGCTGGGGAAACTGTAGATATCGTGTCGCCATTGCAGAGGCCTGGAGGCAGGTGTTGAAGTGGACAGAGTCCAATTCTCCCGTAAGGTGTAATCTAAGAGACCAAAGTGACCTATAAATGACTTCCGTATGTGGCAGGAAAGAGATTGTTTCTTTGCCATGCTCCCTGGTGAGAGAAAGGATTAAAGCAAGACAGTGTTCTATCAAAGAAAAGAAAACCAGCACCTGGAAAATAATAGCCCCTATCCTCCACGTACCCGTTCCCTCTTTTTATATTTTCAGTGACTTGCTCTAGTTTTTAGATTGGTTCCGAAAAAACTGGGAATGAATCTAGCTCCGAGGGACTTGTGCTCCAAAGGCCCAAGGCATAATCTGCTCGTCCCTGAAGTGCCTCCCTAGGTTTGGGTCTCCTTCCCCTGCCACTTCCTCGGCCAGGCCTTCACCTGACAAGTTTCCTAATCCTTAAGGCTGTGAAAGCCTCAAGGAAGAAATGTTAACATTTCACTCAGTGGTGTATACCCAGCACCAGTGAGAGCAAAGCGCTATACTAAGTGCTTAGGAGAGTAAGGCAGAAGGAAATCACACATGCTCTACCCTTGAGGAGCTAACAATCTAATAGCAAGAGCATTGGCTGGTCAATCTAATAGACCAAAGTTATTGCCCAGTTTCCCCGGGATTTTTGTTGGAGGCTCCCTCGATCCTCTCCAGCAACATGGTCCCTGTGACTTGGAGAGGGGCAGAAGGAAAAAGAGGAGAGAAGTGTTTCCAGCATTAATTGCCCCTCTTCCACAACTCTGTGGCTGCCATCCTGGCACCCCTCCCACCATATTGGCCAAGAGGGTCATCTTCTAGAGGCTGAGGATGGATCCCCAAACTGGTAATCACCTTGACCAATGAAGGGTAGGTGGTCACTTTCCGCCTCAGGGTTAGGTGAAGCCGTTGATGATAGTGGATTTGTGATGAGGTATAAACTGCTGTCTCTCGGAGATACCTGGAACCGCCAGGCAGTTTGATTTCAGTCCCAGGTTTAAGGGGTAGCCTCACTTTGAAAGGCCACTTTTGAGGGTTTGCCCTGCTTTTTGGAAACATTCTTCTTTAACCATTTATGTAGCTCTTTGTGTTTGCAAAGCAGATGGTGGCAGGAAGGTCTAATTGTGTAATGACAAGCTCTGTTCCAACGTGAAGGTATTTCTAAAGGACAGAGAATCAGGAAGATCACTTAAGTCTGAGGAGATTTTTTTTTTTCCCCATAAATGGGCCCAATTCCAAATAAAGCTGTATTTGTTGTCTAACCACTTCCATTCTTTCAAATGCATTTTTTTCTGTTATAATAAACATAGAAGGCTGTGGATGAGAGAGCCCCCACCATAATGCTGATTCTGGTTCTCAACAAGGGTGGGTTCTATTGCTTGCCTCATAGCCAGCAACTCACAGACTCCTTTCAGATTCCTGTCCCGTCACACAAGAGGTTCACGGTTGAAGGGGGAGAGTATACAGGTATTGAACCCCCATTTTACAGATGAGGAAACTGAGGCACAGAGAAGTGATTTGCCCAAGCTCACACAAGCAGGTACGTGGCAGAGCTGAGATTCAAACCGAGCAGAGGGAAGAATGGCCAACTGAGGTAGAGTTGAAAACCGCAGCAGGTATGGCGAGTCGCAAGCCTATTGGCATGGCATAGGCCAATCTTTGAGTCCAATGGGGAAAAGTGATGGAGAACAAGGTTCTGATGACACAACGGCCCAGGTTGGAGCATAGAGTCCAACTTGCATACATATGTGTACATCTGCACACCCACATTACCACTTTTGCCTTTCCCCAAGAACTCTTCAGTGTGGTTTACTGGCTTAAGTCCAAGTTCCTGGTTGGTAAAAGTTATTGCAAAGTAATTCAGTGCTTTCATGATTTTCCAAGGCCTGAAGCCATAAACGGACACAGTCATGTACAGTGAATTCTGTGTTCCTGCCGCATGAAAAGATTATTGAACAATAAAGCTCCACCTCTGGTATGTTTCAAAGATATATATATTTCTGGAGACCCCTATATCTGGGTCCTATTTAAAGCTGTTGGATTTCTGAACCTAATTTGGGTTTATGTAATCCTCACCAATTCATTTATGTGCCCATAAACACCACAGAGGGTCAGGATAGTTCTTTTGCCTGAAACAGCATGAATATACGAGTCAGTCTTCGTAAAATAGACCCCAACCAAAGTCTCCCCCTACTATGTAATCAACCAGTAGCAAGGAGGTTTCTTGCTGTTCAAAGTCAATGTGATGTCTGTGTAGAAGGCCCAGCACCATGTTAGTGAAGGTGATTGCTTGCCCATCTAATTGTTTAGATATTAGAATTCCATTTTTCTATTTGTTTACGTGTGATGAGTTCAGAACCACTTCTGTTTGTCTTGAGTACATCAGAGTTCAGGCTCTGAGTTCAAGTCCAAAGAAGGCAAAAGTAGCTGTCCATCTGTGATGACACAGAAATCCTGGAGGGGTAGCCCTTCATAAGGATGGCGTGTGTGTGTGTCTGTGTACACCTGCATATTCCAGCTTTCAAAGCCACCTTCTTCAGGCCACAGCAAGCACCAAGAGAGAATCCTCACAATCAGCGGTATTGATTATCACTACACTTTAAGCTTCTTGAGAGCAGAGATTGTGTCTACCAACTCTATTGTGTTTTACTCTGTCAGGAGAGTACCGCTCCATTCAGAAGGAAACCCCCACAGCTATAGTCTCAGAGAAGTGTTCCAGGGCTATAGGCCCAGTATAGAATGCTTCTGTAGGATGGGGAAACCTCTCATTTTGTGTCACGTGGCATGTTCCGTCCTGCCGACCTCTTGCTCAAGTCTTCCCCTCTTCCGGGGACTCCCTTCCCCATTCTCCCCATCTTCAGGGCCCTGCTGAAACCTTATCTCCTTCAGGAGGCCTTCCCTAATCGATTTCTAACTTCTCCAACAGCCATTTTAGCTCTTCCATCTAATCACTACCCTCACAGTGCCCACCACCCCCTTGCCCCTTGCCTGCCATTAATTTTGGTGTCCATCTCCCCCAGCTCAATTGTAACTCTATTTGAACTCTTCCAAGTGCCCAGGACAGTACTTGGGATTTTTGTTTGAGGCAGAGGTGGATGGGCAACCACTGGAGTTTCTTGAGGAGTGAGGAAATGTGGACTGAATATTTTTGTAGAAAATGATCTGGACAGCAGAGTGAAGTGGACTGGAGTGGGGAGAGATGGGGCAGACAGGTCAACAAGGAGACCAATACAGTAATCAAGGTGGGCTATGATGATTGTTTGGATTAATGTGGCAGCAGTTTGGATGCTAGGCCATGCTGCTTCTCAAACTTGAAGGCCTCACCCATTGATTCTCATTCAGTCCAAACAGATTCTTGGATGGTGCAGCCTTCCCTGACCTGTGTGACAGATGCCTGGTAATGAGCTCACAGGATAGAAGATGAGCTCCAAAATGGGCTTCGTTGCAGCACAGATGTTCTGATTTAGATGCTGATTTAGAGCCTCCAGCCTGCTCTTGGGTTGGGGGCGGGGCGGGGGAGAGCGTCCACTTAGAAACCAGCACAGCATAATGCTGTTCCTCCTCTTTAAAGAGCACAAAGGACACTCTCTGACAGTCTTGCAGAGAAGTGATTATTAATATAACACTCATGTACGCTGGAATGCACAGCTCAGCATTCATTAACATCATCGTTTTTAGCCCACCCCAAACCAATGTTTTTCCTTCAAACTTCCCTTCAGATTAGAAATAAGAGGAAGCAGTGTTCTCGCCATCCATGTAATTGAGGATTGCTTATCAGAATCTTGCTGTTAGACAAGCTACATTCATGTTGATGATTTTCTGAGAGTTTTCTTTGGGAATCACAGAGAGAAGGTGGGTGAGTGAAGTTGGCTTAGAAAAGGTCAAAATACAGTCCCTTGGTTTGGGGGGTAACATATTGCTCCTTGTAGGCAGGAAACATGTCTACCAACCCTATTGTATTGCACTCTCCCAAATGCTTAATACAGTGCTCAATAAATGCCCAATACTCAATAAATATGATCGATTGATGTTAGAGGAGAGAGCTGATTGTAGAAATTACCCAGGCAGCTCACCGCTCTCTGCTGCCAGCAATGTCCTGGCCAAAATTCTCCCAGATGGCTTACTGAAGAATATTCCAGAATATATATAAGAATTTATGTAAGACTCTTTAAGAGACTGGACTCATGGTTTGTGTCTCTAAAGATGGAATCCAGCCTGCACAAGGCTGAGAAGCAGCGTGGCTCAGTGGAAAGAGAATGGGCTTTGGAGTCAGGGCTCATGAGTTCGAATCCCAGCTCTGCCACTTGTCGCTGTGTGACTGTGGGCAAGTCACTTCACTTCTCTGTGCCTCAGTTCCCTCATCTGTAAAATGGGGATTAAGACTGTGAGCCCCAGGTGGGACAACCTGATTCCCCTATGTCTACCCCAGTGCTTAGAACAGTGCTCGGCACATAGTAAGCGCTTAGCAAATACCATTATTATTATTTCCCCATCAATATGTGTCTGGTGCCAAGGATTAGATTTGTCCTGATTCATTAGAATGTAAGATCCCTGTCAGCAGGGAATGGGCCACTTCTTTGTCTTACACTTCCTGAGCACTTACTACAATGCATAGCAACAAGTGGGTGCTCAATAAATACTAATACTACTGGGATGATTCCGGCTGGAAAAGAAATTTTCTTCAAACATCTTTTCCAGACCTGACAAACCAATAATGCTAACAATAGTTGTGTTATTTAAACACTTACATATCGATTGTATTTATTGAGCACTTACTGTGTACAGAGCACTGTACAAAGCACTTAGGAGAGTTCAACTGAGTTGGTAGGCCCAATTCCTGCTTTCAAGGAGTTTACATTCTAGGGGCTCAGTCCTGGTGTAGATAAAATAGATCAGACACTGTCCCTTTCCCATGTGGGGCTCACAGTCTTAATCCCCATTTTGCAGATGAGGTATCTGAGGCACAGAGAAGTTAAGTGACTTGCCCAAAGTCACCCAGCAGGATGAGGGGAGAGCTGGGATTAAAACCCAGGTCTCCTGACTCCCCACCCTGTTTTGTTTCCACTAGGCCACTCTTCTCTACATTGTTTTCCTTCTGTCAAGGCTTCATTAATGGAACAAAAGGGTCCTGGTTTTCACACTCTCTCTTTACAAAATACAAGTGTGTGGACCAGCCCCTTCTCCCCAGGCCCATACGCAAAGGACACTGCATCTGAGTTCCCCCTTCTGGGCTGCCTAAACCAACAGCTTTTTCTCTTGTTAAATAAAAAGCCCAGTTTCTGTATGGCACATTCTTACCCCATTGTACTGGCGTGTTCAGAAAAAGATCACACACATATTTCTCTCAGCTATTATAGTACTTTAGTTGCCAGAAAACACTTTTTAATAGAGACTCACCTCCCCTGGGATATAATTAATGACCCATTCCGATTGCTAGAAATCCTGATTTCATAATAGAGAAATTGAGGTTAATTTGGCCAGAGCATCCATAGTGTCTAATTACCTTAATTGCCAAAGAATTGCATAGAATGAAGGAATTAATAATGTTGGTATTTGTTAAGCGCTTACTATGTGCCAAGCACTGTTCTAAGCGCTGGGGTAGACACAGGGGAATCAGGTTGTCCCACGTGGGGCTCACAGTCTTAATCCCCATTTTACAGATGAGGGAACTGAGGCACGGAGAAGTTAAGTGACTTGCCCACAGTCACACAGCCGACAAGTGGCAGAGCTGGGATTCGAACTCATGAGCCCTGACTCCAAAGCCCGTGCTCTTTCCACTGAGCCACGCCGCTTCCCCAAGGAATTGTCAAACCATCCAATTTCCTTTTTTTGGAGTTCGATTAATCATGGCAAATAATACCTCGTATCAATACAGCACCTTCCTCTGAGAATTCCACTGTGCCTACCCACATTATCTCATGAATCCTCACAGCACCCATGGGAGATAACTAGGATGCAAGTGTTGGTTTTATTATCCCCCTCTAGGGCATTAGGATTTCAGATTCCCAGGATCCTGACTCCTCAGTTCCTGTCAAAGCCCCCACAGGTCAACAGTTCCCTCCCCACCCATTTCATAGAAGCTGATTTTGTTCTAGCCGGCTCCAGGGCTGAGCAGGTTCAGCCTGAGGCTTCCACCAGCCAATACCCACCTGTCCTCCAGGTTCAGAGGTGTCACACCTCACAGTGACCGAGGTGTATATGGCGTAGTGGACAGAGAGCGGGTTTGGGAGTCAGAAGGTCATGAGTTTTAATCCCAGTTCTGCCACCCATCTGCTGTGACCTTGGGCAAGTCACTTCATTTCTCTGGGCCTCAGTTTCCTTATCTGTAAAATGGGGATTAAGACTGTGAGTCTCATGTGGGATGGGGACTGCGTCCAATCTGATTAGCTCGGACGTACCCCAGCACTCAGTACAGTGCCTGGCACATAGTAAGTACTTAAATACCAAGTGGGACAGGCACTGTCCCCCACCTGTTGATCTCGTATCTACCCCAATGCTTTCTACAATGCTTAACACGTAGCACTTAACAAAAACCACAGTTAGTAGTAGTAGTAATACTACCAGTCTTACCTGCTCTCCCCAACTCTTAAATTATGATCTTCAGGTTGCTAGGAACTTTGTCGATCTGTTAACAATAATTAATAATAATAAAAATGAGTGATTACAATATGCCAAGTACTGGGGTAGATACAAGATAATTAGGGTTTATGGGGCTCACAGTCCATGTAGGAGGGAGAATAGGTATTGAATCTTCATTTTGCAGATGAGGGAACTGAGGCCCAGAGAAATGTCTTGCCCAAGACCTCTGACTTCCAGGCCTGTGCTCTTTCCACTAGACCACACTGCTTTTATTTTGTATCTTAAATCTACTCCAGTAGTAAACATTTGATGCAACGAGGACTAAAATACCACTGCAATCACAGTAGAGACAGAGAGCAAAAATGCTTCTTTGACTAGGACAGTTTCACTGTTGCCATCGGCTCGCAATATTTAATTTTCTCTGTTGGTCTTTGGACACATTGTTTACATATTTGTTTGACCTAGCTCACTGTGGACAGGGAACCCTGGCTCCCAACTCTGTTGTATCGCACTCTCCTGAGCACTTAGTACAGTCCCCTGCACACAGTAAGTGCTCAATAAATACCACTGATTGATTGGAAAGACAAAAGCAGTAGTTCACTTCCTTCCAGGGCTGAGGGTCGAAGAGATCAGGACGCTGAATACCAGTAATGCCTTTGATTGTGAAGGCAGCAGGCTATCTGATCGGCTTCTTGTAAGGGATAGGGGAACCATTCTTTCATGAATAAGCGGCATTGCTGCCCCAAAGTCTCAGCTCTCCCTCCCACAAAAGGCCTCTTATCTTATCAGAGAACCCAGCTGTAAGTTTGTAAACCCAGCTCTGTTAACTAACTCTAGTTTCCACTGATAAAACCGCCCTCTCAAAAAGGGATCTTCAAGGCTAAAGGCACTGCTTATCAGCCTCGGATTTCTTGTTAAGAGACTGACATCTGCAGCTCTAGGAACCCCAGCGTGGGCAACCCCAGCATTGAACCCGTGAGGGTGGGGTTAGAGGAAAAGGGTCTGGAAGAGATTGTGTGGATTGGAGAGAGAGAGTTTCCATTACCTTTGGGCTTTTAGAACCAATTTGAGGCCATGACAGAGGGTTTGTTTGTAGAACAAACAGTGGGTCTGAAGAAGGCCCTCCTGTTGGGTTCCACGGGGTTGATCCTGACCAGCAATTTTCCTCTCTTATGCCGTCGAGTCATTTCCGAACCATAGGGACAACACGGACACATCTCTCCCAGAACACCCCGCTCTCCATCTGCAATCATTCTGGTATCCATAGAGTTTTTCTCTCATTTTTCTCTATAGGTTTCATTTCTCTCATAGGTTTCCTCTCATTTTCTCGAAATCCCTGGAGAAGGTAAACGGAAGCCCTCCAGGACTATTCTCCCCCTGGCCCAGTGCATTACAGCAGGAGGGGTGGAAAATCCACTTACTTTATAGACTCAGGACCAGGAGGCAAAGAGAGGCTAAGCAGCCTCGTAGAAAGAGGATGGGCCTGGGAATCAGGAGACATGGGTTCTCATAATGGGTCTTCCTCCTGTCTGCTGTGTGACCCGGGATAAGTCACTTAACTCCTCTGTATCTCATTTTCTCCTTCTGAAAATGGGGGGGGGGGGGATCCATACCTGTTCACTCTTCCCCTTAGACTGTGAACCCTGTGTGGAACAGGGAGGGACTCTGTCCAATCGACTTATGTTGTATCTACTCCAGTTTTTAGCACAGTGCTTGCGTATAGTGAGAATTTTGCAAATACCAGTTATTATTATTACTATCATAAATAAAACTCCGGCAAAGACCTTTATTCCTAGTGTGTCCTATCATGGCACCTACTACTGTCCTAACAATAATAATAGTTGCACTGAGTTGTAGTGGTAACACTACTACTACTACTAATAATATTTCAATACTTTCAGGGTACCAAGCACCCTACTAAGCACTGGGTTAGATACGGGATAATCAGATCAGTTTGTTCCTCTCCCTTAAAGGGGCTAGCTGTTTTATCGGAGGCAAAAACTGGAGGAACGGAATGCTTGGGAAAGTATTATATTCGGACAGAGCGTAACTCTGCAGAGTAACCACTGGATGAACTGAGAGATCCCGGCCACAGATTCACCCGCGATGTCACGTGTTACAAATGGCACACTGTAGAAGGTCGTGGGTTCTACTTCCAGCTCTACCACTTATCTGCTGTGTAACTTTGGGCAAGTCACTTAACTTCTCTGTGCCTAAGTGACCTCATCCGTAAAATGGGCATTGAGACTGTGAGCCCCACCTGGGACAAGAGACTGTGTCCAACCCGATTATCTTGTATCCACCCTAGTGCTTAGTGCAGTGCCTGGAACATAGTAAGTGCTTAAATGCTGTAATTATTTTTCCTATTATTATAATGGCATCACACAGACCACTTTGTGGAAGTCCACTTGAATTTCCCTTGGGGACCCCCAACCCCTCAGTTCTATCCTCGCTCCAGCATCCCTGCATTCTCCTCCCCGGTCCCTCTGAACCCAGCCACTACTTCCGAGCTGTGGAACTCAGCCAAAGGAGACGCATTTCTGGGAGACCGAGCATTAGAAATGAAAGCACCGGACGTAAAGGTGTCCGGCGTATCAGTACCAGGTAGGAAGAAGGACCAGCCGAAACCAGACTTGTCTACTACAAAACCGGATCCGTGCCCATCCAACTTATTAACAAGCAGGCCCAAAGATATTCTCCCTGCAGCCCATGTTTAGTCATTAGCGCTAACTCCCTCCTCAGCAATAAGAAGAGTAACTCCAACTGAAACAGCTAAACAAAGAAGCACTGTAAAATTCCACTGGGAACTCAGCTGCCCTTGGATCTCCCGAACTACATCAGAGCCGGGGGTCTGGGGATTTTGAAAATTTAATTTTGAAATGATTAAAGGTTTTCAAAGGGAGACAAAATGATTTCCAGGGACAAAATGAAGACAGTACCACTTTGAAAGCAGCTGGATGGCAGCTCTGTCCTGAATTGCTAAAATACGGAATAATTTCCTAACTGGTTCAGTTGTGCAGTGTTACAGTGGCTTCCCTCAATACAGAGGACATCTTTGATGTTACATTCCTGCAGCCCTAGGAAGAAGGCATTTCAGTTAGCTTTCCCCATGAAGAAAACTGGAAGGTTGGGTCCTGCAGGTTTAATTTTTCAGCTGGGACTCAAACACAGTACTGGCCTTTTAGTTTTCTCCTTTTGGAACCCCATTGCCAAACACCTTTCCCATTTATTGACCCCTAAATGGGACCTCTTGGGACAAGCCGAGGTTGATTTACGAACTAGCATCTTCAAAGCCATTCTAAAATCAAATATCTCTGACTAAGCCCTCATTTCCCCTTCTACCTCTCCCTTCTGTATTGCCTCTGTAGTTTGTTCCCTTTAAGCATTTGATATTCACACCACTGTCTGCCCCACCGCATTTATGTACATGTCCTTATACCCTACCATTTCCTCTATCTGTGTTTATTTCAGTGCGTATCCCCCTCTAGACTGCAAGCCCCTTGTGAGCACTGAATTTGTCTACCAACTCTGTTGCATTGAACTCCTCTTCCAAGAGCTTAATACAGTGCTCTGCGCACAGTAAGCAATCAGTAAATACCACTGAGTGATTTATTTGCACCCCAGAATGAAGAGCAAAAGCTTCAACAGTGGCAGTGCTGGGAAGAAATTGATCAGCCTCATTAATCATTCCAATAAATCTTTAGGGCTCCATTCTCCCTCTTAGAGGGAGGGTTGGGAAGAAGAAGGCTTTTCACAGGGTTCTGAGCAGCTGCGAAACAAGGCAGGGCATATGTGATTGATGAAGGAGGGCTACAAAAAGACAGGCGTGTGCTGTGTAGAAAACCAAGAAGGTAATTTTATAGCCTTGTCATTCTACAGTGCTGTTCTCCTGAGCTCCTAGACTAGCCTTGCCTGTGGCTGACTGATGCATGAGGGGCCTCTTTTAAAGAGCTCTCACCTCTGGTGTGGAGGCCAGGCTCTACTCCTTGTTTTTCAGTATAATTCTATGCATCCCAGCCCAGGCTTATTGAGTGCTTGCAGTGGGTAGAGAACTGTACTAAGGGCTTGGAAGAGTACACTGTAATAACAAACAGATTCCCTGACAATGCTCTGCAGAGAAGCAGCAAGACCTAGGGGATAGAGCATTGACCTGGAAGTCAGAAGGACCTGGGTTCTAATCCCAGCTCCACCACTTGTCTGCTATGTGACCTTGGGCAAATCACTTCACTTAATCTGTGCCTCAGTTCCCTCATCTGTAAAATGGAGATTAAGACTGTGAGCCCTATGTGGGACAAAGAATGTGTCCAACCGAATTATCCTGGCACATAGTAAGCATTTAACGAATACCATTTTGGGGGAGTTCCTTACAGGAGAAAGAATTCTTTCTCCCTCTCCATTTCAACCATGACTGTACTTCTTACCTTATCTTCATCCACTGACCCCTCTGATTCCCTCTCCAGCTTCCTGGATTTGCTATGTTTGAGGAATCTTTTATTATTTATTAGTGTTGGCATCCTTCACAATATACCGGTTCTGGCTCACCTGATTTGCTGTCTGTATCTGTGCCTCATGCTTGGGAATTTCCTGTTCACCCCCTGCCAAGATAAGTAGAGATAAGTAGGAAGAATGTAAGTTGTCCTTTGTGTTTGAGGGGGTGGGGGTGGGGGTGTCCATCAGGGCTAGAAATGTCCAGGCCTGTTCCATCTCCCCACTCACCCCCAGGTCCCTGGGCCCTGCTTTTCGTCCTGGTCCTGCTTCCTTAGATTGTCATCTCCTATGTGCTCCCCATGCCCCTGCAGTTCCAGGACACCCTGTCTGCCACTCCTGTTAGTTTTTTGAGCAACAAGAAAACAAATTTCCCTCACATTTAGACTTGCTGCTCTCCAGTCATCCAGAGGTTGACCAAGTTCATTCCAACTAAATTTCAGCTCGTATCAGTCCTGTCTCTCCCCTGCCATTCCCCTGCTTGTCTGAAAGTGTCTGAGGAGGGTAAGGGGTTAATGGCAGATGAGGGGAAGATGGATGTATGTTTAAGGGGTAACATGGTCGATATGGGACAGTTGGTGGGGGATAGATTTTTAGGGCAGTTATGAGATGAGGAGCAGGAGTACACTGGGGAGGTATGATTAGTTTGTGGTGGGCCTCTGTTGTCAACAAAATAGCTAATGATGTCATCAGGGATTAAAGAGGGAATAAAAACGATAATAATGATATTTGTTAAGCGTTTACTCTGTGCCAAGGAGGAAAGAGTTGTTAGAGGGACCAGGAGAGACAGAATAATTTGGGACACCTAGTACGGAGATCGGGATTCTTGGTGGTGTTGGAGGACAGTTCTGGAGAAAGGGGTTGTGACGTTATCACTGTAGCACTTAAGTGCTCACTATATGCTAAGCACTTGGTTGGATGCAGTGCAGTCGGATCCGATGCAGTCCCTGTCCCACATGGAGCTCACAGTCTGAGAAGGTGGACGTCCACTTTTAGACTGTGTATCCCCACTTTTATAGAGGAGGAAACTTTGGGATGGAGAGGTCAAGTGACTTGCCCAAGGTCACACAGCTGGCAAGTGGCAGAGGTAGGATTAGAATCCGGGTCTTCTGACTCCCAGGCCTGTGCTCTTTCCACTAGGCCACAGCACATCACATCACAGCACATCAAAAGGACGGTCAGACAGTGGTAATAGGATTTGTGATAAAGTAGAGCAGAATCTGATAATTATGAAGTCCAGGGTGTGTCTGTTGCTGGTGTATGGCTGATGAGGAGAGGATCACACTTCCCTTCTCTGGTGCTGACTCACTCTCTGTACCTTGATCTCATCTGCCAACCTTTCGCCCACATCCTGCCTCTGACCTGAAACACCTTCCCTCTTCATTCCCAACAGATAATCACTCTCCCCACCTTCAAAACCTTATTGAAAACACATATCCTCAAAGAGGCCTACCTGACTAAGCCCTCTTTTCCTCTTCTCCCACTCCCTTCTGCATCACCCTGGTTTGCTCCCTTTATTCACGCAGCCCCACAGCACTGATGACTGTATCCATAATTTATTTATATTAATGTCTGTCTCCCCCCAGCTCCCCCTAGCTCATTGCAGTCAGGGACTGTGTCTACCAACTATGTCATATTGTGCGCTCTCTCCAGTGCTTAGTACAGTGCTCTGCACACAGGAAGCGCTCAATAAATTTGAATGATCGATTGAGCAGAGTTGAGAAGTGTCCGAAAGTGGGTGGCGGGAAGCTCAGTGGTGGACCAAGATCCCAGAGGGCGATGAAGTCGAAAGGACGTGGGTCAGAGAGGTGCAGAAATGTCTGCATTTAGACTGCTCAGAGGAAAAATGTTTAATGGCAAAAGTCATCAGCAAAGGCAGAAAGAAAGGTCACTGAGCAACCATCAATAGAACCATTCGAGAGACTCCAAGACCAGATAACCCACTCCGAAGGAGAAATACCAGTGGGAGCAGAGGTTAGACGCACTGGCCTTTTTGCTGTCTTAATTTCCATCCTTCCAGAGCATAAGCTTCATATCGTGTGAAAGTGTCATTAACCATCCATCAGAAAGAATCACCTTGCTCCGTGAACCTGAGGTAGTAAAGATCTAAAAACACTTGGTAACAAATGACCTTAATATCCTTCAAAGGCTCTTTAGGAAAATACACCATCCAGTTTCTCGGGGACAGAGCTCTTCTGCCCATTCATCCCAGGTTAGTTATACAACACATTAAATAAACAATTATTTATAAATAACGGCCTACTAGAAGACTGTTTCAACTCTCTCTTTCCCTGGAAAAAAAAGAGAGATGAAACACAATCCCAGAGAACAATCAATATGTATTAGACAGAGAATTATCAGCTTTCAGGGCCAAGTTGTGTTTGCAAAAAGATATACAGGTGCAGAAACATAGCTGAGCCCAGACCAGAGGAGGTGAGGCTTGTGGTTAGGAGGTGACTCTCTTGCCAGGGTGTAATTTTCACATCTAGCAAAATATGCAGCGTCGCCTGGCTGTGTTTTCCTCATTTTCCCGCTAGCTGGATTATATCCGTTTCCCTCTCAGGAGCTCCAGTTCGTTGTGTGTTATCACACTGAGAATCTCTGTGAGCGCCGGCAGGCCTGGGCGTCACAGAGGAAGTTTGATCAAGGAAAGAGATCGTCTTCTGTGGTAGAGCGTCGTTATTCTAGCTGCTGCCTCCTCTGAGAGAGGAGGGAGGTGGACGTGCTGGTTAGGAATTAGCAGTGACCCGTCGAATACTCTAATAATGGAAGAAAAACTGGCTTCCTCTTTTTCTAAGAGGCTTATTTCAACCAATCAATAACACTTACTCTGTGCAAAGCGTAGTATTAATCCCTTGGGAGGGTACATCATAGTAGACCAGGTTCCTCTCCTTAAGAGCCCTTGCTCTATAATTTGTTATATTGTCTGTCTGCCCCTCTAGACTGTAAACTTCTTGTTGGCAGAGATCTTGTCTTCCAACTCATATTGTACTAGGACAGTGCTCTGGATACAGTAAACATTCAAACCATTGATTGATTGGGGGAAACAGACACTTATATAAATGACAGGTAAGGGGATGCAACAGAATATAAAGATTTGTACATAAGTGCTATAAGAGGAGGGAGGGGGGAGTAATCCAAGATCTGAAGTGATGTGGAAACGTTCAAATGCAGAAGGGAGAGAAAGTGGGTGTGAAGATGAGAGAGTGGTCAGGAAAGATCTCCTGGAGGAAATGGGATTTCAGTAAGGCCTTGAGACGGGGAGAGCAGTGGTCTGTCAGGGGTGAAAGGCCAAGGAGTTCCAGGCAGAAAGGGAGGGAGCAAGAAAAGGTTTTTTGTTCTTTTCCAGGGGTGCTTTTTAGCCATTTCCCTTGCTCCAAAGCCTCTGCCTTCTCCTTCCAGGGCCCCATTCACACAGACTACTTTCCCCTCTGATAGAGGGAGTCTGGACACTTTCAAATTTTCAACCACTGTCCTCCCATGGTCTCCACTGGTGCCAACGCGCCCTGGGGCAACGGCTGCACTTACTGACAGTCTGAAGCCGGCCTTACCGGCAGCTAATATGGAAGGCCTTATTGGTCACACACTGATCTAAATGGCCACACTCACTGCACCCGGAGAAGAAGGCTCACTGTCTGTGCTGTCATTTTTGAACATGAACATTAACACACACACACACGGGAGTCTGAGGGAGGAATGGGAGTATTGTTTGGCTAATAAAAGGGCAGAATTGTAGCAAGAAAGGGTGAACTCTAGAGGTCAGCCTGCTTTTTTGAATTTCTGCCAAGACCACTCAGCTATGAAGTGCAGGAGCGGGAGACTGCGATGGCAATACGGGGTTGGGGATTGGCCAGCCCGAGCGATGGAGGGACAGGAGAGGCCGGGGAGGTCAGGGCGCTGGAGAGGGTGACGAAGTGATGGGGCAGGAGAGCACCATAAGGGATGCTGAGAGGGACAAAATGAGTTGAAATGAGAAGTCAAGAGATTGAAGGCAGAGGTGACAGTGGAGGATAAAGATCAAGTGTCAGCTTAGTAGTTTGAGTTCTGAAAGTGGTAACCGAGCAGGAGGTGTAAAGGACTGAGTTTGGATAGCTCAGGTGGAGCAGTTTTTGTTCATTATGAGGTCTAGAGTCTTTGGCCACCAAATTCTTGGTCAAATGACATTTCTTAGTGTTTTGTGTTCTCTTGTATGCCTTCAATTTATGAACTTCAAGTTCCTTAGATGTTCCTTCAATCAATCAATCATTCAGTGGTATTTATTATCACTTACTATGTACAGAGCAGAGCACAAGGCACTTGGGAAGATGCCATGCAGACCTTCACCTGTATTGTGGGATTTAGTGAATAATTCATTATATGCCCTGACCATGTCCATAATTTTGTACAGTCCGGAGAACTGGACTGATTTCAGCAAACCACCTAACCTCTCTGGGCCTCAGTTTCCTTATCTCTAAAACAGGGCAAATAATGGGGACAACCCCTGCCTCTTGGGGATTTTAGGAGGATAAAATGAAATACTTGGTGTGAAAGTGATTTGGAAAAAAATTAAAGGTGGAGTTTCCTCACTATAAATAAAAAATAAAATGTTTGAGATGGTATCACTGATTCTAGAAATTGGATAAACTATTGGATTTTGTTCAAATTTATCTCCTTGGCTCTTAATACGGAACTCTAAGCCTCGATGACCTCTGTGTTGGCTTGTGTGGGAGGTTGGGTATTTAATTTAGTGCAATGCCTAAAATAAGGAGGTACACAGAGAGCAAGAATTTAGAAATCATTTTGTTTTTCTTGTTTATGAAGATTAGGAGCTGAGCAGGGAGACTGAAGACAGTTTCTTGGCTGAAGTACAAGTAGCAGTGGGAAAAGAGTCGATATATTCTGACCCTCAACAAAATATGCGACTGAAGCAACAAACAGATTTCCAGGTTCCTTGATGACTCTGGAAGAAGTGGCAAGATATCCCCAGAAACAGAAGCTAGGACTCAGAAACAGAAGAGATTCTGGTATAGAAAGTTTTGCTAGATTAACTTTTGTTTATTCAAATGTGATGCAATTTTAGTAGCCCTGGGCTATCTGACTATATTTGGAATTGGCAAGAGGAGGAGTGATTGGAGAAAAGTGGGTGAAAGAAACTGAATCTGATCCTGTTTGTGGGAATTTTGGAGCAGACGATTGTTTTATCTGGGAAGTTGTTTTCCTCTCAAATCAACAAGGGAAAATGTCCAGCTGTTATAACACAAGATCCCAAGATCTTGGGACTTTTCCCTGATGTCTTTTTTTCCTTCCTACTGAAAGAATCTGTATGAAGAACAAAGCTTTCCAGTCCACATACAGGGCATGCTTCATTCCTTCTCAGGGTTTTTGAGGGTGCTTTCTAAGTGTGGTTTCACGTCCTGCCTTTCTCATACCTTTTGGATCCAGTCTGCCAGATCGGGATGAAGTCATCTTTGGAGGAGGGTGACTTTGCAGGATAGCCAAGACATTTTAAGGGTTGCTGAGATCAGGTCTGCTGGTGTTGTCAGTTGCCTTTTAAGTGGATAAGGTGTGAACAGGTTCTGATCTCTGCGCTGTTCCTGGATCTTTCTTGCAACAAAGAGCGCGTCTGTTGCGCCCCTCTGTGGTCTGAAGCCAGATTGCAATCGTGACCGCCCTGGGTTGGTGATGGCTCTTGGTTAGACCGTGGTGGAGGGCTCTGGCTAGGGATTTTGGGTTTTTTTTGCCCTTGATGGAGAGCAGTGAGATCCTATGATCCTCTGCAGTCAGCTTTCTTCTTGAAGATGAAAATAACCGTGGTCTCTGTGAAGCTCTGTAGCTTTTCCTAAGCGATCCATTAAGGGGTATCTAATCAGAAGAGTGCCCCTTTGGTGATAATAATGTTAATGATGTTGGAATTTGTTAAGCGCTTACCACATGCAGAGCACTGTTCTAAGCGCTGGGGTAGACACAGGGTAATCAGATTGTCCCACGCAAGGCTCACAGTCTTAATCCCCATTTTACAGATGAGGTAACTGAGGCACAGAGAAGGGAAGTGACTTGCCCACAGTCACACAACTGACAAGTGGCAGAGCCGGGATTCAAACTCATGACCTCTGAATCCCAAGCCCGTGCTCTTACCACTGAGCCATGCTGCTTCCCAATAGGAGTATCTACTCAGAAGAGTGGCCCTTTGGTGGTAGATTTAGTATTTACTCAGAAGAGTGCCCCTTGGGTGGTAGATTTAGGGGTGCCTAATCAGAAGAGTCCCCCTTTGGTGGTAGATTTAGGAGTATCTACTTAGGAGTATCTACTCAGAAGAGTCCCCCTTTAGTGGTAGATTTAGGGGTACCTAATCAGAAGAGTCCCTCTTTGGTGGTAGATTTAGGGGTACCTAATCAGAAGAGTCCCCCTTTGGTGGTAGATTTAGGAGTATTTACTCAGAAGAGTGCCCCTTGGGTGGTAGATTTAGGGGTGCCTAATCAGAAGAGTCCCTCTTTGGTGGTAGATTTAGGGGTACCTAATCAGAAGAGTCCCCCTTTAGTGGTAGATTTAGGGGTACCTAATCAGAAGAGTCCCCCTTTGGGGGTGGATTTTGGTCTGGTAGCTTTTCCATTCTTCAGGGTCTAACTGGGTCAGTGACTTGACTGAATGCTAGAGTAGCAACCCCGTCTTTAAGAAGGTTGGCAGGCCAGCCATTCTCCACTGGGCTTAATCAAATTTACTGTGTGCTGAGCACTGTACTAAGCGCTTGAAAAGTACAATTCATAGAGACAATCCCTACCCAACGGGCTCACAGTCTAGAAGGAGGGCGACAGACAACAAAACAAAGCAAGTGGACAGGCATCAATGTAAATAAGTAGAATTCTAGATATGTACACATCATTAATAAAATAAATAGAATAATAAATATGTACATTTATACACAAGTGCTGTGGGGCGGGGAGGTAGAGCAGAGGTAGGAAGTTGGGGCGATGGGGAGGGAAGGAGGAGCAGAGGAAAAGGGAGACAGTCTGGGAAGGCCTCTTGGAGGAGGTAACCTCTCAATAGGATTAAGGACTAAGTACTTGGGAAAGAACAGTACTACAATATACAGTGACAGCCCCTATCCCTGTCCCACTAGGGGCTCTCAGTCTAAGGGGAAAGGGGGACAGGTCTTGAATCCCTATTTTCAATGAGAAAACTAAGGCACAGAGAAGTCAAGTGAGTTACCCGAGTCAAACAGCAGGCAATTGGTGGAGTGGGGATTAAAAGCCAGGTTTCCTCACTCCCAGTCCCACAGCCCTTCCACAGGTCCTCTTTGCCTTTTATCAGCTTACATTCACCTTGGCACCTGATTGTTCACCAGGAGTAGAGGGTAGAAGGCTGAGATGTTTTTTCTCTCTGATACTGGCTTTCCGGGACAAATACAGAAAACCTCCTGACCCCGGTATGCTTTCATTGTTGCATCTTCCACTGGGGCACAATATTCCATGGAGAAGTCTGCCAAGTTATAGGAAGCACCCCAGCTGGAGGCCATGTATAAATTTCTTAATAAATCTGAATGAATGACTTCCCGTGGGCACCTTCTCCTCTAAAGAGAAACTACCTTCCTCCAAGAAGGTGGCTGCTTGCCTGAATTCTTTTTGACTGACTGAACCGAGTGAGCGTAGGTGCGAGAGGCCAAAAGTGGGAGGGAAAGAGGGGGAGAAGACCTGACAGAGTAAATATTCGGTTCTGTCAGTCTCAAGGCAGTTTATGAATGTAATACAGACCCATCGCTGAGACCTCCTTTAAGGAAACAGGCTGTTGGATTCTCCCAAAATAATGTATGGAGGGTTTGGGGCTTTCTCCCCCTCAAATCCCAGCCCAGTGATTAGTGTCTCACTGATTTACCCAGTGGTATGCAGAGGCTGGATGGGGAGAGATGAGGGAGCTAGGTGGGGGAAATACAGGAGGGAGGCCTGGGTTCTAATTCCAGCTCCTTGCTGTATGACCTCGGGCAAGTCGTTTAGCTTCGCTATGCTTCAGTTCCCTCACCTGTAAAATGGGGATTCAATACCTGTCCTCTCTCCTACTTAGACTGTGAGCCCCAAGTAGGATGGGACATTGTCCATCCTGATTATCTTGTATCTACCCCCAGGGCTTACTTCAGTCCTTGGCGCGTGGTAATCTCTTAACAAATACTACAGCTATCGAGGCTTGGACACAGGAGGTGAAGCAGCATGGCCTAGTGGAAAGAGCATGGGCCTGGGAGTCAGATGACCTGGGTTCTAATCCTGGCTCTGCTAATTTATTCAATCGTATTTCAATCGTATTTATTGAGCGCTTACTGTGTGCTAATTGCTTGCAGTGTGCCTTAGTTTTCTCAATTCTAAAATGGGGAACAAATCCTATTCTCTACTACTTAGACTGTGAGCCTCCTGTGGGACAGGGACTGTGTCCAACCTGATAAATTTGTACCTACCTCAACGTTTAGAACTGTGCATGACTTATAGTAAGCACTTAACAAATACCATTTCAAACAAACAAAAAGAGTAGGGGGAAAGATGACCCCTGGGAGGAACATCAGAAAGTAACTTATAATGGTGGTATTTGTAAAATCTTGGGCAAGTCACGACTTCTCTGTGCCTCAGCTTACTCACCAGTACAATATATATTAAATACCTGTTTTCCCCTTAGACCATGAGTCCCATAAGGGACATGGTCTGTTTCCAATCTGATTATCTTACATCTACCCGAGCGCTTAGCAGAGTGCTTGTTATAAGCACTTACCAAATGCACAATTGCTATTTCATAGATCAGAAAATCTAGTGTTGGATTCCTCGGGCAGTAAGTGCTCCATAGTAGTAGCATTTATTAAGCACCCACTTGGGAAGTACAGAATTACAGAAGTGACACATTCCCTACCCACAGCGAGCCTTCACTCATGGGGGAGACAAAGGTAAAATACCACTAAGGTGGTCAAAATTAATGTGTCCACATCTGAACACAAGCGCTAAGGAGGGTAGAAATAAACTGACGAATATCCTCAGTGGTGATGATGATAAAAAAGTGGGTAATAGCTACTTTTGAATAAAAAAAATCAAGTTGGAGGGCAGAAGCCCGTGGTGAATACATTTAGCCTTTGGCAATGATTAGCATTAGTGATCTGGAGGTGGGCTGTAACTTTGAGGCACCTCATTAGCCTGAGAGTTTAACAGTCCTAAAAAGTGAGCCTGTGTAGGTCTCTGAGCGGTGTGAGGAGATTGTGTTATACAATTGCAAGGTTTTCTCCTTGTTTTGTGTTAGCATTCAGATGTTTCTTTCTCCGGCATCATCATTTTTCTTTATGATTAACCTTTGAGTCACAGGGCTGTGAAATGCAATAATTAACCAATATTGCAGTGACTGCCATCTTCTCCCTTATTAAGAAATGATAGATCTCAATATTTCTAAAACCTTCATCATCTCCACAGTACTCTAGTGAGTACCCATTAAGAAGAATAATGCAGATAATTAAAGTTTTTCATTTCCATTTGGTATGCAGGATGGAGAACGGGAATGAAAGAGACCAGTGAGTTATGGACTCAATTTGGTAATGGTGATTTGGAGATGATCACCTTCCAAGCACTTAGTACCGTGCTCTACAGTAAGCTCTCAGTAAATACCACTGGTTGATCAATTGACTGATCACCTGCATTTCCAGGACGATTGCCTGCTGCCCACTAGGAATAAAAACTTTTTGGTCTTTAGATCAGAAGTTTCTCAGGATTTTCTCTGAAGTCCATGCTTAAGCTTCTTGTGGGCAGGGAATCTGCCTGCTAACTCCTTTGTATTTATAATAATAAAGCACTGTTCTAAGCAATGGGGTAAATAATGGTATTTGTTAAGCACTTACTATGTGCCAAGCACTGTTCTAAGTGCTGGGGTAGATACAAGGTAATTGGGGTGTCCCTCGTGGGGCTCATAGTCATAATCCCCATTTTACAGATGAGGTAACTGAGGCACAGAGAAGCTAAGTGACTTGTCCAAAATCACACATCTGATAAGTGGCAGAGTGGGGAGTAGAATCCATCCTCTGACTCCCAAGCCTGGGCTCTTTCCACCAAGCCATGCTGCTTCTCTAAATACAAGCTATTGCCGACTTGTTCATTCCAAGCACTTAGTACAGTGCTCTGCACATAGTAAGCGCTCAATAAATACTATTGAATGAAATAAATACTATTGAATGAAGCTAATCAGGTTGGGCAACAGTCCCTGTCCCACATGGGGCTCCCAGTCTTAATCCTCATTTTACAGATGAGGAAACTGAGGCAAAGAGCAGTCAAGTGACTTGCCCAAGGTCACACAGCCGTCAAGTGGTGGCAGCCCCAGCCTCACACAGCCACCCCCCCCATACACACCCCACCACCCCAGACTCTCATTCAAGTTCAGAGGTGAAACTCTTGATAGTGAGATCCCAATTCATCTATGGTACTGTATTAAGCAGTGGGAAGAGAATATTAGGACAAGGATCTAGGTGTGTATCATCCAGCTAAAGTGCTGGTGCTGAGATCTTCCTTTAGTCACACTCCCAGCAGAACTTGGCCCACATTCAGTTTTGAAGAGAATCCGAGGAGAAAAAAACATGCTTCTTTAAGCAAATGTATTTTCCAAGCAAAGTTTTTAGTTGAACGAAAAATCATTTTCCCAAAGGACTACTGTAACTTCTAGACAATTGAAGTATTTTGAAATCTGTTCAAAAAATGCTAACCATTTCCATCATATGCAAGACCACTCATATGATATTAGTTTGGGGATGTTGAAAACATCTGGGCTGGACTGTAGTCAGAAAAGGTCATTCTTCCATGGACTCAGAAAAAGAGATCTGAAGGAAACAGCGAGACCTAGTGGAAAGAGTATGGGTCTGGGAATCAGAGGACCTGGGTTCTAGTCCCAGCTCTGCCACATGTCTGCTCTGTCACCTTGGGCAAGTCATTTCTCTGGGCCTTAGTTACTGCATCTGTAAAATGGGGATTAAATCCCCCTCCCTCTGATTTAGACTTTGAGCCCCAAGGGGGACAGGAACTGTGTTCAAATTGATTATCTTGTATATACCCCAGTGCTTAGTAGTCCCTGGCCCATAGTAATGGCTTAACACATACTATTAAAAAAAAAAAAAAGGAAGCAAAGAGCCGACTAGGGCTTCTGACGAAAACGTGTTTCCTGTAAAACAGGAGAAGGGACCCAAACGTAGAAGTGCTAAAGTCATCAAAGAGAAGAAGTGGACACAATCCAAGACTCCAGCAACTCTAGGTTGGAGACTGGGTCCATAAGTTTAGCTCTCAAACTTCCTGCCACGAGCCTCCTTTGCCTTATGTAGTTGCACCACTGAGTTTTCTTTAAAACGGAAGTTGGATCTAAGTGTCATATTCTATTTGTTAGAGCCTTCACTGATATTTAGAGCGATCAGCTCAGAAACACAGTTAAGACCTTACACAAAGAAACTAAGGCTGCATCCACGCCAGAGCGATCGCAAAGCTTGGCAAACATCCATAGAATCACCCAGAGACCATGCTTGCTATGTTGAACAAGTGGACAGATGCTTTTAAAAGGCATCATCTGTTCTCAGAGTTTAAATAGGCAACAGATTTACTTTCTCTGTTATCTTGAGCTATTGGAGGAAGATTGCTTTGTGTCTTGCTTATATAAGGAAGTTTAGTCAAGGTTAACAAAATTATAAAGAAGTGTTTTGGAAAATCTTTACATTTTATTTAACCATCTGCCCGTGCAGATTTGACTCCCATCTCACCTATTCACTCTAAATAAAAATATTCACACTGATCATTTATTTATTGAAAAGAATTTGAGTCTCTGTCATCACCCTGAAGATTGTAAGCTCCTCGTGAGCAGGGAGCATGTTTGCCAATTCTGTTTTATTGTACTCGCCCCAGCACTTCGTACAGTTCTCTGCAAACTCTTAGTGCTCCATAAATATGATTGACTGATACTGTATGCAGAGCACTTTACTGGATGTTTGGGGTGTACAATCAAAGTAAAAGACGGTGTCCCTGCCCTCTAGGAGCTTACTATCAAGCAGTCTTCCAGCCTCTCCTCACTTAGGTCTATCCCACGTTTAGCAGTAAAAATAGAAAAATGTTTGCTATGAGGATCAGACTCCCCAGAAGGCACTTGGGCATTTTTGTGGTGACTCATGGCCTGCATTTTTCTGGAGAAGGGGAAACAGTAGTGGCCAGTTGGCTAACTCACTCTTCCTGCCTTTCCCTTAAGCACATGGTATGTCACCAATTTCTGGAAGCCTGATTTGGTCCACCCCCACCCAGTGGGCTTGGTGTTGGGCCTAATCAGCCTGGATTCTTCTGTCCAAAAAGGCACCGAGCATTCTTGGCTGGGCATAGACTGTCACCGAACACCGGGCACATGAGAAGGTTTTAGTCAGAGAAGCTTGTTCAGCATTGACCCCACTTTCTCACCATCACCTCGCTTCCCCGCCTCTCCCCGCTCCCCCAGCCCCCGTATCTAACCTTGTGTCACACATGTAATAATGAAGGTATTTATTGAATGCTCAGGGCAAGCAGAACCAACACGGTCCCCGTCCCACACAGTGTTCACGGCTGCCAAGGTGGTGTGACACCCCCAGAAAGGATATGGCAGTTTGGAATTAGTAACATTTATTGTCATGAGAGAGGATTCATGTAGGGACTTGGGAGAATGGAGACTTGTACTAAGGCTGAAGGTTTACAGAGGAAATTCAGGATTAGTACAGTGCTTTGCACACAATAAACACTCAAGTATTTTTGAATAAAAGGATTTGGTCCTTGATCTTAAGGAGTTGAAAGCCTAATACAAGTTTATTAATATCGTCATTTTAGGACATCATTCCCCTGCTACATTGTAAGCTCCTCAAAAGCAAGGATTGTGCCTAATAAACTCCTTTGTGCTCTCCCAAGTGCTGAGTACTCTGCTGTGCTTGCAAAAGGTGTTCAATAAATACTAGGGATTGATCATTTTCATTGTAGAGAAGCACCATGATGTAGTGGATAGAGCATGGGTTTGGGAATCTGAAGATCCTGGGTTTTAATCCCGGCTCTGTGACTTGTCTGCTCTGTCCCCCTGAGCAAGCCACTTTACTTCTTTGGGCCTCAGTTCCCTCATCTGTAAAATAGGGATTGAGTTTGTGAGCCCCACCTGGGATGGGGGGTTATGTCCAACCCGATTTGCTTGTATCTCCCTCAGTGAATAGTACAATGCCTGGCCTGAAGTAAGCACTTAACAAATATCACAGTTATTATTATTGTATAATTGGGAAAGGTAGTGAGGAACAGCTGTAACTAGACCACAGGATCACAATCACACGCTGCTCATTTCAAAGGCAAGGAAAACCAAAGCAAAGATGATTAAAGGTTTGAAGACCAGGATGGAGTAAGCGTAAAGGAACTGAAAGTCTGTCGCTTGGCTCAAAGATGTCTAGGAGTGATCTAATTAGGTATCTTGCTTGTCTTCTGGGCTGCCCCCACAGAGCTTTTCAAGAGTCTAGTTTACTGTTGACATCAAAGGGAGCTCTCTGCTTGAAGCAAGATAAGATGAATCAAGGAAATATGGGAATCTGGTCCAAGATAAATATTTTAAGAAAATGAGAAGATGTTTTGAGTTATTTGGGACTGGATGAGAAGGAATAAAATGTGCTGATGGTGAACCAAGAAAAACAGTCTGGATGTTAGGGTAAATCTCCTCCCAGGAATAAGATTCAAAAACTGACTGAACAAGCTTCGCCTAAATGTAACAGAGAACCCGTGCATTAGTGAGGCACTAAACTGGATGATTTAAATACAAGATTCATTTTATTTTGTGTACGAGGTAAATATAATGCACATAAACAGTGCAAATATATGTACGGATGTTTACAGATAGCTACTTTGGTCTATACAGTGATATTTATGGCTCTCCTTCACACACATACACAATTGTGTGTAGGAGATGGAGGATGTGTACCAGTCGATTCTTGATCATTCTGAACACTCCATCAGTGACACAGCTCAATGCTGACCCTAAATTCTGTTAAGTTAGATAGGAAGCACGTTGTCCAATGATATGAGGTGGAGGGAAATTTTGTAAGCCAAAAGAGAGTAACCATAAGCAGGTGATGGATAAAACTCTTCAAAATCATATGAAACAAGGGCGCAAACAATGTGGGCCAGCCGAGGAAGGTTAGGAGACAGTTTCAGAAGACGGAGCCTAGTTTTGTCCCCTCCCCTCACTCTTCCTTCCCTGACCCGCTGACAAGGAAGAAGAATTCAGAATGTTAATTCTCCCTATGGACTTTGCTATTCCTTATCTCTTCTCTGAGTATTCTTCTCCTTTCTGTTCCCCTTCCCACCCCTACTTGATTTAAAAAACTAAGAAAGGAGAAAGGGCTGGGAAGGCACCATTACCAAACCCCATGGTGCATAAGAAAGAAACCTCTTCCCCCAGTCCTTGTGTGTGCATGCCTGCATATGTGTGTTTGTGTGTGTGTATATCAGTCTCTCAGTTCACACAGGGCTGCCAGTGTATGGGTGCCCCCCCCCCCCCAAAAAGACATTCTGGGTAAGAGTAGACACACTTAAAACACAAGCCTTAAAAATCACTGATCCAAAATTAATAAATAGGGTATCTAAGGGCTTACTATTTGCCAAGAACCTCTAGAATGTAAGCTCATGTGAGCAAGGAATGTGTCTGTCCAGTGCTTAGAATAGTGCTTGACACACAGTAAGCACTTAACAAATACCATTGTAATTTATTGATTTACTCTCCCAAGCGATTAGTAGAGTGCTCTGCACACAGTAAATGTTCAAATACAATTGGCTGACTGTATTAAACATTGGGGTATATATAATCAGTCAGACAGACGGTCCCTGTCCCCCATGGTTTGCTCAGAAAGGAAAACAGGCACTGACTCCCCATTTTACAAATAAGGAAATGAAGCCCAGAAAAGTAAAGTGATTTAGCCAAGGTCACACAGCAGGCCGATGGCAGAGCCGGGTCTCGAACCAGTTCCTCTGGCTCTCAGGCCCGGGCTCTTTCCCTGAGGCCACTCTGCCTACCACAAATAATAATTATGGTATTTGTTAAGCACTTACTCTGTGCCAAGCACTGTTCTAAGCGCTGAAGTAGGTACAAGGTAATCAGGTTGCCCCACGTGGGGCTCACTGTCTTATTCCACATATTACAGATGAGGTAACTGAGGCACAGAGAAGTTAAGTGACTTGCCCGAGGTCACACAGCGGACAAGTGGTGGAGCCAGAATTAGAACTAAGGTCCTCTGACTCCCAAGCCCGTGTTCTTGCCACTGGGCCATCCTGCATATATGCACAAATCATGCACAAATCACAGTGCTCTCCTACTCTCCCCTCCCTTCTAGCTCCTGCCTCTGCAACTCTACCCACCTGCCTTCCCTCAGCCACCCTAATGGCCTCACTGCTTAACTAGATGGAAAGTAGCGACTGCCAGGGGAGAGCCAAAGAGAATTCAGGTGGAAAATTATTATTATTATTATTAATAGTAATAATGATATTCATTCAATAGTATTTATTGAGCGCCTACTATGTGCAGAGCACTGTATTAAGTGCTTGGAATGTATAAATCGGTAACAGATAGAGACAGTCCCTGCCCTTTGACGGGCTTACAGTCTAATCGGGGGAGACAGACAAGAACAGTGGCAATAAATAGAATCAAGGGGAAGAACATCTCATTAAAACAATAGCAAATAAATAGAATCAAATTTGTTAAGTGCTTACTATGTGCCAAACTCTGTTCTAAGTGCTAGGGTAGATACAAGATAATAAAATTGTCCCACATGGGGCTCACAGTCTTAATCCCCATTTTACAGATGAGGAAACTGAGGCACAGAGAAGTGAAGTGACTTGCTCAGAGTCACACAGCAGACAAGTGGTGGAGTGGGGATTAGAACCCACGACCTCTGACTCCCAAGCCCGGGCTCTTTCCACTAAGCCATTTAATTTGAGAGGTCAAACGTGGGAAACGTTTATGATCTCCAATCCAGATTGATGGGGGCAGGGAGGTGGGGGCGGAGGGAGTTAGTTGGAGAGAGAAAGTGGAGGCAGCAGCTGTTTGCAACCTGTTTGAAGAGTTTTGGCAGAAAAGGGAGATGGATCTGGTGTGGTGAGTTCAAGACATTTCTACATTTTTAGTGAAAGGGAAACTTGGGTAACACTGAAGGCAGAGAAGGAGTCAGAGGAGAGGAATAAGTTGGAGAGCAAGCAGTCAGAGAGGGAAAGAAGGAAGTGTAAGGAACACAGGACTGGAAGTCAAGAAGCCCTGATTTGAGTCCCAGCTCTCCCACTGGCTATTGGGTGATCTCGGACCAGTCACGGAACCTCCCTGGACTCAGTTTCCCCGGTGGTAAAATGGGGATGAAATAGATTTTGAGTCCTGGGTGGGACAGAGATTGGGTCTGATCTCATAACCTTTCATCTACCCTGTACTTGGGCACGTAGCAGGAACTTAATAAATTGTTATCATTAATATGATTAGTTGTAGTAGGATTGGAAGGGTAAAAGGGCCCTGATATAACCTGCCAAAATAAAAATTCCTGTCTTGTGAGCGGGAAAGAAACATGTTTCAGTAATCATGTGATTACCTTAAAATCCTAAAAAGTGGTTTTTCCATCCCATTGGGATATACATGCTCTCAGGTAAAAATAAATAAATAAATCCCTGAAGATAAATATTCCTGGGTTTGTGGATTTATACTGGATAAAACCTTGCATCCCTTTTAAGACTCCAGGTTTTGGTCCTTTTTGGACTCTGATGGGCAAAAACCACCCCATGAAACCAGTTTTTCCCAGTTTGAGTTTGGGAGAGTTTAGGTGACTCTGATTCTCTGGAACAGGCAGCATTTTCTTACACCACCCTTAACACACCCACCCTCCCTCCTCTCCCTTCCCCTCCTCTCCCTTCCCCTCCTCTCCCTTCCCCTCCTCTCCCCCTCCCATAGCCTGCACTGACCAGGCCTCCTAATCCCCTTTCAGGATTATCCATCCACCATTCCCGTTTGAACTGCTGAGGGATATCAAGGTCTCAAATACATTCCCCCAAACGCTTTGTTCCAAATCCAATTTGAAAGTCAATAAGTGCAAGACTGGTTTGATGTGATGGGGAGACGACTGTGTAAATATTATAGTTAATATGTTCACCAAGCTTGGCTCAAGAGGTCAGGGATCACCTCCTCCTGCCTATTTCCTTGGGAAAAATCAAACCCCTAGAAATGACCTGCAGCTTGATAGAAAGATCTCTTGATCATTCAGTTGTGAAAGTTCTGTTTCTCTCCTGAAAACAAATGTGTATGTGTGTGGTGTGTGTATATGTGTTCGGAACAGCTGCTTTGCATTGTCTTCAAGGACGTTGCAATTCAGGGATGAGTAAATGACCTATTTATACAATTCTTTGAGACACCACCAGGATGAAAAGCCGTGTGCAAATGTAATCGATTCTGACGGCTTGAGCAGAAATCCCATTTTTCCTCTTAAAGGTTGCATCGTTTTGGTTAGTGGAGTGAACACAAAGCAGGTCTTAGCTCAGTCAAGCTGGCCTTGAGGTATCGTAGGGCCCGGTGAGAGATGGCGTTTAGGAAAAAAAAGAAAAAGAGACAAACTTCTGCCGGAGGCCTTGAGAAGGCTGGACCTTCCCCGCCTCATTTCGGCCGTAGATTCATGAAGAAGTTTCATCAGGAATGAGGAGAGAGGCCAGGAGGGCAGTAAGGAAGAGGACCCACTTCAGATGCCCGAGGGGAATAGTTGAGCTGTCTTTAGGTTTGGCGATGGTGCTACCACCAGACCAGATTGCATCGACGAGGGTGGGGGTCTTGGAGATTTATGCGCTATGTCCAGGAAGATCCAATAGCGCCTAACGATTCAGATGGACATTGCTCTGACACCCATGGGTAGCACAGGAAACATTTTTCTCAACGCCAGCAGAGAGACCCCACCTCCAAATCTCATTCATCCTCAGCTGTGTCATAGCACTAGAGAATTCAGAAGGCAGAGTAATGTATCCAGTTTGAAAGTAGACATTTGTAATGGGACTAGGGTGAAGCCTTAAGCCTTAGAAGAGCAAATAAAAGGATCGCTGTTTCTGTAAGCAGCCAATTTATTTTACCTACCTCTAAATGGCTATTGCCAACCTGCCTTGTTTTAAAAATCTGCCATCCCATTATCCAAGTGCCAAGTACTTAGTACAGTGCTCTGCATACAGCAGTGCTAAGCTCTCAGTTTAGTGCACTGCAATCAATTGATCGTATTTATTGAGCACTTATTGTGTGCAGAGCACTGTACTAAGCTCTTGGGAGAGTACGGTGTAATAAAGTTAGTAGACAGGTTCCCTGCCTACAAGAAGCTTACAGTCTAGAGGAGTTTGCCATCTACTCTGCATGTACTTAAGCACTCGATAAATACCATTGATTGAAGTAAAAGCAAAATCTTGGTTACAGGATGAAATATTTCAGATATCAATCAGTGCTATTCATTAAACAGGTACTGTGTGCAGAGCACTTGTACTAAGCAGTTGGGAAAGAACAGGATGGAAGAGATGGTAGATGCAATCCCTGCCCAGAAGGAGAAGCAATGTGGCCTAGTGCATAGAGCACAGGCCTGGGAGCCAGAAGGACCTGGATTCTAATTCTGGCTCTGCCACTTGTCTGCTGTGTGACCTTTGGCAAGTCCCTTAACTTCTTTGTGCCTCAGTTACCTCATCTGTAAAATGGGGATTAATATCATGAGCCCCACACAGGATATGGACTGTGTCCAACGTGATTAGCTTGTATCTCCTGTAGAGCTTAGTACAGTGTCTGGCAAATAGAGCACAGGCTTGGGGGTCAGAAAGACTCTGCCACTTGTCTGCTGTGTCACCTTGGGTAAGTCGCCTCACTTCTCTTTGCCTCAGTTACTTCACCTGTAAAATGGGGATCGAGACTGAGCCCTATCTGGTTCAAGGACTGTATAGGGATTGTCTCTATTTGTTGCCAAATGGTACTTTCCAAGCCCTTAGTACAGTGGTCTGCACACAGTAAGCACTCAATAAATACAACTGACTCATTTGAATGGGAACCACCTCCATTGGTAATTGTCAAATCCTGCCTTGACTACTTTCTCAGCCTCCTCACTAGTCTGCCCCGACTCCCCTCATATCCACACTTCACTCTTGCTTGCCTGGTTGATTTTCAGATAAACCTTATAGAGTTATACAAATTTACACTTGAAGAAATTAGATGGTAGCTTGTAGACCTGAAAGAGTTAACCACAGTTTCCAGCAGCGCCTGTCTTTCTATCTGGGAGTAGTTTATGACTGGGAGAATGTGACTCATTATCATTCATTTCACTTGAGCTTTGAAGATAAATCTCCATGTGGTAGAATTATGAAGCTAGGAGAAACCTCAAGGGCCCTCTAAACAATTTGCATTTGTGGGGATGTTTCAGGTAGCTCCATTCTCCTGAGTAATGAGCTAATTGGGGAATAAGACACTGTAGAGGGCAGTGCATTGAAGCCATAATTTGCATGTGTACAGTATCTGTTTATTATTCACTCATTCATTAGTTTGTTTAATTGCTTACTTTGTTTTGCATCATCTGTAGCTGGGCTTTTACTCTCTCACCTATTGTATGTTTGCAATCTGTTCCTTCCTTGCTCCCCATTAACTCTTGGGGAATTTGTTAAGCGCTTAATATGTGCCAAGCACTGTGCTAGGCAGCTGCGTTAGCAATCGGATAAGACACCGTCCCTGTCCCACATCTGGTGCAACGGTCCAAGGGGAAGGGAGAATAGATATTCCCCGTTTTACAGATGAAAATACTGAGGCCCAGAGAAGTCAAGTGATTTACCCAGTGTCACACAGGAAAGTTGTGGAGCAGGGATTAGAATCCAGGTCTCCTGACTCCCAGAGCCATGCTCTGTCCCCTAGGCCACCTTGCTTTGATTTATATATTTTTAATTGGGTGCTCTGTACACAGCAGACACTCAAAATGCAGCCGATTATCTATCAAATTTAATCTTCACAGTCTCCAAGAGTGAATTCCACTTTCAAATGTGCCTGACTTGACTCCTCTAAGAGTAGCTTATTGCTGGGAGAATCTGGCTAATTGGCTCTTAAAACACCACTAAAAGTGCACATTACTTATTGCTGTTGTTTAATGCGCCTTTAGGCTGTTGAGAGAGTGCATTTTTAAGAAGCAGGTCTCAACAGTTGTTCAGGGTCTGCTCTGATTCTTCCTCTGACCCACCACTGAGGCTGATCCCTTTCAACAGCTCTTTGGGGGCATTGGAATGTAGCACAAGGAATCTTCCCAGCAGCCAAGGACACGAGTTTGGAATAATCCTGGAGAGGACACATGGGAACAAACTGGGAATCCCAGCCCTTTGAGGATGATTTTCCATAAGAGCTCAGGCCTTCCGGGTGACGATGACTGGGCTTCCCTTGACATGATTTTTCAGCCTGTCCCGTGACTATGGCTGTCGTGCTCATGGCCCCTAACGGGTTACCTGACTATCCCAAGACCATGAGGAAAGAGAAGTTAATGGGAAGTAATGAAGCCCATCCAGAAACTATTGGCCACTAGACCCCACCTGGAGTTCTACACTCATTCCCTTGGAGTCAGAGAAGGCTCTGATAACGGCTGATTTATAGTACCCGTGGAAATGCCTTTCTAATTAGGAACTAGAGATCAGCCCATCGGACCTTAAATGCCCTGAAATAGACCCTGTGGTATAAACCTGTCTTTTAAAATGATGGCTTTGTCCCTGGTCTATCTATCTGTAATGACATTAGCCAAGGAAAATAAAACTCCGCTGTCAGGTGTTTTGTTTCATGACTACAGGTTGATAGGCTTGTGAATCCTCAACTAAACCCTCATTTCTCCTATCTGCCCCCCCCCCCCCCCGCACTGACTATGCTCTTGTCCCTGTACCCCCTAAGCCCTGTGATACCCCAGCCCCACGGTACTTAATGCATATATGCTATACTCTGTTACTTCCCCTATCCCAAATTAATTATAATTGTGGTATTTAAGTGCTTACTATGTATCAGACATCGTACTAAGTACTGGAGTGAATATAAGGCAGTCGGGTTTAGTTACAGTCCCTGTCCCTCATGGGGCTCACAGTCTTAATCTCCATTTTACAGATTAGGTCACTGAGGCACAGAGAAGCGAAATAACTTGCCCAAGGCCACACGACAGACAAGTGGCAGAGGTGGGGTTAGAACCCATGACCCTCTGACTCTGATAGAGGCCCCCCTCTATCCTGCTAGGCCATGCTGCTTAATGTCAGTCTTTCCCTCTAGGCTATAATCTCGTTGTGAGCAGGGATCATGGCTATCAACTCTTTTGTATGGTACTTTCCCAAGTGCTTACTACGATGCTTTGCACACAGAGCTCAAATGCCATTGATGGATTGCTTTCTTACGGTATTTACTGACTGTTGATGGGCACACGCCAGATCCCTGCTGCCACTCAGCCTCTTTGGTGAGGGCCAGGTAATCAGTGGTATTTACTGAGCACTTACCGTGTGCAGAGCATTGTAGTCAGTGCTCGGAAAAGTACAATAGAGTTGGTAGAGAAGATCCCGGTCCTGGGCCTGTCAGGCGAATATTGGTGCAGCCCTGATGAGCCTGTATTCTCATCACGTAACTGGAAAATGGGGAGCAAAATTGTACTGGCCTTAATGGGCTGCCTCTGGCTCAGCCTCTCCACCCAGCTCTGTCTGCAGCCAAGGAGAAACAGGCCAAGCTGGGCGGGAACTCGTGTTTGAAAGGAACTTTATCGGTGTTCCCCTCTAGGTTGGCTTTGGAGTCAGGGCATTAGCCAAACAAGTGATCCAAGTTGTTTTGCTACATCTCATTGAGGTTTGCACGGCTGGCTTCTTTTACAACCCACCAGAATTATTAGGCTGCTGGTCTCTCCTAAAGTATGTGTGTGTTAGTGTGTATGTTTGGTTTTGGGTTTTTTTGTGTGTGTGCATGTTGTGGGGGGGTGGGGAGCAAATCGCCTAAGGGAAGTGGCTGCTGTGAGCAGCCTGAGAAAGGGGAATTCTTTTTATGCGTTACAAGCTGAAAATTCCAGCAATAAAAAGAAATACTAAGGGCTAAAAAGTACATTCCACTGCAGATGAATTTTTTTCCAAAGTCAGGTTACAAATTGCTCTAGCAATTCATGAGAGGATATAAATTTGAACAAATTTGAAAAATATCAGTAGGGAGAGAAAACGATTATCCTCTTACAGAGAGGTCCTCTAGCATTCACTAGAGGCTCATAGGCTTACTTTGGGAGTCATGTAATTGCCTGCTTCACTCCAAGAAAATTGTCCCTTCCCTTTTTAGATAAATTATCCATTTATTCAATCGTATTTATTGAGTACACTGAACTAAGAATTTTGGAGAGTACAATATAACAATAAACTGACACATTCCCTGCCCACAACGAGCTTACAGTCTAGAAGGAGAGATGGACATTAAAATAAATAACTTAGAAGGTATTTAGAAGGTATATTCAAAATATTTCTCCTTGGCCCCTCAGCGGTTTGTTTTTATTATTGAAATCTTCATGCAGGACCTCAGAAACATAGATTAAATGCAACTAATTTTCAGAAATTCACTCCCAGGGGTTCCACATTCATATATTCTTGAGTGAAATCTCCTGACCATCAATGGAACTGCATCAAAGTTTCCACAGGCTGGTGGTCTTATCCTGGCTGGGTGAAAAAATCATAAAAGATGCCAAAGATTCAAGTCTACCTCCAGCTAACTTCTTTGGGCTCAGTTTCTTCATCTGTAAAAAGGGGATTAAATAACTTGGTCTCCCACCCCCTGTAAATCCCAAGTGGGACTGGGACAATGGCTGATCTGATTGCATTGCATCTAACCCAACACTTAGCACAGTGCATGACACATAGTAAGCACTTAAATGCCACAATCATTAAATACTATTATTATTATCAATAGCACTGAACTGTCACAATGCTAAATGTCAAAGTGGTGTCAATAGTCTTGGGAATTGACTAGTCCCCAAGCACCCATGTGAAAACACTGTTCCTTAAGGTCCCCTACAACCTATTGATACATATGCCTCTCTCCACTGATAACTGCCTTTGAAGAAAGGCTTCTAAACTTGTCTCCCTTGCCCCCCCAACACAGTGACTCTTATTTAGTTTTGCCTCTTCCTAAATTAAAAAAATATATATATTCAAACTTGAGGCATCCAAGTGAATTTTGATTAGGAAACAGTGTATGTATGGGAGAAGCAGGGTGGTCTAGTGGAAAAGACTCAGGCCTGGGAGTCAGAGGACCTGGGTTCTAATTCTGACTGTCTGCTGTGTGACCTTGGGCAAGCTACTTAACTTCTCTGTACCTAAGTTACCCCATCTGTAAAATTAGCATTGAATCCTATTCCCTTGTACTTAGACTGTGAGTCCTGTGTGGGACAGGGACTTTGTCCACCCTGCTTAACTTGTACCTACTTAGTGTTTAGAACAGTGCTTGGCACAGTAAGCACATATCAGGTATTATTATTACTTGCCCCCTCCAGGCCCGGAGTTGGGTAAACAGGCAGGAGAGCAATGAGCCTAAGCAGGAGGGAGAACAGGTATTTCATTTCCATTTTACAGATGAGGAAACTGAGACACAGAGAAGTTAAGTGACTTGTCCAAGGTCACACAGCAGGAAAGTGGTGGAACTGGGACTAGAACCCAAGTCTCCCCCTCTAGACTGTAAACTCGTTGTGGGAGTGAATCCCTGTTTATTGTTGTTTTGTACTCTCCCAAATGGTTTGTAGGATGCTATGTACACGGTAAGCACTCAGTAAATGCAATTGAATGAATGAATGAAAGTCTCCTGAATCCTAGTCCCATTTTTTTTTCCAGGTGGCCATGCTGCCTCCCTAATATTTGCATTTACATGAGTTCCTGGGAGAGGGGAGGTCAGTGGAGTGAAGGTCAGGTCATAGTGCTTAGATCCTAAAAGCAATCTTCTGAGAACCTCCGTATTTACCCAATTATCTTCAATTCAGTTATACAAATATAGGATTGTACGCCCTGGTGACATGTTTATTGTGGTACCAGAGAAAACTCAGAGGAGGCTTGTCGGAGTTAAAGCCTGGATTCTAAAATGGAAGAGAGGAAGGGAGAGAAAGAGGGAGGAGGAGAGAGGGAATACCTAGACTAGAAAAGAGCTGAGGCAAAAAACGCTGGTCGGGAAGCAGTTCCAGGTATGAAGTCCCTGGGATTCTGGCCTGAAATTTACTCTAATCGGTCACAAGTTTCCTCTGGGCTTTTGACAGGTAAAAAGGTGTTTTTCTCCTCCGAAAGCTTTGCTTTTATTAACACGAAGTGTGAATAGTAGCTGCAAAGGTGACAAACCACATGCACTTCAGGTGACATCAGCCTCCGCAGAGCTATTTCTGACCTGGGAAGGCACATTTTCCGGCCATGAATTATTTGCCCCTAATCGGCACTGTCAAGTTCCTGAAACTTGTCCAAATGAATCTTGTTCCCAGCAGAAGATTGAGACTACTCTGTCCAGTTTCTCCTGAAATTAAATAGAAAGATGTTCTTTTTTTCCCCCCATGTTATTTAAGCGCATACTATGTGCCAGTCACTGTACTGAGCATTTGGGGAAAAACAAGCTAATCAGGTTGGACATGGTCCATGTCCCCACATGGGGCTCCAAGTCTTAATCCCCATTTTACAGATGAGGTAACTGAGGCATAAAGAAGTGAAGTGACTTGTCCAAGCAGGCAAGTGGGGGAGCTAGGATTAGAACCCAGGTTCTTCGGACTCCCAAGTCCATGCTATATTCACTAGGCCACGCTGTTCCAAACTAACTTAAATTGTAAAGGGACCAATTCATAATCTGCACAATTTTAGCAAAGCAGTGTGGCACTCTTTCCCTATTTATTTCAGGAAGGCACTCAAATTAGGCCTGCCCAAATTCTCCTTCCATCAGTGTGTAATTATCAACCAAAGAAAGATGTCCTTGAAATCATTTTATTTGCACTGTAGCCTCGAGTCTCTTAGCCTTAGTAGAAGTTTCAAAGGTAACCTCCTTAAGGATTACACCTTAAAACATGCAGTGTGAGACATGTATTGCTCTGAATATGTTTTTTACCTCTTGCCATGTTTTCCCCAATGGTCCTGAAAAGAAAAAGATTTTGGAGGTGAGGGAGGAATGTAAAGGGCTCCAACTTTTATATTAGAGTGAAGCTTGTCAAAAATCTGCATTTTCCAGGCAGATTGTCTTGTTCTTGACAGATTTGGTTGAACTACACATTTCTTCCCTGTATTTGAAAGCCCAGTAGCTTCATAAGACATGCAGAATTCACAAGGGGAAACACGGAAAATTCGCGGTTGGAAGTTCATGAGATTCAGACCTCCCACTTAACTGGAGTCAAAGGGGTTGCCTTCAGAGGATATTAAATATGGCCTCTGATTTCATCAAAACTGTACTCTAGAGGGACTTGGGAGCGGCTTTTCTATCCTGGAAGTAAACATGACAGAAATTGTCATTCTCCTTGTCAGTCAGGAAGGCCATCTGGTACTGCCATCAGAGAGACTTCTATTAAATTCACCAGCATGCTAATTAAGGGATGACTGGAGGATAGTTTAGCTGCCAGATGCGATGAAGATATATCACTGTCTTTTTACGTGGCTAGGCAAACATTTAATTAAACCTGCAAATGCTGTGTGTCCTCTTTATCTACCAACATATTGAAATCCATTTTGCTGCAGAAAGAGTTTAGTTAGCGGTGTGTCTCAAGAGGTCAAATGACTTAGCGTACTTTGCTGAAGGATTGTATGCTGCGTCTGTACTCCATGTAATTTTACCCACTGGTAACTGTCTCAGGTTCAGGTGTAATGTTTTTGCCACGGCCCCGCTGCATGCTGCTTCTTCATGTATTTTCTGAGGAGAGAAATTACGAGAAGGCTTCATTCATTCATTTGATAGTATTTGAGTGCTTACTATGTGCAGAGCACTGTACTAAGCACTTGGAATGTACAATTTGGCAACAGAGAGATACCATCCCTGCCCAATGACGGGTTCAGAGTCTAAACGCTTAATGCGGTTTGGACTTTTCCCACCATACCTGGAGAGTGAAAGACTTGGTGCCGTTAAAGGGACCCATTTAAGTCCTTTAACTGATGCTATTCAAGGAGCATCTACTGTGATAGAATCCATTAACTGAGGGATAAATATGATTTTAAGTAAAAAAAAAAACTGACCTGCAAAAGTTGGCATAATTTGATCCAAATAAGGTATAGCCAATCCTTTTAATAGCAGTTTGGTGGGTCTTACCTGCCCCTTTCTCACTTCTAATTGGTCCCTGAATTGATTAACATTAGGTTGCACCTGGCATACACGCTGCAAACTCCAAAGATGGTTATCCGAATCGGCAGGAAGAGCAATTACAAGAACGTGCTGACTTGAGGCAAAAGTTTGAGACACTTTTCTTAATTAAAGGCTGGATGGATTCAGTGTAGACTCAGGGGTTTTATACACGACCAAGAGCCCTCTCCATGTCACTGTTGTACGCGCTGCATTAGCAAAAAGAGCTGGCGTTATTTGAGTTTTTGGAACAGATTACGATGGTCCTTGTGGTTGGCAAAGAAAACTTATTCAATGGCTCAAGCCCTTGCTTTGCTGACCTCTGGAAGGTTTTGAACAACAGGGCGAGAAGAAGTTTGCACATGAGACAGCATTTTCATTCACTGCCAATACAGAAAAGCCCATTTGGTAGAGCTTAATCCTCCTCATCCTTCTGCAAAATTAATTCTGACTTTTCCCTAAATTCTGGGCTTTCCTTGGGGGTCTTTGGCACTGGTTTCCAAGCGGTGAGCTGAGGCACGTGGGTGCGATCTGCGAGAGAAGCAGGGTGGCGTAATGCATAGAGCATGGGCCTGGGAGTCAGAAGGTCATGGGTTCTAATCCCAGCTCTGCCACCTGTCTGCTGTGTCACCTTGGAAAAGTCACTTTACTTCTCTGTGCCTCAGTTAGCTTATCTGCAAAATGGGGATTGAAACTGTGAGCCCCACGTGGGACAGGGACTGTGTTTGTCTTACCTGATTTGCTTGTATCTATCCCAGAGCTTAGTATAGTGCCTGACATGTAGTAAGCACTTAGCAAATGCCATAATTATGAATTATCATTATTACATACTGCAACATCTTTGGGGTGCTGCTAGTGATTTAGTGGAAAGAGCCCAGGTTTGGCAGTCTGAGGTTCTGGGTTCTAATCCTGGCCCTGCCACGTGTCAGCTATGTGACCTTAGGCAAGTCACTTAATTTCTCTGTGCCTCACTGACCTCCTCTGTCAAATGGGGATGAAGACTGTGAGCCCCACATGGGACTACCTGATTACCTTGTATCTCCCCCAGCACTTAGAATAGTGCTTGGCACATAGTAAGTGCTTAACAAATACCAACATTATCATTATTATTATTATTACTTTAGTGGGTCTCAAAAATGCTAAACTTTGTTCATAGCCAGGCTAAAAAATATCAGCAGGCTAAATTGAGGTGAGGAGAAATCTATGGACAAAGGACAGAGTATGGGCAATCAATGGGAAAGTTAGGGATGTTAGAATCAACTTAAATTAGAGATGGTGGGTCATCAAAACAGGAATATCCACAAGTATGGGGAGTGATAATAATATGATCTGTGAGAATCCCCTGTCTTCCCTGTTTCCCATGATCTTGGAATCAGTAGTACTTATTGAGGGCTTACTCTGTGCAGAGCACTATACTAAGTCCCTAGGAGAGTCCAGTAGAGTTAGTGGGCACAGTCCTTGTCCAATAGGGACACTACTAGAGCAGTTAAGTTCTCCTGACTTCTTAGCCCCAAACTACCACTTTGTAGTTTGTTCATTTCCCTTAACATAGAGCTATTAGAAGTAACCAGGGGGTTAATCTTTGGAAATTTAAAGGAAAAAAAGGAGACTTAATTGGGAAGAGTCAGATTCCTGGTGTGCTCAGCGGGTGAGGGAGAATCCAAGAAGTCACCTACAGCTCACTGGTTTCAACACAGCTGCCCAGCTAACACGAGCTCCTCCCACATCTCCACACCTCATTCTCTGACTCTCTCTTTCTTTCTCCTCCTTTTCCCCCTTCTCTCCTCATCTCCACTCTGCCACCCAGCTAGTTAACCTGGATTTCATATTTATTGCACTTCTCCCTTTCCATTTATCAAATGCTAAAACCCCAGAGTAGCGTTGGAAATGATTTATCCTGGGTCCCCCTTGAGGTATTCCCGTTAGAGCATTCCTATTCTGGAAGCGATTTAGAGGATAGTGGAGTTTTAAGGTCTCAGAGTTGTATTTCCATGTGATCCTCTCCTTCACACCCCTAGTGCTTGTGTGTGTGCTTTGGAGAGGTCTGGAGTTCACTAAACTTCCTTTAGTGAAGGGACAGGGATGGCAGGGACGTTCGACCCGGACAAGGTCCATGACAAAATTGAGGAGTTTAACAACAATCATGAAGCCCGCTCTCTGCTCAGGAGAGGCCTGGGATTTAAATAGCAGAGGTTTTGCTGGCAGCATGTGTTTGCATATGCAGTACAATTTGGAAAGTGTCATGCAGCGCCTTGTTGCCCTGAGCTTGGTGCTGACAACGCCATCTGTTCCTCTCTTCCTTGAGCAACGGAATTTCCAACTCCCCCCACTCCCAAAGGAGCCCCTCCACCCCCCCTCCCCATTCACACCCCACCCCCCTCACGTTTTAGTTTCAGAAGAAAAGCCCATTTGGATCAGGATGCCTTAAACTTGATCCCTGAATAAGGCAGCCAATTAAATCATTCTCTTTCAAAGAGAATCGAGGGGTCCCTGCCAACGCGGTGGCGGGGGGGGGGAGGGGGGGGGAGGCGGGTGGTAAACAGTGTGGCCGAGTAGATAGGCCACGGGCCTGGGAGTCAAAAGGACTTGGGTTTTAATCCCGGCTTTACCACTTGTCTGCAGTGTGACCTTGGGCAAGTTGCTTCACTTCTTGGTGCCTCAGTTATTTCATCTGCAAAATGAGGATTAAGACTGGGAGCCCCAGGAGGGACAGGGACTGTGCCCAACTTGTTAGCTTGTATCTACCCCAGCGTTTTGCATAATACTTAACAAATACTATAAAAAAAGGGGGCGGGGGGAGTCAGTCAGTTGGCTCAAGCAAGGCAAACTGAATGAAGATTTAGAGTTTGCTTGACAGATGGCACCAGTTATAGAGTGAATGCATTGACGGCAGCTCACTGGGAGCAAGCCAGAACCCAGCAAGGTCCACCCCTAGAATGTGTGGTTCCAGGAAACTTTAAGGAAGAAATAATAATAAACATTATCATCATATCACATACCATTGCACAATAACATTATATTTTATTATATATTATTAAAATATTATTATTAGAAATCAGCAAGGTCTACCTTTAGAACATGGGGTTCCAGGAAACTTTAAGGAAGAAATAAGACATTCATGGTCTTTACTTCTATCTTTGTGGTGCCTCCCTCCCCCTCCTTTAGCCGAAAGCAACACTTCCCTTGTGTCATTATAGTCATTCATTCAATAGTATTTGTTGAGCACTTACTATGTGCAGAGCACTGTACTAAGCACTTGGAATGTACAATTCGGCAACAGATAGAGACAATCCCTGCCCAATGATGGGCTCACAGTCTGCAGTCGAGTAAAATTCGGCCCAACATCAATCCATCGGCAAGATTGAGCTCCTACTGTGTGCAGAGCACTCTACTGAGCACTTGGGAGCATATCTAACTCCTACCTGTGTAGTCCCTCCCAGCATTTAGGGAATGTGTCTGTTTATTTTGTATTGTACTCTCCCAGGTGCTTAGTACAGTGTTCCTCACCCAATAAGCGCTCAATAAATACAATCGAATGAATGCAGTGTTCTGCACACAGTAAGTGTTTAATAAATACCATTACTACTAATAGGTCTAAAACGACAATCCCTGCCCTCAAGACATTTATATCTAGTGGGGAGAGAGGGGGAGAGATGCTGAGATAAGTTACAGGTGAGAGGAAGAATCAATCAATCAGTGGTATTTATTGAGCACTTAACTATGCACAGAGCACTGTACTTAGTGCTTGGGAGAGTACAACACAACAGATTTAACAGACATATTCCCCGCCCAGAACGAGCTTACAGTGTAATAATAATGTTGGTATTTGTTAAGCGCTTACTATGTGCCGAGCACTGTTCTAAGCGCTGGGGTTGACACAGGGGAATCAGGTTGTCCCACGTGGGGCTCACAGTCTTAATCCCCATTTTACAGATGAGGTAACAGAGGCACCAAGAAGTTAAGTGACTTGCCCAAAGTCACACAGCTGACAAGTGGCCGAGCCGGGATTCGAACCCATGACCTCTGACTCCAAAGCCCGTGCTCTTTCAACTGAGCCACGGTGTAGAAACAAGTGCTGAGGGATAGGTATATGTTGTTGTTATTAAGTGCCGTCGAGTCATTTCTGATCCATAGTGACTCCATGGATATACTTTCTCCAGAACGTCCTGTCCTCTGCCATAATCCGCAACCTTTCTAACCGTTCTTCCGTTATTGTTGTTATGGTCTCTTTCCATCTAGCTGCCGGTCTCCCTCTTCCATGTTTTCCCTGGACTTTTCCTAGCATTAGTGTCTTCTCCAGAGAATTAGTCGTCTAGCCTGTCGTTGAGTAGTGATTGTCTCTATCTGTTGCCAAATTGTACTTTCCGCGTGCTTAGTACATTGCTCTGCACTCAGTAAGCATTCAATGAATACTATTGAATGAATGAATGATTGTGTCCAAAATATCCTAATCTAAATTGAGTCATTTGACCTTCCAAGGACCACTTAGGTTTAATTTGCTCCAAAATTCATTTGTTTGTTTTTTGGGTGGTCCATGGTATGCGCAAAAGCCTTCTCCAACACTACATTTCAAAAGAATCAGTGTTCTCTCTATCCCTTTTTTTCCACTGTCAAACGTTCGGATCCATACATTGTCACTGGAAACACCATAGACTTGACAATTTATATTTTTATGGCGATTGATATGTGGTACTGCTAAAATATTTGGGAATGCACGACCATTTATACTGAAATGCTACAGATGATTGTGAGTACATAAATTCAGTTTAATCCAATCATATTTACTGAGTGCTTACTGTGTGCCGAGCACTGTACTAAGCGCTTGGGAAAGTACAGTACAACAATAAACTGTGACATTCCCTGCCCACAACGAGCTCACAGTAGTGAGTACAAATGGGTTGATGTAGTGTTGGGTTTTTTTAGTGGTATCTGTTAAACGCTTACTATATGCCAGGCACTGTACTAAGTAGTGGGGTGGATACAGCCCAAATTGGACACAGTCCCTGTCCCCTATAGGGCTCACAGTCTCATCCCCATTTTTATAGATGAGGTAACCAAGGCACAGATTCTTCTTATTATTATCATTATTGTTAAGGGGCAGCCTTCTTTTATACACAGTGTGGCTGGGACTGTGGGCCCCATAGTGGCCTTCTCAGCTGCTCACGCACTCATAGGGGAACTTTTTCCATCAGGGTGACTTCAACTCATTTAGCGCAGGTACCGGGTCAATTACAAACTGGTCCTCTTTTTCCCTTTTGTGGTTCACATGTAGGTCTGGTAAATTGGAATTCTCTCAGGATTTAGCTTCTCATCTCCTGGGTTCAGTGAGTTATATGTGTGTTAATTATGCTCATCATAACCACTGTGGTAGTTGTTAGGAAAGACACTCTTCCAGTGGTGTTAATGAGCAACCTTTCAAAAAAGTGGCTTGATCTGATGATTGCATTCTATGTTAAACTACCCCCAGATAATCAGAAGCCTTAACCCTTTGGGGCCATTTGTAAGTCAATAATAATAATTACAGTGCTATTTGTTAAATGCTTACTACGGCGCCAAGCATTGTACTAAGCACTGTACTAAGCAGATACAAGATTATCAGGGCAGACACAGTCCCTTTCCTGCATGGGACTCACACTCTAGGAAGCAGCGTGGCTCAGTGGAAAGAGCACGGTCTTGGGAATCTGAGGTCATGGGTTCGAATGCTGGCTCTGCCGCTTGTCAGCTGTGTGACTGTGGGCAAGTCACTTAACTTCTCTGAGCCTCAGTTACCTCATCTGTAAAATGGGGATGAAGACTGTGAGCCTCATGTGGGACAACCTGATTACCCCGTATCACCCCCGGCGCTTAGAACAGTGCCCATAGTAAGCGCTTAACAAATACCAACATTATTACCCCAGTGTCGGTAGACATGTTCCCTGCCCAAAAGGAGCTTACAATGTAGAGGAATGAGGGTTTTTTTCAAAAACAGAACAATTGCTACAGCCCTAGGTGTGTGAAAGAGTTAATTCACTCCCAAGAAATAATTAAACCCTGGGGAGAAGAGAGTCCAGGAGGAGGGTTGAAGATATATGAGAACATGGCTTAATTAACAATGACATTATATGCTTAATTAATTAACTCTGGATCCTAGAACAGTAGATTTATCCCCATCGATGATCTATAGACACAAGACTCGGGATCCGACGACAGACCCTTCTGTTTGTCTAATTTTTCATATGGTTTCTAATTATATCCTGACCAGCACCTAGTGTGATATTCAATTTCTATTTGAAATTCATTGTTTCTGTTTTCAGAAAGGGAGGTAGTGGTCCAGGAGCTGATCAGTTGGCCCCATTAGCACAATTCATTTAAGGTTTCGACTCAGAAACCCCTTCATTTCAGGGGCAGAAACGTAACTCTTCCATGTGACTGTGATTAAGACAGAGAAAAAAATGATCTGCTGTTGGAAAGTGGGCTTGCTGGCAAATCTTCTTGTGGATCTGAAAAAAATAACTGAAGCCTTTCTTCCAGCAAATATCTCCAGTGGTTTCTTTTTCACTTACCCATCTTAATGAGATCCTTGACGTTGGCCCTCAAATTCATTTTCTTCCTGGTGTAGTAATAATTATGGCATTTGTTAAGCGCTTACTATGTGCCAAGCACTGTTCTAAGCATTGGGGTAGATACAAGGTGATCAGGTTGTCCCACTTGGGGCTCAGTTTTAATCCCCATTTTACAGATGAGGTAACTGAAGCACAGAGAAGTGAAGTGATTTGCCCAAGGTCACACAGCAGACAAGTGGCGGAGCCGAATTAGAACCCACATCCTCCGATTCCCAAACCCTTGCTCTTTCCACAAAGCCACGCTGCTTCCTCCCTGAAGCCTAAGGTTTTAGCAACAGGAAAGGCCCAGTATGTTAGGGCAGGATAATGGAAGGCAGTTTTGTCCGTTTGAAATGTATATGAATGAAACGTAAATGGAGTTACAGCCTGGTCTAGTGGAAAGAGCAGAAGCCGAGGAGTCAGAGGACTTGGGTTCTAATCCTGGCTCTGTCACCTGCCCTCAGTGTGACTTTGGGCAAGTTACTTCTTTCCTCTGGAACTCTTTCCTTATCTGTTCTCCCGCCTAACTTAGGCTCTTAGGCCTATGAGGAACAGAGACTGTGTCTGACCTGATCATCTTGTATCTGCCCTAGTGCTTAGTACAAGTTGTTTCATGCTGCGTTAGCCTGCTAAAGTGTCATATTCAAAAACCATTCCTTGGAAAATATAATGAGTCAACTCCAAAACAAATTTACTAAAGTTTCTGGCAAACTACTCGAAAACAGAAAAATGAAAGAATGGGATTAGTACTGTTGACAATCTACAAATTCTCTTGGCCTTCCACGTTTCCCAGCTTTAATAATGAAGTGTTGCCGTCTGCTGCCCTCTTGTGAGACGTGGAAATGCTACATCACATCCACTAAACTTTCAATTGAGGTTACTGGGGGCATGATTTTCTCCCACTTTGCCTTACTCGTGGAAGAGAGGGGTTTTTTTTCCATATTATGAAAGTCCCCTGCTGGCCTTGTCCACGTTGCCCCTGATGATTAATGTTACTTTAAGTTTTTTGATAAGGAAAAAGCTTTTTGTTCAGAAAACGTTTATCATGATTTCTGCTCTGGTATCAGAATTATTGTAGGAAAACTAATCAAATAATAATGGTGGTACCGTGTCTCCCTGGCCCTCTCCCTTCCCACTACCTAGGACAATAACTACAGGAAATACCAAGCACTTCAGTGTTTCCTTGATTCCTGATATGAACAGGTTTACCTGTGGTGGCAAAAAAGTACTGTTTTGAATACTGAGGTCTTTTAAGAAAGACAATCACATGGTTACCAGTTCATTGAAGAGGCAAGATTTATTAAATCACAAAAATCAGACTCTCAAATATAAGTGAAAGTTATAAAAATCTTTTTTACATCTATTCCTATAAACACATCTGTGGCAAGAATTCAACCCCCTGAAAAATGAGGACCATTTATTTGTGGCTCATCGGTATGACATCTGCAAAAGGCCATATTTTTTCATTAGAGCTCTAACTACCAGTAATTATATATGGTTTTAATTGTCATGACTCTGACCCAGTTAAAACAGTAGTCTATCCAGACTAAAAACTTGTCCGGTTGGTTTGAGGTTTCTTTGTGGCCCACATTTTACTTAGACCGGGTGGCTCTAACATGCAGCAAAAGGGACGGAATACAACTCCAAAGGACTGTCATTTTCTGAGAAAATCGGGTTGGTCCTAGCCCTGAGCAGAGGCCTGCACTATTTCTGTGATTTGGGGTCCAGAAGAAATGATATCCAAGATGTTCTCAGTTCTGGAATAATTATGTGGCACGAGGGTAACCCTGCAGCCCGATTTTTCTAGAACTGCTGTATGGACCCTGGCCATGGATCTATGAGGCACGTATCTTTAGTCCCGGGGACCTGGTGATGAATCACATCGATTTTTGTATGTAAGCAAGAGTGCAGGTAGGAAAAATCTGCCTGCACTGTTGGGGAGGTGGAGTTGAGTAGCAGATTGGAACATTTGTCCATGACCTGGCACAGGGTCGTTTTGGAAGACTAAAGAATTAGCAAAGAAAAAAAGGCAGAGTGAAGAGGCAGGTGGCCCTCTCTCTTGCTGGATTGCAAATTCCCTAAGGGCAGGGATAAGATCAAATAATTCTATTGCAATCTTCCAAGTGCTTAGTAGAGTTCTCTGCCTACAATTGGTGCTCAGAAAATTCTGAGAGGAGGAATAAGTGCCGAGAGGACTGACTGAGAGGGGCAGAGGGTAAAAATCCGTCTAATGTGGGAAGGGGCCAGGATAAATTTAAAAGGCATCACAGTTGGAGAGGTCAGTATTAATGACACCGGTGAGAGGGAGAAACAGAAAGAAAGCACTTACGGTTTCAAAATGACTTAAATGAGGATCTCACTGTTTTGTAAATATTCGTCACCGTCATTCTCAACATGCATAACCCCAGGGCAGAGCTGACCTAGGTGGAGTCAGGAAAACAGCCAACTCTGTCCCACTTTTAATTCTTAGTGTTTCCACCGCATTTCTGATAGTCCTCTTAGTAAAGTGATTTTGTGCCTCATCTTCACATTAAAAAATACAGGCAATTTCTGCCATCGAGGCAAAGTGGAATGAAATGGCTTAAAGTTTGTCTCTCGGTCTTCACTAGATCTTTATCTCAGTTTTTTGAATGAAAATAATGACTGTGGCATTTGAAAAATGCTTACTCTGTGCCAAGCACAGTGCTAAGCCCTGGGATAAATACAATAGAACTAGATAGTGACAATAATTGTGGAATTTGTTAAACACTTACTCTATGCCAAGCACCATTCTAAATGGGTGAGTTGGATACAAGCAAATAGAGTTGGACACAGCCCCTGTCCCACTTGGGGCTCACAATCTTAATCCCCTTTTTACACCTGAGGTAACTGAGGCACAGAGAAGTGACCTGCCCAAGGTCACATAGCAGACAAGTCACAGAGCCGGGATTAGAACCCAGGTATCTTGACTTCCAGTGCTGTGCTCTTTCCACCAGGCCAGCTTGCTTCCTTTCAAAGTTGGCAATCTGAAACAAAAAATGAAAGAAAACACACACACATGCAAAATAGCATTAGTCATAGCAGAGAGCTGGTCCGGTGGCCAGGAATGGGCAAAAATAGCCAGAAGACTTCCTTCTAGGGAACAAAATCCTTGGAGCTAGGAACTCTTTCTGTTTTCAGAGATGTTCTCTTACCCCTGGCCCTTTTTTACCAAGCCTATTCCCTGAATCAGATCTCTTCCATGCAATTCTTCTCAGCCCCTTAAAATGTAGATTCCAACAAGATAATGCTCACAATCGATGAATTCTAACAACAAAAACCAACCATTAGGCTACTGAGGGAATAAAAATACTTCCTTGACCTCTTTTCCAAGATCATTAAGCCAAAAAAAGAACAAGCTTAACATATTCTTTGTGCCTTCATTCAGCCTTCAATTTGAGGGAGTCACAAATGGCCCCATTTTGAATGCCTGCAGTGTTTGCTCCCACTGGACTTCTGGGTGTGAGTGAGGGAGAGCCGCTACTTTACGGGAACAAATTTTTGGACTTGCTGTGCTCCGATTTCAGCCACGTAGAGAGCTCCTGTCTTCCTGTCCACATCCATGAGGTGGGGAGAAACCTCGTCTGCTAGCTGGATTGTGTGTACCACTCGGCAGTCCCCAATGTTTCCTTTCGGGGGCAGAACGAGGAAAGACAGTTTGTTGATGTTCATCTGGGCCACAATCAAGAACTTCTCATCCGGAGTTAATCTACAAAATAATAATAATAATGTTGGTATTTGTTAAGCGCTTACTATGGGCCAAGCACTGTTCTAAGCACTGAGGTAGATACAGGGTTATCCCACGTGAGGCTCACAGACTTAATCCCCATTTTACAGATGACGTAACTGAGGCACAGTGAAGTGACTTGCCCAAAGTCACACAGCTGACAGGTGGCAGAGCCGGGGTTAGAACCCATGACCTCTGACTCCTAAGCCTAGGCTCTTTCCACAGAACCACTCTGCTTCTCTAAAGAAATCAAAACAAAAGAAAAGCTCCAGAGTTACAGGGCCCATGCTGAACATCCTGTGTCTTATTTCCAGAGTCTGGAAATAAAAAGTTAAATCTCACCACTTTAGGAAGAAACTCATTATAGGCAGGGAACAGGTCTGCTAATTCTGTTGTACTCTCCCAAGTGCTTACTACAGTGCTCTGCACAGGGAAAGCGCTCAATAAATACCATTGATTGAATGAGGATTTGCCTAAGGGTTGTCCTGCTATAAAGGTGAGGACCCTCAATTCCTTCTTTCAAATACTCAGCCCTTTTCCTTTGCGGTAGAAAGTTCAAATAGGCAAGGGTCACGTACACAAAGTCTGACTTGGTCTCTAGAGGCTTTTATGAGGATGACATTCCCTCCAATCCCCTCCATCTACTATATTTGAATTTTAAGGCTGCACGTTTCAAGTTCTCTGTTCCCCTTGTTCTTGTCAAAGAAAAGTGAGCTGTAATAACAAAAAAGAAAAATAGGCAGTTTTAATGGTACGTATTTACCTGACAGAATAAGGAGCATCTTCTGTGAAGCATTTACTCCACATTCCCAACCATTCCCCCGTGTCTTTATCGAATACTTGGATTCTTTTGTTTCCTCGGTCAGCAACCCATACCTAGAACACGAGAGGCGGCTAGTATAAGCGATCGGCATGGTTTTCAAACAGAATGCAACCTGTCTGTTGGTCAAGGAAGCCAGGCAGGAAATAAAAAGATGCATAGAGAAGGGCTTGCTCTACTCTATACAGCATCAGCCCTTAGTACAGTGCTGGGCACATAGTAAGCGCTTAACAAATACTATTTAAAAAAAAATATCAATGAATGACTGTTAACCAATGGGATAGGTAAGACCTGCCACTTGTGGCTAGAAAGTGAGCATCTTTTCGTTAGAAAAACCTATGTCCAAACCAAGTCCAGAGCCTGCAAATAAAATACACTGAGCCAAAACCCAACCCTGGTCTTCCGTCTCCCACTTTGGCCGTCAGATAGTTGAAGAAGCCATGTTTTAGAACCAGAAACACAATGTTGACTGCCAACTAGATCCCTGCCCCTTTCACTTGGACAAAGGGAGTCAGAAGACTTGGGTTCTAATCCCAGCTCTGCCACTTCTCTGTGTGACCTTGGGCAAATCACTCAACCTTCTCGGTGCCAGTTTCCTCACCTGTAAAATGGGGATTTACTACATCTCCCTTCCCACTATGAGCTCCAAGGAGAACAGGGATTGTGTCTGATCTGCTTATCTTGTACCTACCTTAGCATTTAGTAAAATGCTCATCACATAATAAGCACTTAAATACTACAATTATTATCAAATTTTCATCATAATAGTCCCTTTAGCTGGGGGCCCTAGAGTGGAGAGCTTATTTTTTCTTCTCAAGGCACGTGAATTATAGTCTCCTAGGTTCCAAGAGAATGTGTGTTAAGGGGTGGGGAGAGGGATGCCCGAGTGTAGTGGGGAAGGTTGGAAAGCAATGAGCGCAACCTTTGGCCTTTGCGTTCCAGAAACTGCCCGGTTTCCCTTCCCCCTACACAGCTCCCCTTGGACTGATGACTCAGAGAGTCAAACTGGGGTGTTGGTTTTTTGTTTTTTTTAACATTTTTCAGGATCTCTGAATTTGGAAAAATCAATTTAAAAGCAAGAGGCTAGAACGTAATGAAGTTTTTGTATAAATGGTGGGCCACAGGTATACCGCGAGTGGCCTTACAACCTAGACTAAGAGCACCATGTGGGACAGGAATTGGGTCCAAACCGATAACCTTGGGTCTACCCCAGCGCTTCAACAGTGTAGTAGTAAGTGTTTAACAAATACCCTCGTTGTTATTATTATTGTTAATTATTACTCTACCCGTCCGGCAGAATCAACGGTCACGCTGTGTGGGATGTTGAACTGCGCCAGGCCGGTCCCATTTTCCCCATGCAGCCACAGCACCATCAGATCTTCCAATGACAGAAAATATATGGGTCGGTTTCCCCCACTATGGAGAAAGCGTAGTCCCCCCACCCCCCACCCCCCACGGTCTCAAGACCCTGCATTCAGTCACATCTCCAACAGAGACTTTTCTGTAAGTCTTCCACCTCAGGGTGTGCATCATATGCTCTTTTTCTGTGCTCTCTGACTCAACTCTCCCTCCGGCTAGCTATCCTGACTTCCTGGCTCAGCTCCTCCAACTACTCACCCTTCCCAGGCTCTGTGGATCAGCTGTATCTACTAAGGGTTACTATGTGCAGAGCACTGTATTAAGCACTTGGGAGAGTACAGTTCAGCAGAATTAGCAGACACGTTCCACGTAATGTAAGCCCATTACGAGCTTACAGTTTTTTAAAAGCTTTTATCCTACTGGGAGTTGGATGAGCGCTTAGTACAGTGCCTGGCACATTGTAAGTGCTTAACAAATACCATAATTACTTTATACCAATTCCCTAGGCTTCCCCAACCGCTCTGGCCCCAGCTCCTTCTGAACTGTTGCCCTCCTGTCTCCTAAACCCCTAACTCAACCTGGCATCGCAAGCGACCCCTACTACGATGGAGACTTTTTCCCCCATCCTCTAAGGTACTGCCGGTCCAGGGAAAGGACCATCAAAGAGGTGGAACCCCATCCCGAGACCAATGGACAAACGTGTTGTTAGTGACCGTTGAAATTTCCTCTGCCCATCAACATGTGTACCCCTCCCCACATCAGATACATAATCAGGTATATTCACCCACACCTAGCGTCCAGTCACCCCAGGAATTACTTATCACAAAATCGCCCCTGCCAATCTACAGAGATTGTTAGAGAGAATCAATCCTGGCCCACTGGAAGGTTTATGAATCAAGACAAAGCTGGGTACCTTGGGACAGTTTGAGTAATCTGTTATTCAATCCCCCGTCGCCATCCACAATATAGAGTTCTCCTGAGTCCTCCACATAGAGCTCTGCCGGGTTATCGAACTGTAAGGGATTCAGACTGGATCCTTTTTGGCCGGCTGTCCCCAGAATCTGAACTAGATTTCCGTAGGGGCTGTACTTTTTCACCGAATGCCCGTACGATCCTGAGTCTAAAACAAGATTTTATTTTTTTTCCCAAAATCTAGCATTAGGATAAAAACCCAAATGCATATTTTACATTAACAAGCGAACTCTTATAGTGCAGCTCTTTGAGTCAGTCGTATTTATTGAGGGCTTACTGGGTGCAAGGCATTGCACTAAGCACTTGGGCGAGTACAATATAACAACAAACAGACATATTCCTGCTCACAACGAGCTCACAGTCTAGAGGGGGAGACAGACATTAATATAAATAAATTACAGATATATACAGATTGATTCAAATTGATACTAAAAAAAAAAAGGTCCAGGGGAGCCCATGGCATTTTCCTGGGCAATGGACTTTGTTGATTTGGAACCTGTAGAGAATCAAAATGGCCCCTTTTCCAATATAAGATAATCTATATTTTTTAAGTCATTATTCAGGGCAGTATCTAGGAACAATAAATCCAGACCTAATCCAGGGTAATTTATTATTGGAGATCTTATTGGACTGTTGGTCAGTCAGTCAATTGTATTTATTGAGTGCTTTCTGTGTGCAGAGCGCTGTACTAAGCGTTTGGGAAAGTACGATATAACAGATTCCCTGCCCAAAATGAGCTTGGGAATGTCCTTCTGTGGGTGGTCCCAGGCTTCCCTTCCAAAGGCTTTGCAGCACTGGTGCTCACTCTATTGCACTCTCCCGAGTGTACCTCTTAGTACAGTGTTCCGCACAGAGTCGGCACTCAGTCTGTACTATGGCTTAATTGACACACATGGTATTTTAGTAGATAATAATGTTGGTATTTGTTAAGCGCTTACTATGTGCAGAGCACTGTTCTAAGTGCTGGGGTAGACACAGGGGAATCAGGTTGTCCCACGTGGGGCTCACAGTCTTAATCCCCATTTTACAGATGAGGTAACTGAGGCACAGAGAAGTGAAGTGACTTGCCCACAGTCACACAGCTGACAAATGGCAGAGCTGGGATTTGAACTCATGACCTCTGACTCCAAAGTCCGTGCTCTTTCCACTGAGCCACGCTGCTTCCCAGTAGATGACCAGCCTGGTGGGCCCTGGGGACTCCTGGTTCTGACAGCTTCCCGGGAGAAGCAGCATGGCCTAGCAGCAAGGGCCCGGGGTTGAGAGTCAGAAGATGTGGATTCTAATTCCAGCTCCACCACCTGTCTGTGTGCCCTAGGGCAAGTTACTTCACTGTGCCTCAGTTGCTTCATCTGTAAAACGGTGAGCCCCATGTGGTACAGGAACTGTATCCAACCTGATTACCTTGTATCTAGCCCAGTGTTTGGTATATGGTAAGTACTTCACAAATGCCATCATTATTATACCCCAGTATATTCAAAAGGCCCACGGGAAGCCAGGTGGCCTGCGTTCTGGCCTCTCCCACGGGGTCAGGAGCTGCGGGGCTGTGCCCAACCTGGTAGGTAGAGTGGGTGTCAGAAGCAGCTGCCCCTTGCTTCGATTGGAGAATGAGAGAAAGGGCAGGGGGAGGCTGCTGTCTCCCACGGTGTACTGTTTAATCCCCACCCGCCTTGGGTGGGGCTAACATCTTCCAAATGTTTGATTTGACTTTTATCTCTCTGGCTTGGGCTGGGCAAAGGTGGGAGCTGGGGAGCTGGTGTCAAAATTAGGCCCGGAAAACCGTGTTCTGCAAATTAGAGAAAGGTTGCCAAAGCACGATTCGGTCAGAACGTACCGACATCGTCACTCAACGTACCAGTTCCTATATCCGTGATCCAGATGGACTGGTCATAAGGAGAATTAACCACAAAGATTCCATGAGGCATTTCGACCGTGTCGTTCCATGATCGTAGAAAATAGCCATCCTCTGAGAAAACTAATACTTTCGGTATGTTTTCCCCTCTCTGAAGGGAGAGAAAATAACCTCTTAGCTAAAGTTTAAGCAAAGATAATTTTGGTTTTTTTTGTGAAGAGAAGAGCAATACTTGAAAGGTTATGACATCTAAAAAAATAATCCCACACTTCCATTTTAGAATTTAGACTAGGTGGCACTCCTGCCTCTGCATTCTCCTTAGGACTTGCTGAAATTGATGGCTGCTGGTGTTTGGAAGAAACTGTGCAGTCTCTGATGATCCCAACATCCATGTTCGTTTCCTGAGGTTTCGGCCCATTTGGTATCAGGCAGACTGGGCCATGAGAAGCAGCATGGCCTAGCGAAAAGGGCAAAGACCTGGGAGTCAGAGAACCTGGCTTCTAACCTGGCCTTGTTGTCCAATCTGATGGGCAGAGAATTCCAAAAACAAATCCAGAAGGGCAGCACGTCTTCTGGAAAGCCGTCAAGAGCGTGGTTCAGGGTGGACTCGAGCTCCAGGCTAATCGGGTCCTTCTCGGGGTCGACGCAGTTGCAACATCTAGACCTTAGAACTGTGCCCCATCCCGCATCTTGAGAAACTTCACGAGGTCCCTGACCTTAAACCTAGTTAAAATTCAACGGCAAGGCCGCGTCCCCGGCAGTGAGGTGATGGAATGGCAGTAAAGATGGGGGTCAGGGCAATCCATTTTCTGCGCCCGGAGGATACGCGGAGAATGGAAAGCAGCAGGCAGACCAAACCACTGGGGTGGAGAGACTCCCGATCAAGTCTCCAGAAGCGATTGACTGATAAAGTCAAGCACGACCTCAGACAACCGTGAGAAGCTTCGGGCTGCTGGCAGACAGCAGAAATGGTCAGGCTGTAGCAATCGGGAAGGGCCAGGCTTTGGGACAGGTTACTAGTAAAAAAACCAGCCCTTTGACTAAAGGGATGAAAATTGTGGAAGAGGGCGATGCCTGCAGTTCCCTTTTCAGCTGCACCTGGTTCTATCGGTTTACGTTTCTGGCTCGTCCTCTGTCACTGGGGCTGCGGGAGCTCCTGGGTCTCTTGAGGTGCCCGTCTCTGCGTGGGCTGCGGCATCTCTTGGCCCTTATGCTCTCCCCGATGCCAGGTGGTTGGCTGAGGGTATATATGGGTTTAGCACTCTGGCGCCTCAGCTTCCCTGTAACTCTTGTGGGAGCCGCCCCCCTGGAATGACTGTTGGAAAGCCTAGATCTTACTCCTGTGGATTCTCCTCCTCCCTCTCTCGGCTCTTTCTGGGTAGCAACACACCGTCCCTCGTAGTATATTGTCTCCGACAATATAAGCTCCTTGAGTACAGGGCTCGAGGACAGGTAGACGGGGTCTTCCGCCGTTGGAGTGTATTCTAGCCAACCACTTAATGCAGTGCTCTGCACCCAGAAAGCACTCAACAAATTCCATTGATTTACCCGTCCTTGATCAATAGCTGGCTCCTTCTGACATCTAGATGCACTCTTTGACCTTAAGAGGACCGTACCCACACCAAACACATCTATAACCCCCAAATATTGAAAGACATCTCTGCGGAAAGGTACTTTAACCGGTACGGCGCTCTACAGAGCCAGAAGGTGGAAGATGCATCTTTTCATAAGATTTAATACAGCGGGAATCCCGCTTGTACTTACTTGGGCGACATAAACCAATCCGTTATAGGCATCTACAGCCACACAAAATGTTTGTCCGGTGAAATATTCCGGCTGTTTAGGCCAATTTGCATCTAAGTGGTAAAGAGGTGTCTCCGTCCACCAGGAAACATAGAAAGCAACAGTTCCTAACACCTTAAAAACCAAGTTGGAGAATTAGTGGTGAAGTTTCATGAAGAACACGCTTTTCTAGTGGATTCTCAGAGGTCTGGGTCATTTGGTTAAGGAAATTTTACACTAGGTTTTGGTAAATACCATTGATGGATTTTGGTCTGCTTTACTTGACTTTGAGGAGCAGCATGGCCTTGTGGAAAGAGCCCAGGACTGATACTGGAGAGATCGGGGTTCCGATCCTGGCCCCGGCTACTTGCCTGCTGGGTGACTTTGGGCAAGTCACTATAGACTTCTCTGGACCTCAGTTTAGTCACCTGTAAAATGAGGCTTAAATACCCGTTCTCCTTCCCCCTCATGAGGGGACAGGGCCTAATATGATTATATTGAATCTGCCCCAGAATTTAGCAGAGCGCTTGACTCACAGCACTCACCAAATGTGATTTTTAAATTATTGTCAGCATTAATAACGTTATTATTTCCGGTGGATGGAGTCGACACCACAGGAATTGGGTTTCTGTGGGTGGGGGGTGATGTCGACCTCCATCCTAACCTCTGCTTCCAACGAAACAAGGGGGAGAACTTGACTCAGGTGCAGACTCTAGACAGATGTACACTAGTTCAGATGTACTCCACCTCTTGGTACAGGGCCTGGCACAGGGCCTGGCACATAGAAAGAGCTTAGCAAATACCGTAATTAGTATTATTATTATCCACCCCACTGCTTAGTACAGTGCCTGGCGCATAGTAAGCGCGCTTGACGCTGCTTAGTACAGTGCCCGGCCACTTGTCACTTCACTTCTCTGTGCCTCAGTTACCTCATCTGTAAAATGAGTCCCCCTTGGGACAACCTGATTACCCTGTATTACCACAGTGCTTAGAACAGTGCTTGGTACATAGTAAGCACTTAAGAAATACCATAATCATCATTAGTAAGCGCCTAATTCTAGACTGTGAGCCCACTGTTGGGTAGGGATTGTCTCTAACTGTTGCCAAATTGAACTTTCCAAGTGCATAGTTCAGTGTTTTGCACGTAGTAAGCGCTCAATAAATACGATTGAATGAACAGATACCCTTATTATCAGCCACCCCACCGCTTAGTACAGTGCCTGGCCCAAAAAAGCGCTTAACGTCAATTAGTGTAGTGCCTGGCATATAGTCAGTGCTTAAACAAATAATAATAATAATAATGATGATGGCATTTGTTAAGCGCTTACTATGTGTAAAGCACTGTTCTAACAAACACTTATTATTATCCACCCCAGGGCTTAGGGCCGTGCCTGGCCCACAGTGTTTAAATAATAAGCACTTTTATTATTATGTATAAAGCACTGTTCTAACAAATACCATTATTATTATTATCCACCCCAGCGCTTAGGGTCGTGCCTGGCCCATAGTAAGCGCTTAAGAAGTTGCACCGTAATTATTATTGTGCACCTCAGCGCTTAGGACCGTGCCTGGCCCATAGTGAATGCTTTAGAACTAGCACCCTAATTATTATTATGCACCTCGGCGCTCAGTACAGTGCTTGGGCCCATACCAAACGCTTAAGAAGCAGCCCCCTATTGTTATTGTGCATCTCAGCGCTTAGGGCCGTGCCTGGCCCATAGTATGCGCTTAAGTAGCCCCCTAATTATTACGATGCACCTCAGCGCTTAGTACAGTGCCTGGCCCGTAGTGAGCGCTTAAGCAGCAGCCCCCTAATTATTATTAGCACGTCGGCGCTCAGTACAGTGCCCGGCCCATAGTGCGCGCTTAAGAAGCGGCCCCCTAATTAGTGTTGTTATGCACAACGCTTATTACCGTGCCTGGCCCATAGTGAGCGCTTAAGAAGCAGCCCCCTAATTATTATTAGCACGTCGGCGCTCAATACAGTGCCCGGCCCCTAGTGAGCGCCTAAGAAGCGGCCCCCTAATGATTGTTGTTATGCACAGCGCTTAGTACCGTGCCTGGCCCCTAGTGAGCGCTTAAGAAGCAGCCCTAATTATTATTAGCACGTTGGCGCTCAGTACAGTGCCTGGCCCCTAGTGAGCGCTTAAGAAGCAGCCCTAATTATTATTAGCCCGTGGGCGCTCAGTACCGTGCCTGGCCCCTAGTGAGCGCCTAAGCAGCAGCGCCCTAATTATTATTAGCACGTGGGCGCTCAGTACAGTGCCCGGCCCCTAGTGAGCGCCTGAGAAATGCCGTCCTCCCGCTCGGCCCCGCAACTCACCGGGGAGCGGCAGAGGCGGGAGTGGAAGAAGAGGAGGGCGAGGAGCAGCCCCGCGGCCGCCGCGCAGACCCACGCCCGGGCCATGGGGGCAGGGGGCAGAGGGCAGAGGGCAGGGGTCAGGGGTCAGAGGTCGGGGGGGAGCCTGCCCGCCCGGGCGGCCGCGGGAGCGGAGGGTCACGTGACCCCCGGGAGGCCCCGCCCCCTTCTGGGGTCCTCGCGCCGGGGCCCGGGGCGCCCGCGGCGGCGCCCGCCCTGCCCAGGCCCGGCCGGGAAGCGCCTCTCCCCGCGGGGCCGCCGCGCCGCGGACCCCCGGCCGGCCCGGGACCCACGCCCGTCGGCCGGACGGGAAGGCGTCGGGGCCCGCGCGCCGCCCGGCCGCTCAGGCGCCGTCGCCGGGCGGCCCGCGGGCGGGGGGGAGGGGGGCCTGGGGCGGGCGGCGCGGCCTGATGACGTCACCCAGCCTCGCCACCCCTGCGCCGCCACCCCTCCGCCCGCACCCGGGACCGGCGGCGCGGGCGGGTGGGCGAGCGAGGCGCCGGTGGCCGCTGGGCGAGCAGGCGGGTCCCGTCCCCCGCTCGGCCCTTCCGTCCGTCCGTCCGTCCGTCCTCCCGCCCCGCCGCCCACAAAGGCCCGCCGCCCGCGGGAGGGGGAGGGTGCGCGCGCGCGCCTGTCCCTCGGGGGCCGGGCGCCTCTCCGTGCGCGTGCGCGCGCGCCAGCCATGGGCCCGGGCCGCCCGTGACGCGGTGACCCTCCCGCACAGGTGCGGGGCAGGTGCTCAACCCCCCCCCCTCCCCCGCCCCTTTCATTCTACCCTATTTATTGAGCGCCGACTCTGTGCACAGCGCTGGGCTGAGCGCTTCGACACTGCAAGAGAGAGCCCGTCCCTGCCCGCAGACAGCGGCCACCCCGCGCTCCCCTCCATCCCATTTTTATTTTAGTTTTATTTCCCTTATCTCATTTTTCCACCCCCCCCCCCAAAAGGAATAATCGAGTCTGGCCCCGCTCCCCCTTTCTATAATAAAAGCCGGAGGAAGAGAGGAAGATTTACAGTCCTTTTTTTTTTGGTCCTCCCACCAAGTTTCTAACCCCTTTGACACTGTTTAGGCCCTGGGTGGGGGGGGGGGGTTGTTTTTTTGTTTTTAGGCTTTTTTTCCCTACTTTTTTTTTTTTAGTCCTCTCCCATCAAGTTTCTAACCCCTTTGACACTGTTTAGGCCCTGGGTGTGCGGTTTTCTTTTCTTTTGGGGCCTTTTTTACCCTTCCTTTTTTTTTTTTTAAGTCCTCCTTTCCCACCAAGTTTCTAACCCCTTTAACACTGTTTAGGCCCCGTGTATGTGTGTGGTTTTCTTTTTGTTTTGGGGCTTTTTTTCCCCCCCTACTTTCTTTTTTTTTAGTCCTCCTTTCCCACCAAGTTTCTAACCCCTTTAGCACTGTTTAGGCCCCGTGTGTGTGTGTGTTTTCCTTTTGTTTTTGAGCTTTATTTCCCCACTTTTTTTCCCCCTGCTTTTTTTTTTTTTTTTAGTCCTCCTCTCCCACCAAGTTTCTAACCCCATCGACACTTTTTAGGCCCCGAGTGTGTGGGGTTTTCTTTTGTTTTTTGTTTTGGGGCCTTTTGTTTTTTTACCTTTTTTTTTTTTAAAAAAAATAACCCCTTTCCAAACGGTGAAGACTGGATACAAATCGTTTTGTGGCGCAGAGTTCCGCATCATTGTCCAAGTCGAGCCAAGACTGCCGGCGAGATGGATAAAAAGTCCTTCGAAACGGTGCTGGATGAAATCAGAAAGGTGAGGCCATTCGAAATGGTGTCATCAGGGGGGTTTCTTGGGCACTCACAGTGTGCAGAGCATTGGGAGCGAGGGCATGGGAGATATAATGCAACTTAAACTGGTATTTATTGAGCGACTACTGTTTGCAGAGCCTTAATTTTAAGGGCTTGGGAGAGTATAATACAATTTAAACAGTGCTATTTATTGAGCACCTACTGTTTACAGAGCATTAATACCAAGGGCTGTGCAGAGCATTAGGAGTAAGGACTTGGGAGAGTATAATACAACTTAAACAGTGGTATTTAGTGAGCACCTACTGTTTGCAGAGCATTAATAGCAAGGGTTTGGGAGAGTATAATGCAACTTAAATAGTGGTATTTATTGAGCACCTACTGTTTACAGAGCATTAATACCAAGGGCTGTGCAGAGCATTAGGAGTAAGGACTTGGGAGAGTGTAATACAACTTACAGTGGTATTTAGTGAGCACCTACTGTTTGCAGAGCATTAATAGCAAGGGTTTGGGAGAGTATAATGCAACTTAAATAGTGGTATTTATTGAGCACCTACTGTTTGCAGTACATTAATAACAAGGGCTTGGGAGAGTATAATACAACTTCAGCAGTGGTATTTATTGAGCACCTACTGTTTACAGAGCATTAATACCAAGGGCTGTGCAGAGCATTAGGAGTAAGGACTTGGGAGAGTATAATACAACTTAAACAGTGGTATTTAGTGAGCACCTACTGTTTGCAGAGCATTAATAGCAAGGGCTTGGGAGAGTATAATACAACTTCAACTGGTAGTTATTGAGCACTTACGGTGTGCAGAGCATTGGTATCAAGTGTTTGGGAGCATATAATACAGTTTCAATATTGGTATTTATTGAGCACTTACTGTGTGCAGAGCGTTGGTAGCAAGTGTTTTAGACTGTGACTGAGCCCATGGTTGGGTAGGGATTGTCTCTTATCTGTCGCCGGATTGTATATTCCAAGCGCTTAGTACAGTGCTCCGCACATAGTAAGCGCTCAATAAATACGATTGAATGAGTGAAATGCTCGGGAGAGAAGAGTACAGTTTCAGCAGTGGTATTTATCGGAGCACGTATCAAGTGTTTGGGAGAGCACAATACAACAGAGTTGGTAGACTCCTGCCCCTACCCCAAAGGAGCTTACAGTCTACAGGGAATTCACAGAAAACAGGATTCATGCCGGGGGTCTCGGGGCCTGTTGGGCGAAAGCTGAACTTTGGGTAAACCAGAGAGTAAAGAAAAAACCTATAAAAGCATGAAGGTGCATTGTGCAAAACTGGCGTTTGATTCGTGTAATCTCCTAATAACCACTGTAAAACCAAAATATCCCTAAGAGTAGAAATGAGTGTGTTGGTGTGAGGAGACTTTGTTTTATATCCTTCTGTTCAAATAGTAAAAACCTGCTTAAACATAGATCAGGAAAACAATGGCGCTGTCTATCATCAACTGAGACTGAGCAGACACCTGAAAAAAAAATCCAATAGCAAAGCACGTATCACTGACCTATGAGGAGAATAAAGCCAATATGGCAGTGGCAAGTGTTGAATGCCAGCCTATGTAATTCAGAATAGTCTTGGTTTTCAATACTCTGCTAAGAATCGATTTCTGTCATCTGTGACTACTGGATACTCAAGTGCCTAAAATTCAGGCTTTTCACGGGAAGCTGTAACCATCCATTTCCAAAAAAAGGGTTTACTGTATGATTTATAGTGGTAGTTTCCGAAAGCAACTGATTTTTGTTTTAAGTACAGAGGCTTTATAATGTCCCCCGTTAAAACATAAAAATAATAATTGTATTTCAGAAGTGCCCAAAATGACAAATGGTTGCTCTAATCGAAATTAGCTCTGTTTGATGTAGGAAATTTCTCCTGTGATATTTGTGCAGTTCAGTGTAGACTAATGGACCCTATTGCAATATTTGAGAAACGTAAAGCATATCCATGATTAAATTCAGAAAGACCTCAGTGAATGGCATTACGCCCACTCATCGTTTTGAAATCTTGCCACATTTTTCATTTAGTCCATTAGTAGTCTGTATTGAGCACTTGGTGCAGGGAGCATTGCACCGACCGCAGGGAAGAGTACAATAAATGTCCCTCTGCCTTTCCTTTCTGTTAAAAAAAAAATCCATCTTTGCAGATTTGATGAGGTGTTGAGGGAAGGTATCCTATTGCCCTATTTCATGCGGCAATTTGTGTTTTCAAACGTGCATTTAGATGAAATAATTTCAGGGTGTTTCTAGAGGACAAGAGCCATTGTATCGAGTGCTTGTTCACATTAAACTGAGCAAGAAAATCAGCGAAGTGGGATTAACAATTGAAAAGCATGCCTTTGATGGAAACCTTTAGATTTTTTCCTCCCCCTCCCCCCCATGAGCCTTTTCCTTTGTTTCCCCACGTTACAGAAAGTGCCACGTGTGATGGGATGGGTCACTCCCGGCAGGAAGGTGGCCCGAGCACCGTCCCCTCCCTCCCGACCAGTGGCCTGGGGCCATGAGCAGCTGCTGCCGTCGCCACCGTGGCCAGTGGAGGGGCAACCTGTCCTGGCATCCTCCGTGGACAAGCGGCCACCTCTAGGCCTCAAGAGCCCGCTTCCCGTGGCCGATGGTGCTTCTCAGGGCTTATCACCGCAGGGTCTCCCTTGGAGGGGTGGAGAGGGGCTACTCCCTCCCCCCGCACCATCCAGGAACGCAGGACAAAAGGGATCCATCCCCTTGCACGGTCAACCCTCCTGGCCAGACTGGCCGGGGCTGCTCCCCGAGGCCTCCAGGCCATCTGGGTAAACTCCATTTTCACCACCAGCCTCCTCCACCCCTCCCAAAATCCAAGCAACAGAGGTCGGCCCCTCACAGGTACTGTGATGGGGAAGATCAACTCTATTCCATGCAGTCTTTTGAAATGCGGCATCCCTGGGGTGCCTTATGTGCATTTCTCAAGTGGTGTGGGGAAGAAATTATCTAAAGTAGAAGGAAAGATGGCCGAGTCTCTACGGATATAAGTGGGAGAACTTTCCAGCTGGCGCAAAGGCTGCAGGTTTCTGAAGAACCCCTTTGGTACTCTGGTTGGGTCGGTGGGGATTTGTTTCAGGTTATAGTAGAGGATCATCCGTGGAGCAAGGGGTGTTTACTGCGATGATGTATTTTTTGTGGTGAAAAACAAATTAGGTAGAGAAGTTGACACCTCGTTGAAGAAGTTGAAGATTAGCGTGAGTGCCTGTGTTTTACTCCACCTAGCCACAAGCTATACTTGTTCAGAGAAAATACAGTTGCATTCCACTTATAAAGTGCAAGTGGTCTTGAAAGTAATTTTTTTTTTTTTTACCTCCAATCACCTTTTTGGAGTTTGGCAAAAGAAATAGACATCATTTGTTCTAAAGTCTGCTAATGTAGCACTTACAATCCCAATGTAATGGGATCACGTATAGATGTTCATCTAACTGTGAGCACCATTAGCCTGAGGGAGTGCGCTAGTATTTCTTTTTCATCTTTTGCGTCTGCTTCCCATTTTCCAAATGTTTTTGGGCAGGCAGGCTGGCTGGTGGTAAAAGGAGAAGTAGCATTTATGAACTCCCACTTAGCGAGCACCAAACTAGAAACTTGGAAGGGCAGGATAAAGAAGGGCCTTCTCCCCTGCCCACAAGGAGCTTCCACTCCAAAAAAGGGAGACAAATACAAATATTTACAGCTGACGAAACTTTAGAGCTATATGAAATCAAAAGAAATGCATTATATATAGTCTTGGAGTTGTTTGCACGTCGCTGACTCACCCTCCACCCATCACCTGCCCTGAGTGGAATGGAAAGGAGGCACTTGCTTACTTGAAGGATACGCCAGATGACTGGATTTTCACAGTGGATTTTTCAGCAGGAATTTCCATAGTAGCAATCCTGCCACCGGGGCAAATGTGATCGTCGATGTTTGAGCACCTTCTGAGCAGGCGCACATGTAAATATGTCTCTTTCTTTTCCTTTCGCCATCATGGAGCTGGAGTCAAAGGCCAAACGAAGGAGAATTTTATTCGGAAAGTTTGCTCCTGTTGTCATTTCTAGACTCTAAGTTTATTATGGGCAGGGGACGTGCCTACTAGTTCTTTTATGTCGTAGTCGTACTCTCCCAAGCACTTAGGACAGTGCTCTGCACTGAGTAAGTGCTCAATAAATATGATGGATTTCTGAGGAAGCAAAGATCAGAATCACTGGGTCATGTAAACGGGCATCAATTTCTTTCATATAATGGCCCTCCTCAAGGCAAATTCTTGAAGAATTTAAGCGTTTGGGTAATAATAATAATGGTATTTAAGTGCTTACTACGTTCCAAGCACCGTACTACGCGCCGAGGTGGATACAAGATATTCAGGTTGGAGCTCACAGTCTAAGTAGAGGGGAGTAGGATTTAATCCCCTTTTTATAGATGAGGAAACAGGCCCAGAGATGTTAAGGGATTTGCCCAAAGTCACACAGCAGTTTGGGGATTAGAACCTAAACCCTCTGATTCCCAGATCCGTGCTCTTTCCATGAGGCCACCCTGCTTCCTGGGGAGACCCAGCCCCCAGTTTTCCAAGATGAAGTGGTAGGGAGGCCTGGATCTGAGGGCAGCATTCCACCTCTGGACCCCAGCCTACTCTCACACCTGCAGGCTCCCTCTACCCCTTCCTGGAGCCTACTGAGGCTCAGAGAAGGTCTTGGAATCACCAACTCCCAGTTACGCCACTCGGTGATTCTCTCCCGGCCGTGATGCTCACCCCACAACCCGGTCTTCTCATGAATTTTGTCCCTTTTCTGGGCAATGTGAATTTTAGGGGACACCGTGCAATTCTCTAGTCCTTCTGCAGCCAGGAAGACAGGAAATGGACGGTGGTGAGGGGGAGAAAGGGCAGTGCTTTTTTCTGTGGTTTTGGGGAGTGTTGTCCCTGGGAAGATCAGCAGAACTGTCTTGGGCCGCCAGGAGCATTTGCATAGAGCTCATCGGCAGTAGGACCTTAGGAGATCTCATACTTTAATATATATTTAATTTAATATTGAATATAACATATCACTCTGACATACGGCTATTAAAGGTAGAATTCATCCGTTCTGAGTATAGCAAGCTTCCCTCCCAATTATCCGTTCTGTTTTTGTTAAGACCGATCAAATATTCAGTTTGTGCCGCTGCACAGGTCGAAGCAGCTAGTGCGTCTGGGAAGCAAAAGGTGAAGTAGAGAATTGTAAGAGGTACTTTAATGAGATAACTAACCTTCCTCTGTCTGTTTCAGTGTTAGGAATTGTCAAAGCATTAATAATGGCGATAGACTACCGGTACCAAGAGGAGAGTAGTAAAAAGAAGGCCAAAGAAATTCTTAACTTCAAAAGTTACCTAAAAAGGCAAGGTGCAATCCCAAGTGGAAGTTGACATACTTGTTAATATTGTAACCAACAGGCAGTAGCAATTCTAGTTGAATTTAGAGAACAAGAGAAATCTATGATACTAAAATCCAGTCATTCCTTGCCTCTGCAGAAGCCAAGGGTGTGTGCATCAGATCCGTGCAGAATTGTGGAGTGTGGTGGTCACTCGACTTGTTGTGGACGCTTTCCTTTGTGTTAATATTTGCATAACTCTCAGTATGCTTTTGCTCTAGCCGTCCTTTTTACGTATTCTCTTTTGTTTCGTAGGCAGTTTTGACTGAGTACAAGTTAAAAGCGATTGAATATGTCCACGGATACTTTTCCAGTGAACAGGTACTATTTAAAACTTTCTTTCTGGCATGAGGGTTTCGCAGAGGAATGTAATTGTGTCAGCGAGGAGGGAGTGTTCCAGTGCCACTGAGAACTTTGAAATTTACACCCAAGTTTAGGGAAGCAAAACAATAGAAACTAGACATTTCTGAAACATTTCCTTCTACGTCTGTCGTACTCTTAATGGGCACATCATTTCAAAGTGTAATTCAGAGGGCATACCAGTTCCGGGCGCTGGCATAAAAAGCCCAGAATTTTCCTCACGGGGTCAATGCCATTTCCTCTTAAGAGCACCTTCATTGTCGGTCCAGTGGAAAGGGCACTGCTCGGGGGTCAGGGTCCTGGTTTCTAGTCCGGCTTCATCTCAGAGCTGCCTGATGTGGACGAAGAGCACCCTTGCCCTCCCCTTTGACTCACCCGCTGCCCCCGAGGTCCCCAGCCCGGAATGTGCCCGGCGGAGACTGGAGAGGTTGAGCGGTGCTGGGCAAACCACCGGCTCCTAGATCGGTTCCTCCGAAGGCCCGGGGCGGAGGCCCAGAGCTCGTTCCCGATGAGAGGCTCCCTCCCCGCATCCAGCCCAATTTAGGGAAATAAAAAAGGATTTGGGAATAATATCGTCAGTGGTGGTCGTGGAGTGTCTGCTGTGTAGAGCACCTTGCTAAGCCCTTGGGCGATATGGCAGAAGCTAAAGACACGGCCCCATCCCTCAGTGTGGGCGGTGACGATCACATTGAGAAGATGGGCAGAGATTAATTAATTAGAGATAGTGGGAGCAAGAAGAAGAACAAGGATAGAAGGGGTCGTAGGCAGAAGTATGTCGCTAGAGCACAGCTGAATAAATAATTGAATAGTCCTAAGTGCTGAGGTCGGGGATGATGATGATCTCTTCCTTCAAAAGCACTTTCTTCCAAGGAGCTGATCCCTGCATTTCAGAAATGCCACCGTGTCGGCATCTCGCCAGGGCTCCAGTCAGTCAGTGGTATTTATTGAGTGCTTACTATGTGCAGGACATTGTACTTAGCACTTGGGAGAGTACAGTGCAATAGAACAGAACAATCCCTGCCCACAAGTAGTTTACAGTCTCGAGGGTTCCATCGCTCGACCTGCGTGGCTCTTCTAGTAAGCGCTTAAGAAATACCACTATTATTATTTTTATTCTTTTTCATTTTGTTGGCAGCTTTGGTTCTGTGCCGCTTTGATCCCTGATCAAAGTCCAGTAACAAACACACTAATAGTAATAACAACTGATAGTTATGGTATTTATTGAGTGCTTCCCTTGTGCCAAGCACTGAGCCAATCACTGGGGTAGATGTGGAATGATCAAATTGGATACTGTTCCCCTATGGGGCTCACAGTCTAGGAGGTCAGGAGAGCAGGTCTTTTGTCCCCATTTTACAGATGAGGAAACTGAGGCCCAGGGAGGTTAAGCGACTAGGTCACCCAGCTGGCCGGTGGCAGCGGCGGAGCTAGAACCTGGATTTCCTGACTCCCGTTCCTCATGCTCTTTCCAGTAGGATACGTTACATGCCAAGTGTCTTTCCAGGAGCATTTCTCTGGCCCCATGGCCTCCTGGCTAGCCTCATCCCAAGCTCTCTGATTTTTACATTCCCAGAGTTGACTGGCTCTTCTCTTTCAGGTGGTCGAGTTACTGAGATACTTTTCTTGGGCTGAGCCCCAGTTGAAGGCGATGAAAGCATTACAGCATGTAAGGAATCTCCTGTCCTCTTCCCTCTACCCCCTCTTCTCCTTTAGCGTCTCTTTATGCTCTTGTCTGACCTTGGGCCGTCTTGAGGACATTGATTGGGCTTGCCAGGGTGAGTCCAAGCCAACATGGAAGTCTGTCTCCAGCCCCAGGAGGTGGTGGTTCTTGGTGGCTTTCAGACTTTCCGTGAGGGTGGCCCCTTCCAGGCTCCGTAATTTTCTCTGAACAGACCTGAAATGGAAAGTAGTTGATAACCTAAGGATTTAACAACAACCACAAAAAAATCGAGCTTCTTGTGGAGGGAAATGAATGAAGTGGCCCACTTTCCTTCTTATTTATCTTTACCAGAAAATGGTTGCTGTTCCCGCGGCAAAAGTGGTCAACATCCTCAACTGCTTCACCTTTAGTAAAGATAAACTTATTGCTCTGGAACTGTTGGCTTCGTAAGTATTTTTCCCTACGTTTTTTTCATCTGGTCCCGGAAGCTATTATGACAGTAAGCAGGTGTCTGTGAGAGAGTAAAAGTCTAGAAGAAAATCTAAGTTTGGTCTGGGAAATTTGCTTTAGTGTGCACCTGTTTCCATGTGGATGAATTTGGTGAGTCCATTCAGTTTGATGCGGTCGTTTTCCTAAAGCAGTCGGAAAGGCAGAGACTTCCGAATCGGGGCCATGTAGGCGATTTTCCCAAATCGGAAAGTCCGTAAAAATTTGATTTGCATTCACCTTGTTCCCATTTACTAACTCCCCTCCTCCTCACCTGACCATCTTTCCCTTTGGCTTCGGCTTCTGGATCAGGCTTCCCAATGTGGTTTTTTTTGGTCATTGTTACTGAGCGGCCTGTTCTCTCCTCTTTCCCCCACAGCCTCTTGGCCAGGAGACCACTGTGGCCATAAGAGGATTTTTGTGGGTCAGTCTGCTTGGGCTTCTAAGTCCCGGCATTGGCCTATTTTTATGACTTCACTTGATATACATTGATCTTCCAGAAAACCCTGTCTCTTGGACTTTTTCAGTATTCAGTCATCATTTTAGCTCTTTGGCTCAGGACTGAAAACAAAAACCAATTTGTAACTTATTTCATAAGCAAGCTTGTGCAGTTACGTAAACTGAATTGTAAAAGTAAGCAACACCGTTTTTTTGCCGGGCATCTTTTGTTTCCACTTTTACACAATGGCACATGTTCTCATTTTCATAAAGGAGCCCGATTAATTCCACCCGTCAAAATATGCATAGAAAAAGTGGTCTCCATGGCAACCATAATTTGTCTACTTTACAGGTCTAAAAATTGTTTTACAGATGATCAGTGTCTTTTATTCATAAGTAAACTGGAAGTCCAGCCATGAAGTTGCATGATAACCAATTAGCCTCCTACAAGTAAAACTCAAGAATTAAGCTATTAACTCACAACTCCAGGCACCTTTTTGCGTGTTGCAGAATGGTCGAAAAAAGAGAACATGAAAATATTTTCGAGGGCCTGATAATTCTGCATTTCTCTCCTAATTTTAAACCTCCATAAAGCGTACCTCATACCCCAAACTTTCCTAAACTAGATCGTGGAAGTGAGAATTTTCACTTCCGTTATGTGTGTTACACATCACCTTTCCAGAGTTGTTTATTAGCTAACTTAAAAAAAACCCCATCACCGTGAAATCTATTTAAATATCCTATATGTGGTGTGTGTATGTTGCTTGTGTGTACTGTATGTGTGACGTCGTGCCTCTTTAGAGTGTGAGGCAGCTTCTCCAAGATTGGACCTAACTTGATTAAATGTGTTGTCCAGAATCTAGACCGTTAGTAGCTGCCAAAATAAAAGAAAAATTCACAAGTATGGAAGGTGAATCATGGAAAACATGAGTCCCCAAAATCAAGACTTTAATTGCTCATATACTCTTATAAGTGTTCTTTTTATCTCATTTTTTAATGGTATTTGTTCAGTGCTTACTGTGTGCCAGGCACTGTATTAAGTGGTGGGATAGATACAAGATATGGCAGCATGGCCTAGTGGATAAGTGGCTAGAACAAGGGCCTGGGAACCAGAGAAACTGGGTCCTAATCCCAGCCCCACCACTTGCCTGCTGGGTGACCTTGGGTAAATCACTTCTCCAGCCTCAGTTTCCTCACTTAGAATGTCAGCCCCTAATGGGACAGACCCCAGAGACTGATTTGATTAACTTAAATCTACTCCAGCGCTTAGAACAGTGCTTGACATATAGTAAGCATTTAACAAATACCATTTTTTTGTTTTTTTTTTTTAAAGAAACTCGAGTTAGACACAGTCCAGGTCCCACATAGGGCTCGCAGTCTTAATCCCCATTTTACAGATGAGGTAACTAAGGCACAGGGAAGTGAAATGACTTACCCAAGGTGACACAGCAGACAGGTGATGGAGCTGCAATCAGAACCCAGGTCCTCTGACTCCCAGGCTTATGCTCTTTCCACTAGGCCACGTTGCTTTTCTTTAGGACAGGCTCTTTAATAACAAGTAACATACGTACTTATATTTTCTTTATAGCAACATTGTCGATGCTCAGAACTACCGTCTTATTGAAGATCTGTTCAGGATAAATATGTCAGAGAAGAAGCGGTGCCGAAGAATTCTTGAGCAGGTTAGATATATTCTGAAGTTTTGAGTCCAGCAAATGCCACTTTACTGAGTTCCCTTTCTCTGCCTTCGTTTTTCCAGAAATGTGGATGAAGCATAGTGTGTGCTTCCACCAAGAAATAATGGGCCTGTTGTTTTGAAACGTGTGATTTCTAAAAGAAAAAAAGGAAAACCATTTTACCGTTTTCCTAATAATGTTCCAGGTGGAGTTAGTACGAACATAGGAATATTTATCCAGACCTAGAAGGGTCCACAAGTCTGGTAATGATGTTTTTATTTAGCGGTGAATAACCCTGCCATCTGATCCCTGTTGCAGGAAGAACCCCATTAGAAGTGTAGAATAGGACGGTCATTTAATTCATTGGGTTACGTAAGCTATGGTTTTACCTTCTTGCTTACCTTGTCCACCTTTCTGGAGGCACAGTTCATGAAGTCCAAGGATCACAGGGGAGTGGTTCATCGTTAACAGTTGGATTTCTTAAGATAGGAGTGAAGTCGAATGATCTGACTTGATTGCCTTTTCACGTCTTTTTGACACTGCAGGCTTCAAAAGGGGGCTGTAAAGCCCCTCATGCTATGATCTCTTCTTGCGGAGTGATTCCCGGAAACCCGTATCCCAAAGGAAAGCCAAGTCGGATTAACGGAATTTTCCCGGTAAGGACCTTCATATTGTTAATCAGCGCCCTTATCTACTGTAAGACCGTTGTGAGGATGCAGACCTTTCTGTCGCTGCAGAGAATTCTCTTGTGTAACTTGAATTTTACAAGTCTTGAGGAAGTTGAGTCACTAGATTTCAAACATCACAAAAGAAGTTAAGATCGTGCTGCCCTTTCCCACCGGTTTCAACCTCAACCTTGCTCTTTAAGATCAGGTCTTTACATGACTATTAGACCTAGAGGATTTTGTTAGGGGGCGTGGGGTGTTTAGTGGGTACCACCAGGTAATTTTTGAATCAGATGTTGTGTACATTAAACGGTAACCCTGAGTAAGATGTTTTGGGTTTTGTGTGTTTGTGTGTGTAGGGGACGCCTATCAGGAAGGATGGTGAAGAATGTACTAATGAAGGCAAAGGAATCGCTGCACGGATACTTGGACCATCCAAACCTGTATGTCCCAAAGATATTTGTATTTATTTTATGATATTTGTTAAGTACTTACTATGTGCCAGGCACTGCACTAAGCACTGGGGGAGGTACGAGCCAATCAGGTTGGACACAGTCCATGTCCGACATGTGGCTCACAGTCTTAATCCCCATTTTGCAGATGAGGTAACTGAGGCCCAGAGAAGTGACTTGCCCAAGATCACACAGCAGGCAAGCAGCAGACTCGAGATGAGATCTTTCAGTAAAATTCTGTCAGAGTTCTCGATCCAAACAGGGAGATGAAATCGCCTCCTTCAAGCACGCACTCTAACAGTTGTGTGTCGCTGAGCTTGGAGGCTTTTGTGGTGTTTCCAGGGAGCGTCGTCCCCTGGCTCTTGGGTTGGGGAGCAGGCTGCCCCCCTTCGCCCTCCCAAGCTATCAGAGTTGGCCCTGCCACACTGCGGGAGACCCTATTTTCCCTTGCACAGGGATTGTCCAGTTGCCCGGGCTAACTTTAGTGTGATGGATAAACTGTTATTTATTACTGGTATACTGGGGACGGCAGTTACTGAGCTGGTGTTTCAGCCAGGTTGAGAAGCAGTGTAGACTAGAAGAAACTAAGCACACTGCAGGAAAGAATCTAGTTCTCGGGCTCGGTAAGGAGATTAGACCCAGATTATCGCTATTATTTGTACTAATAATAATTACGGTATTTGTTAAGTGCTACATGCCAAGCATTGAACAGCACACTGGGGTAGATACAAGATAATCAGGTCAGATACAGTCCCTGTCCAACATGGGGCTCAGAGTTTAAGTAGGAGGAAGAAGAGTTGTTGAAGTCCCAGTTTACGGATGAGGAGACCGAGGCACAAAGAAACCGTGACTTGCCTACGGTCACACAGCGGACAGGTGGCGGAGCTGGGGTTAGAGCCCAGGTCTCCCGATCCCCGGCCCGTCTCTTTCCACTAGATCGTGCTGCTTCCCAAAAGGAGAAGTGTAGCGATAAAGACAAGAAAAGATGTGGAAACTAAAAGGAAGTAGTCGAGTACTATGGCTAGAGGTGTAGAGAGAGGTTGGAGGTGGGGAGCCCCTGGAGTAGCGTGGGGTGGACTGCGTAGCACGCCCCTTCCTGGTGTATTCTAGCCCCTAGACTCTTTCCTCTAGCTCCTATCATGTCTGAAGAGAAGTGTTACAATAAGGCAAGCGCCTTTGTGCCCTTGGGTGTGTCGTCATTTTTTTTCACAATTCTCTCCTGTCGTCTAGGCCCCATCGACATATAACCCGCATAAACCCGTTCCCTATCCCATACCCCCGTGCCGGCCCCATGCAACGATCGCACCAAGTAAGTCGTTCTTTGGTTCCTAACCTGCCCGTCTTCTTCCTCTTTCTGTTTGTTAAATGCTGGCAGAGCAAGAAACCATAGGGTGCCACCTGAAAAAGTCTCAGCATCAGAAGAAAAAGTCTCTCACCCACCTGACCATGCTCGGCTCTTTCACTAGGAAGCCGATAAGTGGTGTTTGCCCACTTGCTTTTTGCCTGGGTATCGTCTTCCCCCAACCCTTATGTCTCCTCCTCTCTCCTCTTCTGACAAATGCATTCTTAGAAATCCAGAAGAAAAATCCTTGGAAATGCCTTAGCTGCCGGGCGGTCTGGAGTTTTGAACCTGGGCTGGATATTCCAAGAAGTTGGGAAAAAGCACAACACAGCCAGGATCAGTTGTTAGAATTCTGGCATTTTGGCATACAACAAACTTGGTTTCTATTAGGAGCGCCCAGATAACAAAATCCTGTTTTATTCCTAAATTAATGCCAGTTAATCAGTAGTATTTATTGAGCATTTACTTTGTGCAGGGCAGTGTGCTAAGACTTGGGAGGGTACAGTACAGCAGAATTAGCAGACGTGTTTCCTGCCCCTAACAAGCTTAAACGTAGTCAGATCGATCCCTGTTGATCGTCGATTCCGTAGTTTTCAAAATGTGATTTTTTTGGATATTTGTAATTCAGCTAATTCAATCTGTGTTGACTCTCCTCCTCTTAGAATGGAAGTAAGTTATGGTTTAAAACCTAATTTCCTAATATGCTTGCGTTTTAGGTGCTTACAATAATCTGGTGCCAATGGGAAATGTCATGGTGCCGGGGGTGCCCCCTCCACCTCCGTATACTCCTAACCCGGTGGGAACAGGTAAGGCTAAATGAGATGCCAGACTGAGAGGGTGGGACTCCAGGTTCAGTTTCACAGTCAAATGCTCTAGAAAGCAAGCGTCGCGGTCCTCAAAATCTGTGGAACCACCCAAGCCTTGCCCAGCACCTTTGCCTTGTGGAGGGTGGCCAGGTAGATGGCATAGATTGGGAGAAGAGAGTTTGAGGAGTGGGCAAGGAAGGGAAGGGCAGGGGGGGGGAAAGCCTCAGCCAAGAACCCTAGGAGTTGGGCTTGAACCTCCCCGGCCCAGGGCCATCCCACCCCCCATTCTGACGTGAACGCCGTAGAGCCGTCCGGCCAAACCTGACCGAAGAGGGTGTTGTCGTTTTTCATTCTAGAAAACGAAGACCTTTCCAGTCAATCAAAACCAGCCCAGAATCAAAGTAAGTATTGAATCTCTAGAGAAATTCCAAGTCAGTCTTGAATTTCCATCGTGTTCCTCTGCCAGTATCCTGATCGCTCAGTGGTGTTTATTGAGTCCAGAACACTACTGAGCACTTGGGAGAGTACATTACAATGGGGTAGGTATCTTGATGTTTTTGGCCTTATCCAGGAATTCGTAGTAGGCGCGGCCCAGAGTAGCTTGTGCAGTTGTGGGGCCACCCAGGCCGCTGGGTTTGGGGTGCGGCGGGCGGGCTTGAGCCTCTCTCGGGGGATCGTGCCTCGAAACCCCCACTGCCTATAGCAAGTGGTCTCTTCTTGCTCTCTCGGAATGATAGATTGTATAATAATGATAATTGTGGTATTTGTTCAGTGCTTACCATGTGCCAGCTGCTGTACAAAGCAGATACAAGGTAATGGTTCCACTAGGGCTCAAGGTCTTAATCACCGTTTTACAGGTGAGGTAACAGAGGCCCAGAGAAGGGAAGCAATTTGCCCAAGGTCACACAGCAGACACGTGGCAGAGCCCAATTAGAACCCAGGTCCTTCCGACTCCCAGGCCCGTGCTCTTTCCATCGAACCACGCTATTTCTTGGCTGGCTCTTTCCAGTGATGACCTTTTTATGAAAACGAAATGGCTTAGTATTTGTACTTTAAGATGGAAGAACTAATGGAAGAGGTAAAACATCTAACCGGGTATTTAGGGTTGAACTACAAACGCCACTGGTTCTGAAGATAGAGGTTGGAACCCCAATCTTCTCTCTAACGAGATTGAGAACCAAGGCAGCTTCGCAGTATAAGTCAGTACTGGTCAAATGAGGGGTGATTCGAGATTGGAGAGGTTTCTGGGTTAGTGCCAGGTGGCAGGGACAGCAACAGCTTCGTTGTCTGTGAGACGAGGCCCGGCCAGCTGGGGGAGAATCGTTGTAAGTTTCCACGTGTTGAATTGGTTCCTGAGTCGAGGATTCCTTTGAGCGGTTAGGTGGAAATCCGTTTAAGGGTTTGACAGTGACCCCAAGTCTGACTTTCTTTTCTTTTCTTTTCTTTTTTCCCCTCCCTTCTTCACAGCATTTTCCGCTCAAGCCAATCAGCTCTTTTCTCCTCACGGTTCAACTCCTCCCACCCCGGCCCCCACCCCTGCCCCCACCCCTTCCCCGGTGAAGGCAGGGAATCACCCGTCGGCCCCGGGAACGCCGCTCGTTCCCGGCGTGGGCCTGTCCACCCCGGTCCTCCCGGTGTTCCCCGGGCAGGTCTCCTCGGCGATCCCGACGGCTCAGCCGTCCGCCGCCGCGCCGACCGTCATCAAGACCCTCTCCCTCCCCACCGCCACGGTGACTTCGGTCCACAGCGTGACGCCCAACCCGATCCCCACGAGCTTCTCGGGGCTGGCCTCGCTGCCGGCCGCGGCCCCCCAGGGCCCCTCGGCCCCGTCTGCCACTCCGGCGCCCGGCGAGACCTTCGCCTCCGCCCCCGCCCCGTTCGGCGGCCTCCCCTTCTCCGCCCCCTCGGCGGTCGGCTCCGCGGGCGGTCACAACCCCGCCTCGCTGTCTTCCGTGTTCGGGGGCCTCCCCCTGTCCTTCCCGCCGGCCGCCCAGGGAGGAGCCAGCCCCGCTCCCCCCGGCGTCCCCGGCTCCTCCGCCCCCGGCCTGCCGGGCCCCGTGGGCCTGAGTAATCCGCTCCTCTCCGTCCTGAAAGGCTTCCTGACCTCCAGCGAGCCCGCTCTGATCAATTCCGCCTCTCTGCCATCGGCGGTGCCCGGCGGCCTGGCCTCTCTGTCGTCCCTGGCGGCGACGCAGAGCCCCGATCCCCCGGCCTCGGCCCTGGGCAAGTGCTACGTCCCGCCGGCCGCGCCGCCCCCCCAGCGCTCGTCCACCCCCGCGGGGCTGGCCGTCTTCCCCGGGCTGCCGTCTCCGGCGCTGGCCAACCCCAGCTCCACCCCCCCGGCCCTGCCGGCGCCCGCGCCCCCGACCTGCGGCTCCTCGCTCCCGCCGGCGCCCGGCCCGGAGCCGCAGGGCCCGCCCGCCCCCGCCGCCTCGGGGATGACCGTGATGGTCAAGACGGAGCCCACCAGCCCGACCCCGTCGGCCTTCAAGGGCCCGTCCCACTCGGCCAACCCCGCCCACGGCCCCCCGGGCCTGTCGGCGGCCCTGGGCCGAGCTTTTAACCCGGCGGCCTCGGCGCCGGTCAGCTTGTCCCCCTGCCTTAACCCGGCCCTGTCGGGCCTGTCCTCTCTGAGCAGCCCCCTCAACAGCTCCTCTCCCCTGTCTTCCATCAGCCTGGCGCCTCACGCCGCCTCCACCCCGCTGGCCCCCGTGTTCACCGCCCTTCCCCCTTTCACGTCTCTCACCAGCAACTTCCCTCTCCCCGGCAACGCGGCGGCCCTGGCGCCCCCGGCGACCCTGCCCGGCTCGCTGATGGCCACGCCGTCCAGCGCGGCCCCCTCGGCGCCCGTCGCCCACGCCAACGGCTCCTCGGGGCCGGCGGTCCTCCCGGGCCTGACCGCCGCCGCCGCCACCCCGGCCTCGGCCGCCCCGTTCCCCCTCAACCTGTCCTCGGCCGTGCCCTCGCTCTTCTCCGTCGCCCAGGGGCCCCTGCCCTCCTCGAACCCTTCGTTCCCCGGCTTCCCCGTCTCCAACGCGCCCGGCGGGGCCCCGGCCCTGCCCTCGTTCCCGGGGCTCCAGGCGGCGGCCTCCGGAGCGGCGGCCGCCACGGCCCCGTCCCCGGCGCCCGTCCTGCCCGGCTTCGCCTCGGCCTTCAGCTCCAACTTCAACTCGGCCCTCGTCGCCCAAGCTGGGTACGTACGTGTGTGCACGCGCTGCTCCGGGAGAGCCTGACGCTCCTCCTCCTCCTCCTCCTCCCCCCGTCCCTGGGACGTGGCGGTGAGAGAAAGAGAGCGGCCGGCTCCCGGCCCAGCTCCGTTTGCCCGTCGAGCCTGGGGCTGGAAGGAAGCCGGTCGCCCTGTGCCGTCAGTCAGTAGGGAGTGCCGATTTAGCCCTTTCTCGGTGCAGAGCACTGTTACAGGCACTTTTGCTTGGAGGACGATAGGTGGTGGACGCGATCCCCGGCCTCGAGGAGCTCGCAAGCTAGCAAAAATCAAACGATGCAGATTTTAACAGCGTTGCGTCGGCGTAAATCGTCTTTTTTGAAGCCAAATATAAAATGTATCGTTGAGGGAAAGTATTTAAAGTTTAACCGTATTGGGTCAATTTGGTTGTCCAACGTCCCCGTTTCTTAAAAGGGCCTGTTGTGCTTTGCTGATTATTAGGCTCGGGTGGGTGCGGCCAAGAAAATGTCGTGAAAAGTGGCAGCGTGCCCAACTGATACCCCCGCTGTCCGTCAGCACGCAAGTGAGGGATCTTCCGTGGGTCGAGGAGGAAGCAGCTGAAAGTTGGTTTCCTTTTGTGATTTGTTTTTAATTGACCGTTGCAGTTTGTCTTCTGGACTTCAAGCTGCTGGAAATTCGGTCTTTCCTGGACTTTTGTCCCTGCCCGGTATCCCCGGATTTTCCCAGAATCCCTCCCAGTCTTCCTTGCAAGAACTGCAACACAACGCAGCCGCACAGTCAGCCCTCTTACAGCAGGTGAGCGGGGCGTCGGTTCGGCCCGACTTAACGTTCACCACCTTAGGTCGCTCTCGAAGGGCCGACGGTTTGGAATCGCTTATCTTTACTCCTAAATCATGTTCGCTTCTAATTAGTGAAAACCCTTAGCCGGATCGACTTGCCGGTACTCGTTTATTAACCATTTGACGCTGTGCCTTCTATCTGCTGAGGCCCAAACCCCTAGCACGCTGTTGTGCCATCGTGAGAATTTTCACTTTGCGTTTTGACTAGAATGTTGGTAGGGATCTATCTGTGCCCGGGCCATCCCCGCATTTCAGAAGAACTGGGTGTTTTGGTGTGCTGTACAAGGGAGCACAGAAGGCAGGAAAAAAAGCCCGGTTCTCTCCTTTTTGTGTACACAGAGAACACGTGAGGGAAGCTGGCCAGTTACAAAATGGGCCGTTCTCCCGGTCGGTTTGGGAGAGGGAGCCGAACTGCATCTTGTGAAAATTGTGTGTTGCTTTTTTCTTTTTTTTAAATTAAAGAAAGACTGCCCCTGCTAAGTAAAAAGGCTTATTTAAAAACTGTGGCACTTGCTAAGTGCTTATGGTGTATATTGTACCGTTCTAAGCACGGGGTAGGTACAAGGTGATCAGATTGAACACAGTCCCTGTCCTAGATGAGGCTCCCAATCTAATTGGGAGCGATAACAAGGTATTGAATCCCCAACTCACAGGAGAGGAAATGGAGGCACAGAAAAGTGAAGTGGCTTGACCCAGGTCAGACAGCAGGCAAGTGGCAGAGCTGGAATTTGAACTCAGGGCCCCTGATGCTCAGGCCCGGGCTCTTTACTCTCAGCCCCGCTGCTTCTTTCCAAAGCAGCACGGTGTACTGGATAGAGCACGGGTCTGGGAGTCAGAAAGTCATGCGTTCTAATCTCGGCTCCACCGCTTGTCTGCTGTATGATCCTGGGCAAGTCGCTTCACTTTTCTAAGCCCCGGTTACCTCATCTGCGAAACGGGGATTGAGACGGCGAGCCCTCCGGTGGGACGGGGGCTGTGTCCACCCCAATTTGCTTGTATCCACCCCAGCGCTTAGTACGGTGCCTGGCGCATAGAAAACACTTAACAGATACCGTAGTTATTACTTTTAATTATCATCTCTCGTTAGAAATAGAGAATGTCCTTTGAACTGCGGGACTGGATTCTCCAAGCGTCGTCCGTCTTCTCTCCTCCTCCCGGCCGAGACCTCCCCGCCACCTCCTCCCCTAACGAAAACGGTCCGTTTTCTCTGATTCAGGTTCATTCGGCTTCGGCCCTGGAGAGTTACCCCGCGCAGCCCGACGGGTTCCCCAGCTACCCGTCCACCCCGGGAACGCCGTTCTCCTTGCAGACGGGCCTGTCCCAGAGCGGGTGGCAGTGAAGAGAGCCAGCGGGCTCTTGACCTCCCTCCTTCGGAACAAGCCCAGATCGCGTGAGGACGGCGCCGGGCGGCTCGAGACACGGGAAGCTGGAGAGAAGTGAGAGGAAATGAGTAAGGTTAACCTCGCTTGCTCACCTCGGCGGTGTTTTTCTTTGAGGCAGTTAAGGACGGACGCTTCCTTGTGTATATAGAACGACGGACGGCATAGCAGAGGGTGTTTGGAGTCTCCTCGCAGTGTCGAACGAGACTCTGGCGTGTGGGTGGGTGTGTGTGTGTGTGCGTGTTTTGGTGGGGGAGTCTCAGGAAGGAGCACCGTGGACCTCTGGCGGCCTTCGGTCTGCCCGGCCGACTCCCGAGCCGGTGCCGACGGGTGGTTGGGGTTCAAGGTTGCACGAGGCCCTAAGGATTCTCTGCCCTCGGGATGTATGGATGGCTCCTACGGGCTCAGTAGGGGCTCGGGGTGTTTACACTGTGTACCCTGGAATGGTTTTTAAATTCTGATACGAAATGTCACGCGTGTACTGCTGAATCGAACCGAAAAAACCTATTTGTGTCAAGCGAGGAGGAGCAGACGGTGGTGCTTTGCGAAGTCGGAGTGGAATGAATAGTTCAGGTTTCTGGAGGAAAGGTACCCTTCTGGGCATTTTTGCTTCCCGAAGTCCTCACGAGCCTTTTGTAGAATCTGCCTTGAGGATGTGTTCCTTTCCCTACAGCAGGGAAGGCCCTCTCTGCCAGGGAATCGGGTGACCGGGGGTGGCGTCGTCCCCTAGAGCACTGTGAGCTGTAAATCACTGGCGGACGTCGGTGGTCCACGGGTTTTATTTAATCGGGTTCTTGCAGAGACCTCTGTACTTAGAGCGCGCTAGAGGGATGGCTTGACCCGAGGGAGAGACACGATTTACTCTGGGAGCCAAGTACTTGTGGGCGCTCTGTTTCTGAATACCCAGGGTAGGTGGAACACACGACAGGATATCTTCTATTTAAAGAAACATCTCTTTACCGAGTTCGGAGGGGAAGAAGAAACAGTAAAGAGAGTGCCACCCGCTCCTATGATTAAAAGTATGAATTGTAGAAAGTCTACTGTAGAACAGCTCTCTACCTAGAGGTTTTACTTTTTTACAAGAGGGTCACTTCTGGAAGATGTTGCTAGTGTATTTTCCTTCCACCAGGGAGCAGACTTTTTAAGCATATTAATGAAAATATTCCTGTATGGTTAGTTTTTAAACAGTTTTTTAAAATAAAGTTTACAGACATTGCACCGAGGTTTAGTGATTATTTTCTGCGGTTGATCGACGCTCGCTCGAAAGCTTGTTATTAACTTTTTTCTTCCCGAACCAGCAATGACCAGGGCTTCCTCTAGATGTGACAGACCGGAATTCAGTAAGGTAGAGGTTACTGATAGGGAGGGGGGAGGGGGGAGGGGGATAAACGCAGACAGGGAGGAGAGGAGGGACGAGACTGAGGTGGACGCTTCCCTCGGCTGCCCGTTCCCTGCCGCGTCTCGGGCCTCGGCGGGGTGCCCGCTCTCGGGCGATCGGTTGGTAACGGATCCTTCCCCCTCTCCCCCGCCCCTCGTGCTCCCCTGGGGAACGGGTGCCACAGATTGAGGGGGGCCAGGACCACACGCTTTTTCTCCCTCAACATCGCCACCGGCCTTCTGTCCCGTCTCCGTCCGGAAGGCCACCTGAGCATTCAGGGATGATAACCCAGAAGGTAAGTTAGCGCTCGCCACGTGTTCGTTAATGTAGCTCTGTACAGACATCTTGAAATGCTGTGGAAAAACATGTATCGTATTTGATGCTGCAGTGTGCTTGGGAAATGGGAGCCTTTTAGCAGCACGTGGGTTCTAATCCCGGCTCCACCGCTTGCCAGCCGTGTGGCTTTGGGCAAGTCACTTAACTGCTCTGTGCCTCAGTTACCTCATCTGTAAAATGGGGATTAAAACTGTGAGCCCCACGTGGGACAACCTGATCACTTTGTATCCTCCAGCGCTTAGAACAGTGCTTTTGCACAGAGTAAGCCCTTAACAAATACCGACGTTGTTATTATTAGCCTTCTGAGCGTTCCTATTGCATTAAGATGCTGCATGTAAGCATTTAATGGCTCGCTTACCTGAATAATCCTCTGAAAAGAGTAAATGAAATATTAAATTGTAAGTAACTTCGAAGAAGGGAGATTGATCTATCTGAAATCATTAAGCTCTAAAATAGCGTTTTGAAACGGTTGCAGAGACGATTAAACATTGCGGCGGGGAAGTTCACCCTCTCTTACTAATCTTCACCTGAGTCATGGTCGTATTTCACTCTAAAAGCTGCTTCTGCCTTGCGTGGTTATTTCTAAGTGGAAATGCAAATCGTGAACCCATTTCTCCCCAGCCTGAAGTTAATGTCTGGTTCAGTAAGTCGGGCCCCTGGGGCCACCAGGGACCACTGGAAGTGCATTGCTCCAGCTTAATGCATAAAACTGTAGATGCGGTCGGGCACCAAATGGAACGGGAATTTTAGACTCCGAGGAAACGGCTCAATTCCTGTAGATGAAACATGTCTTACCTATGTAGCGGAGCTCCTCTCGGGGGGATTTAAGGACTTCTGGCGACGCCCTCAGCCCGTTGAGTCGAAAGACGGGATTGGAACCTTGGCACCCGAGAAGATTCGCAGGTGAGGACGGCCCGTGACTCGACGATCAGCCGGGAGAAGGCCGAGGTGCTGGACCCTCCTCTGCCAGGTGAGCCGTGGAAGCTCTCCGGGGGCCCTCGGGCGCCCCGGCTAGATGCCTCGGCCGAACTCAGTTACGGGACCGGCAGACTGTCAGACGAGGCCTGGAGAGACTCAGAGTCCGGCTCAGACAGGAGAGCGAGATTCGGACTCGGCCGGAGGTATACGGGCCACTCGGTTCCGCGTTTAAGTCGATGAGCCACGGACTCACTCGAGCCCCCATACTTGACGGCGGATCGATCCGTCAACCGCTCAGACAGCGAGGCCGTGGGCAGCTGGAAAACACGACTGCGGTTTAGCAGAGAGAAATGTGATGAGCGACTTACAGAGTAGCAGTTTCCAGCAGCTCCCGCTGGCGCTCGAATAGGGATTGACACCTAACCATGTGACAAAAGCAATCTCTACCCGAACGCAGCCAGGAAGGAATGGCTGGTCTCACGTGGACCTGCCCGCACGATTGTAGTTTCACTGTCTGCAGTCGCTTCGAACGAAAGGGGCAACTTTCTCAACGTTTTGGTTTGTATTCGGGAAACGACTTAGGTCACCGATCCCCATTCTTTGCCTAGGACAGGTAGGCAGATGGGCTTCTTGTCAACCGAGTTGTTTGCTCGCTGCTCTGTTCCCGGCTCTGTCCTCCTGCACCCTGAAAGCCAGCGTGAAGAATCCCAGGTAGGGATACAACATGGTTCTTATAATACTGAAATGGAATATTTTGTCTTATCTTGCTGAGGCAGGATGGTGGAGGAAAGGCCGGCCCTCGTGGAAGCTCTTTGTGGGCACTCTCCCGTGGCTTGGTTCAATGCTTTGCCCCCTGTAAGCACGCCTTAGATACCACTGATGGATCGTATACTCTGTGCGGGGGTACCTTACCTGCCTGTTCCACTGTAGCCCGGTGGGTGAGGAGGTAACCGGCTTGGGGTAGCATTCGGGATGGGCCGTGCCCGCCGATTCTTTAGCTCCCGCTTTTCGGACTCTCGATCTGCCTCTCCCTTTCTGTAAAGAGGAAATGATGTTATGCCAAGCATTGGTCCCACCACAGGAGACTGACCTCCTTGACCTCCGAGAGCCTCCCTTGCCACTGAATGTCATGCGGCAAATGAACTTTCGATTCCCGTTACTAAAATGGTTTGTGTTCTTACGTTCCTCTGCCTCGTACAGGGTGTCAGTGGGGTCTGTTGTGCGGGAAAACAATTCCATTTAAAAGGTAACTTGAAGTGTGCGGGTGCCGGATTAGCGGCTAAAGGCAAGGGCGCGCTGGAGAAGGGGCGTGAGATCTTCGGTCCGATTTCTCTCCCAACACCAAGCGGGGAAGGTGAGTCAGAATGTATCTAACCGGCTTAATCTTGCCAAGAGATGGGGATTCCAGCTGCACCTCCCCCACCCCTCGGTTGAGGTATGAAGTGTCTTCCTCTAGACTCTAAATTCCTTACGGGCAGGGATTATGTCTCCCAACTCTGTTGGAATTGGACTCTCCCAGGTCCTTAATTCAGTGCTCTGCACACAGTAAGTGCTCAAATACTGTTCATTAACGAAGCACACTGGAATGGGATGGGGGGGACAGGATCTATCCCAGGCTGGCTAGATTAGGCTTTCCCAAGGCTTGCTGCTAGGAGCTCACAATCTAAAAAGAATCTTAAAGTCCTTTGATCATTTCCCCTCAACGCAGAATGGGGGTTCCATAGGTGGGAGTGAGGTGCCTTGGAGTGGACTAGGGCGGGGTGTTTCAGTCAGTAAACGTTCGGATTTTCAACCCCAGGCCGCTGCTCTCCTTGCTCGCCTAACGTAAAGGGAGGGACATTTTCTTCTCCCCTGAAAAGCCTTTCCAAAACAATTGCTTAGTCATCAGCCCCAAAGTCGGATTTGCAGCAGTTCCGTCCCCCAAGGTCCTTCTCGCCGTCTCCTGGGAACAATTATCGTTTCTGTTACTTTTTAATATGGTTTTCAGAGACAGGCAGAACCAAATGCAAGAGGCTGTCCTCTTAGTGAAAACAAGAGTCACTCAACTCAGACAAAACCTCACTGAGTTCTGCCTCCACCTACCTCTTGGACGGGCGCCTGGTTGCGGTGAAGCGGACACGTGTATTCTACCGAAGGTCGCGGCCCCTTGTGCCACTGCGCCTTGGCACTCCCAACCCATTTAGGGTTGCTCGCTCATTCCGTCAGTGGCATTTACTGGGCACTTACCACGGGCACAGCACTGGCCTAGGAGCTCGGGAGAGGACGACGCTACATTAAGAGTTAGTACATGACTTGCTTTTTCCAAACCCCTCGGCCCTGCTCCGAGAGGAAGGTGATTTTTGACCCGGATCTGCGTCGGTGTTTCTAAATGCTTTCTGGGTGCAGGGCCCTGAGCTAGCTGAGGGGGGAACAGGCTGCGGAAGGCAAACCTGCAACTCTTGTCCTTGAACCTACGAGCTTCCCTGGGAAGACAGAGAGATCGACAGGCCATTAGTTAAAAGTCAAAAATAGGAATAGGCATAAGTAAACACTTCAACAGCAATTACAGCCGTGAATCCCTGCTAGGTGGTCTGCCCTGCCGCATCTTAATAATGATAATTGTGGCATCTGTTAAGCGCTCACTACGTGCCAGGCGCTGTACTCAGCGCGGGATGGATCGGATTGGAGATAATCCTTGTCCCACACGGGACTTTACAGATGAGGTAAATGAGGCACAAAGAAGTTATTTTTTTATTATTATTAAGCGCTTACTATGTGCAAAGCACTGTTTTAAGCGCTGAGGGGGGAATACAAGGCGGTCAGGTTGTCCTTCGTGGGGCGCTCAGTCTTCATCCCCATTTTACAGATGAGGTCACTGAGGCACAGAGAAGTGAGGTGACCTGCCCGAAGTCACACAGCTGTCAAGTGGCGGAGCTGGGATTAGAACCCAGGACCTCTGACTCCCAAGCCCAGGCGCTTTCCACTGAGCCACGCTGCTTCTCTAGGCACTTCACTAGGCAAGTGAAGTGACTTAAGGTCGCTCAGCCGACAAGTGGCGGAGCCTGGATGAGAACCCTCCCCTGGAGCAGGGGAAGTGCTTACCAACTCTACTGTGCTCTCCCAAGCGCTTAGTAGCGTGCTCTGCCCGCAATAAGTGCTGCAAAAATAATACTGTGGATTGATTGATCGACACTGTAGGCCCTTTGGGTAGTGTGCTGCGCACCCCCTCCTGGTTGGTCTGCGGAATCGTTGCCGGACTCACCTGCTTCGGTCTGCTTCGGGTGAGCTCGCCCCCGGATCCCCGGAGCGGGACGGTGGCCGAGGCCGGAGATGGCTGGGAGAGAGCCTGAGGGGTGCCCGGGCAAGGCGGCCCCTTCTGTTGTCTGGGTCCCCGTCGTCTTCCTTCCGACCCTCACCCTGGTAAGGTGACTGGTAAGCTCTGCCGGAGTCAGACCTTTTACGTGCTTCGGTTCGGTCTCTGTCCGTCCACCCTCCTGTAGAGGAGGAGAGAGATGAGATCGTCTCCCATCCCAGCAAGGAGTTTAGAGAAAGGGGGATCCGTCGGGAGAGGAATTGGGAAAAGCAGCCTGGAGCCCAGAGACGTTTGCGCTTGGGTCTTTGGCTCCCCCATCACTTCCCAAGAGTGTGATTTAGGACAGAGACAGTAAACCCGCTGGACAGACGTGATTAGGCAGAGAAGGGGAAGACGGACAGAAATGAAAAGGGGCTGGAGCCCAACGGCATTTCCAGCTGAGATCGGGGGGAGGCCCTCCCTCTCCCTTCGTAGACCTTTTCCCGCTCCCGCCGTTCCCCGGCAGGCACCGTTCCCGGCATCCTCGGCAGCGGGGCGGGCCGGCCCAGCCGACGGACGGCGCGGTTCCTCTCTGTTTAGGTAAACAGGCTCCCTTCACCAGGGCAACTTCCCCCCGGGAGACCGCAGTTGGGAACAAACAGCTCTGACTCCATCCACCTTTCTCCTCTGCCTCTCCTCACCCACCGAGCTGAGCTGAGCCCGCGAGGTCGAGGCCGCTTCGGCCCCTAGGACGGCCGGACGGCTCCCGGGATTGCTCCAGCATGACATGGATGCTGCGGCTCCCCCACCGGAGAAGCAGAGCAAAGAGAATTTAGTAGGTAGGTTCCTTTCCTAATACTTGGCGCCACTACACTCCGGGGTGACGGCGACCTTGCAAGACATCCCAAAGGTGGAGGTTTTTCAGAATTTTACTTGAATTTGGGGATGATTTTCCTTCCCCACTGGAAAGGCACCTTGGGGCCTGTTCTTCACTCAGAGGTTCTGTGGAAGGTCCTGTGGCTTCCTGGGTCGAGGGCAAGCCGTGCCTTCCCTCTTACTGTAATTCAAGGGAGAGCGATCCCGGCTGAGGCTCGATCGCCAGAAGGAGGGAAGGAGGGTCTCTGCTTGGAATGCGCCACGGTCCCGACGATCGAGTGACGGCAAGTCAAGCCCCCACAAACTCACTGCTGATCGACACTCATCTGTCACGGAGTCACAGTCGGAACGCGCCTCCGAGAGTCACCGTAGGGCCGAGGTCCTCTTTGAGGACAGTTCCACGGCTAGGGAATCTTGTTTGGGTTGGAAAAGAACCTCCTCTTGGATAATCTCCCGCACCTTCCTGCGTCACGCTGTGAAATGAGATGGCTGCTTCCAACCTCCTCCCACCTGGCCCTCTCGTTATTTGGCCCCTCTGGGCCCCTTAGTCAGGGTCTGACCTCCCCCGGCTCTACTGGGGAATGGGCGGGGGACGGGAGGGAGCGGCAGCAAACAAACCTTAGTCCCGACGGCGGTCCCCGGCCGCCTGGATCCAAGCTGGCCCTGGGTGTCCTTGGAGATTCTCCCACCGGCGGGAAATCGCTCAGCCACATCTCTCTCTCTCCCATTGTTTCTAAGGATAACAGCTAGGCCTGAAGGACAGAGGCTCCTTTAAAGAGCAGCCACCTCTTTATCGGCTCTGCCCGGTTTGGGTAACCCCCAGAACGATGGGCACGGGTTCTATTCTGCCTTTTTTTTTTTTTTTTTTAAATCATATCTGTTAAAATCCAATTCTGTACTATGTACAAGCTAATCGGGTGAGACCCTGTTCCACATGGGCTTACAGTCTTAATCTTGATATTAATCTCTGCCTCCCCTTCTAGACTGTAAGCTCTGTCAGCTCGTGTGAGCGGGGAACGTGTCTGTTTAATGTCATACTGTCCTCTCCCAAGCGCTTAGTACAGTGCTCTGCACATAGTAAGCGGTCAGTATATACAACTGAACGAATGATTGGCCCTAGCGGCAAGAGCACGGGTTTGGCAGTCAGAGGACGTGGGTACTAATCCCAGTTCCGCCCCTTGTCTGCTTTGTGACCCTGGGCAAGTCACGTAACTTCCCTGTGCCTCGGCTACCTCATCTGTAATAGGTGGAATGAGACTGTGAGCTCTACGTGGGACAATCTGATTACCTTGTGTGTACCCCAGCACTTAGAACAGTACTTGGTAGCATTTAACTTGGCAGCAGTAAGCATTTAACAAATACCTTAATTACTATTAACGAACGGATCCCCGTTTTACAGATGAGGGAAGTGAAGCACAGAGAAGTTAAGTCACGGGCCCGAGGTCATCCAGCAGAAAAGTGGCCGCCGGCAAGCTCGGACCGCGGGCTGGTGGGTTTTTCGCTTTCTCCTACCCTGGCACGCCTGGTCGGTCTCGTCGGGCGAAGCGTGTGGGCTGTCCAGGTGCACTTCCGACAAAGGCGAAGTCCTGTGCCCGGGTGCCGACCGGGAGGGGTGCCGGGGCAGCCGCTCTCGCGAGCGGAGAAGCTGTTGGTTTCACTCCTGCAGATTTGGGGGCAGAACCGGAAGCTTCTGAACAAAAAGAGTGAAGAGTTTTTCAGAGAATAATAATAATGGCATTTGTTAAGTGCTTACTATGGGCCAGGCACTGTACTAAGTGCCGGAGTAGATACGAGCAAATCAAGTTGGACACGGTCCGTCCCATGTGGGGCTCACGGTCTCAATCTGTGAGGGTACTGAGGCCCAGAGAAGTAAAGTGACTTGCCCAAAGTCACACAGCAGACAAGTGGCAGATGGGGGATCTGCCTCCCAGGCCCGGGGTCTAGCCTCTAGGCCATGCTGCTTTTCCACGTTAAGATCATAAAGAGGCTTTCCTTTCAACCACAGGTCCGCCAAGCTTGTCCACTTAGCTCCAGGAGGTGAATGGAAATTAGATGGAAAAGAATCCTTCTGCCTTACGTCCGCCCCTGCCCCCCGCCGCACGTATACCAATGCTATAACTTATTGAAGTGTCTGCTTCCTCCCGCCAGACCGTAAGCTCTTTGAGAAAGGGACTGTATCCCTCGACGCCGTTGTAAACTCTCAAGTGCCTACTGCTGTCTCCCGCACACAGCAGGCGCTCAGTAAATGTCACGGGTTGCTTGAGGGGAGGATGCTGCGACGCTGGGATTGCTTCAGAGGTGAGGGAGGGGCCGGGTCTGAGAAGAAAACCGTCTTCCCGATCCAGCAGTCCCCTACCGAGAGCCACTGTAGAAACGGAGAGAGAACTAGCGTTCTGTCTGAGCCCGCGCACGTCGTGGCTCGAAGCCCCTGGCGGTCGCCCGACCACGAGACGACGCGTTTCTTCCCGGAGCCCCCGGGGCCGACCGAGCGCTTCACCGACCTTTCCGCCAGATCCGCTCTCCCTCCGTCCGGGGCCCTCGGGCCGAAGCGACGGCCTCAGGTCGGTGAAGCCGAAGCGACGGCAACCGGCCCTCCCGTCTCGTTTCACAGGGACCAACGCCAAGGGTTTCAGCGTTTGCGGCTGGTTCCTGATTTCCCTTGCCTTCCTGTTGGTGCTCGTCACCTTTCCCGTCTCCATATGGATGTGCCTGAAGGTAATCCGGAGGGGAAGGGATCGGGAAGTCCAGCCCGGAGACGGAAGGCCACCAGACTCCCTCCCCGACTCTCTCTCCCTCTTCCTCCTAGATCGTGAAGGAGTACGAACGTGCTGTCGTATTTCGGCTGGGGCGCATCCAGACGAGAAAAGCCAAAGGACCGGGTAAGGAATCGCGGGGCGAGGGCCCCGTCTGACCTCCTGATTCGAAGGGAGCGAGGGCTCCCGGCCCAGGGCCACGGTCCCTGCTGGGAGAAACTAAAAAGGTCAGAGGGTCTGTGTACGGTGGAAGGATCAGGCTGGTTCTCGTCCGGTGAGCACCGTCGATCACGCAAGGAAAATCTCCCCCGTCCTCTCTCTGGCAGGTTTGATCCTCGTCTTACCGTGCACGGATGTTTTTGTCAGAGTTGATCTGCGGACCGTCACCTGCAACATTCCCCCGCAGGAGGTGAGCCTGGGGGATAGCGCTGGGGAACTAAGGAGCGAACCTGCACTCATTCCAGTCAAAAAAACTGTAGGAACCATCCCCTGGACTCCCTCTTGTAAGCTGTTACCTGTCGTCCCGCCGCCTCACCCCCACCCAACCGCACGCACTCTGCCTCAGGCTGCTGCTCTGTCCCCTCCTGGGCGTCTCAGCAGGAATGCCCCTAGAGTTTTCAGAAGAAATCAATTTGGGGAAGCTGAGCTGCACCCTGAGGACGAGGGAGGCTTAACAGAAAGTAGAAAGGCTTTCCTGTCTCTGGCAGCAAGCCAGGCTCCCAGACACAGAATTCATCCTCATCACTGCTCCCAGCCCCGGGGTGGTTTCGTTCCCCGGCTCCGAGGTGTGGGTTCTGGCGCAGCTCCTTTCCCCTGGGGAGGGAGAGGAAGAAGGCACGCACACTCGGATCCAGTTTCAGCCCCCAGAACAGATCAGGAGAATCCTAAAGCAATCATAAAGGAAAGCACGTTTATCCCCTACAAGCGGCAGCTGTGAAATGGCAAGCATTGGATGGATACCTGAATGTGCAGTATGTTCTCTCTCTCTCCACACCCCTCCTCATCTTTGGCAGATCCTGACCAGAGACTCGGTCACCACCCAGGTGGATGGTGTGGTTTACTACCGAATCCACAGCGCCATCTCCGCCGTGGCCAACGTCACCGACGTTCACCAAGCCACCTTCCTGCTGGCGCAGACCACGTTAAGGAACGTCCTGGGGACGCAGACCTTGTCCCAGATTTTAGCCGGTCGAGAAGATATCGCCCGTAACATCCAGGTGAAGCCGCGGGGGACCGTTCTTCCGCCATCCGTCCGCCTGTCCGTCCCTGAAATAGAATCTTACCATGGGGGCTGTTGAGCTGTCGTCTAATCCAGGGTTCCAGTGACAGATCACCGTTGGGGGCCGGGGGGGGAGTCTGATGTTCATCTGGCCGAGAGAAGGCAGGGTGGGAAGGTGAAACTTAACCGCGTCTTAAGGCAACATTTCGCCCGTGTCCGTCCCAAAAGCATTTCCCGTTTCCCCCGTCGGCTGTTCCCCTCCTCGTGGTCTAGGCGGAGCCGGGGTTCCGGGCCCAGGGGAGACCAGGCACAGAGAAAACCCCTTCCCCCCCGTGGTAAAGAGGGGAGGCCTTTAAATGACGATCGCCATGTTGCTCCCGTGGACGGGCAGGCCTGTTCTCGAGGGGAACGAGAGAGGTCTCTCTCCACTCACCCACCTCGGGGCTCCGAGCTGGACCTGTAGCTCAAACCGAGAGAAACGCGGCAGCTGGTTTCCCGATCTGGTCCTTTTGTCCGCCCCGGGACCTCGGGCGAGTCCCTCGGGTGACCACGGGGCCCCGCGGGGCCGCCTCTCTCTCCGGCAAACAGGCCATGCTCCGTGACGCCACCGAGGCGTGGGGGATCCTGGTGGCCCGGGTGGAGATCAAAGACGTGCGGATCCCGGTGCAGCTGCAGAGGTCCATGGCGGCCGAGGCGGAAGCCACGCGGGAAGCCCGGGCCAGGGTAAGAACCGGCACCTGGGGGCGGAGGAGACCCGTGGGCCACCCCTCCCGGGACAACTCACCCCCTGGGCTGGGAGAGGGTTGTGCCGACGGCAACCCCGAGTGGGCACCCCCGTCCGGAGTCGGCCGACCCCGAACTGCCGGATGTCGGCGGCCCCCGCGCACGTCCCCTTTCCCCTCGTCCTCGCCAAGGGAGCAGAGTTTCGAGGCCAAAGCGGGAGGAGATGCTGTCCTAGACCTGGTACTGACGGGGTGGGTGTCGGTTCAACGGAGGAGGCAAAAGAGAAAACAGAGCCAGACGCTACACCCGTACAACAACACAAGAGACGGCACGTTCACGTGCGCCTTTGGGGCCAGGACCGAGCGTCCCACATTGGTCTTTCCATCCACACACCCCCTCCTAGGTGACCGTTACCATCAGTGGTGTCTCAGCATACGAAGGACATCGGTGTATCTGTCAAGCGCCAACTATGTGCCGAGCACTGGATTGGATACAAACGGGGGATCTCTTTTGACTTCTTGAGGGCTTCCTCTGCCCCCTTGCAGGGTTGGGGCCGAGTCCCGCAGTTACAGCACAATGGGCGCTACGAGCACCGGGCCCCTAAAACCGCTGGTAGAATAGTAATTAATAATCATGGTATTCATTAAGCGCTTACTGTGTGCCAGGCACTGTACTAAGCGCTTGGGTGGACACAAACAGAGGAAGCCAGAGCCGAGCAGAGGGCAGAAATCTGGCTTCGGGGCGGGCCGCTGGAGCCCGGCGGCCAGTCTGATCTCACCACCGACTCTTCCCGGCCGCCAGGGTGGGAGGGGCCGGGCGCGTGCAGACCTCTGCTCCCCGTGCGATGGCAGGTCGTGGCGGCGGAAGGGGAGATGAACGCGTCGCAGGCCCTGCGGTCGGCCTCGGTGGTGCTCTGTCAGTCTCCCGTGGCTCTGCAGCTGCGCTTCCTGCAGACCCTCAACAGCGTGGCGGCCGAGAAGAACTCCACCATCGTGTTCCCTCTGCCCTTGAACATGCTCGACGGACTCTCCCGCCACCGGCCCGAGGCGGTCTGACCGGGCCGCCCTGCGCCGGGGCGAGAGAGGGGACCTCCCCCCGCCGCCCCCACGCTTACTCAAACGGATCTTTACACTGTCTCCGTTCCCCCACCCGCGATCTATTTTAGTGGCCATCTCTCTCCTCTGGTTGAGGTCGGGGACCGTGTACTCTCCCAAGCGCTTAGTACGGCATTCTGCACCGAGTACCCGTTTAGTACATACCGCCGATTTCTTGCTGGAGTATAGATGTCAGCAAGAGAGGCCTACCTGGGAGAGCCCGGAGTCTCCTGTGCTCTCTCCGGTGATTTCTTCCTTTAACGGGAACCTCGGCCGCAGGGTAGATAGATGCACCTCGTTACACGGTACCTGCCTTCGGAGCGCTTCCCTTTTCAGCTGAAAGACAATGCAACTATCATTTCTGTGTCGATCTTCGTTAGTTGTATACCGTGCCTTACTAAATAAAAGAGGTGGGTGAATTTTATTCTCCTGAGCTGTGTGAGCTGATCTCTTTTGAGGTTACAGAATTGTCAGCAGTGCCAACTAAACAGGTGTGGCGCGAGTGTATATGTGATCTCTCTAGTGGGACGGTGCCCACTCTCTACTGTCCTCTCCACAGCACTTAGGACAGTGCTCTGCACAGGGGTGCTCAATCCACGGCTGCTTGACCGGAAATATCCACTGCCGGACACGCCCCCTCGGGGGACGAGCAAAGAAGGGGAGAGTAATCACTGCAGGCGGGCTCCAGGTTTAGGCACCTCCCCTAGATTCAGCCCCGATACTCATCCTGACAGCCCGGCCTAGTGGAAAAACCAAGGACCTGGGAGTCTGGAGACCTGGGTTCTAAACCTGGCTCCGTTATTTACCCGCTGGGTGGCCTTGCTTCAGTTTTCTCACCTGCAAAAAAGGGGATTCGATCCCTTTTCTTCCTCCCCCTTAGAAGGGGAGCCCTGTGGCAGACAGGGACTGTGATCTGTTTATAGTAGACTTGCCCCAGCGCTCAGCACGTCGTCAGCACTTACTCTACACCACTATCATTATCGTAAGCGAGCCGTGGGTGGAAGTGACCGTCCTTTAGTCCCAGGTAAGATTCACACCTGCCGCCTCTGTGATCTCTGGTCCGGTCACACGGTTCCACGGCCCTGGCTCGCTCTTCTTCTTCCTCTCCGATTTCGTCTCGGGCCGCAGTCTGGCTTTCCGGTTCCATCTCCGAGGCCCGGCTTTCTGGCTGCGGCTGAGAAGCAGAAATTAACCTATCAGTGCGATGGGGGCGGGGGGGGGGGAACGTATCATCCTCTCCCAAGTTCTTAGCCCAGGGCTCCGCCCGCAGCGAGCACTCACCCAGCCCAGTCGTACCGGCTCGATGGCGCCCTTCGCGGCTCCATCACCGTTCAGGGTGTCGGGGAGAGGGAGGCGGTGATCGGCGGTGGCGGGGTCGGTCATCCGAAGGTCCGTTCGCTTTTCTGCCAAATGCCGCCGGGTCTTCCTACGCAGAGCAGCGGCGTGGTCTAGCGGATAGGGCACGGGCCTGGGAGGCCCAAGGACTTTGGTTCTAATCCTGGCTCTGCCCATTTGTCTGCTGTGTGACTCCGGGCAAGTCACTTAGCTTTTCTGGGCCTCAGTTACCTCACCTGTAAAATGGGAATTAATACTGTGAGTCCCAACGGGGACACAGTCTGTGTCCAACCCGATTAGCTTTGATCTATGCCTGCGCTTAGTACCGTCTCTGGCACACAGTAAGTGCTTAACAGATACAACAAAAACAACTGTGAGCCCCATGGGGGATGTAGACTGTGTCCAACCTGATCGGCTTGTCCCTACCCCAGGGCTTAATACAGTGCCTGGCACACGGTAAGCACTTAACAAATACCATACGTAAAAAAATAAGACAAAAAGTGTGGCCTAGCAGAAAGAACACGGACCTGGGAGTCAGAGAACCTGAGTTCTGATCCTACTGCGTGACCTCGAGCAAGTCACTTATCTGTACCTCGGTTCTCTTATCTGCAGTATAGGGATTGAATACCTCTTCTCCCTCCTCAAACCGTAAACCCTACATGGGGCCTGATGAGCTTGTATATAAGCCAGTGCTTAGTACAGTGCTTGGCACATAGTAAGTGCTTAATACCTCAATTATAACATCTCCTGGATCCACCCCTTCCCCTCCACCCAAATAGCTACCACTCCGGGACAAGCGCCGATCATCTTGGATCGACCTCCTCCCCAGTCTCCCTGCCTCCAGCCTCTCCCCACTCCAAACTCTCCCCCGCTTCGCTTCATCTTGAAGCATCACTTAGAAGCATTTACTGAGCGCTTCCAGGGGGCAAGCGGTGTACCGAGCGCTTGGCAGACGAGAATAAAAACAGATTTCACTCCTTTTCAAACCCCTCCACTGGCTTCCCGGGTCCCTTCACGTCGAAGGAAAACAGAGTCGGCTTCCCAGCTCCCCACACTTACTCGTTTGCTCTCTTGGCCTGCTGTTCCCTAACTCGCTGTCTTCACTCTTCCCCTACCGATCCTCCGGCCGTCCCTTGCTCTGAACTCTCCCACCTTCATCCCCTCACTCGGGCTGTCCCCCAGAACTCGGAGTCCCCTCCCTCCCGTCAGACCGCCGCTCTCCCCACATTCAAACCCCCTCGCGAATCCTTACCCAGAGCATTTTCGGGCCCATCCAAGGAGACGGTGCTAGTGGAGCGAGAGGCAGGCCAGGCTGAGATCCCTATCGGGTGTGCCATTCCTTAGGATCGCTTTGGGAGGCTCTGCTGTTCCCTGAGACCCTTCCAGCTCGGAGCCCTGGTGGGCTTGGGCCAGGTGGGCGTGGACCAACCGGGCGCTCCGCTGACAGCTTCGAAAGCAATAGAAACAGCCATTAGTCAAAGAGGCGATTCTGTCACCGAGAGTCCGGAAGCATCGGGGAAGGAAATAAATTATCACAATCCGGTTTTCAGCAACACGAGCAGACTTCACAGCCGAGAGATTCAACGTAACTCCTCCACACCAAAGGTATCAGCACAGGGTAAAAGTGGGAAAGACACCCCCGCCCCATGAGGGGGGGGAAAAAAACTCAAAAAGACTTTCACTCGGGTCCTTTTATTTATTTGGCTTTGGTTCACAGAGGGAAGGGTCGGGTTTTCCGATGGAAAAAAGTCGAGTTTCTCCCTATCTCCCACAAACTCCACACCCCAAATCAAAGCCCGTAAAAATGCAGTTTCTCCTTTACCTTAAAAGGAAAAGGGGTCAGGAGAGGCTGCCTCGACTGTACAATCCCCTGCCTTAGTGGTCGCGGTATTGGGAGGTCATGGTCTTGCCGTTCCCGAAGCCATTTCTGCAAAGCTCTAATGCGACATGCTAGCTTTCGAACCTCGCTGTGGATTCCCCTCTAAGGGGGGGTGCTTCGTCCCAGATGGATCGTTAACGCCTACCGCTGCCATCCCCACCATGCTGTGCGCCTTCGGGCAAGTCGGACAACCTCTCTGTGCTTTTGGTTCTCCAACCATGCAGTGGCCAGGTTAATAACCGAACCTCTCAGGGCTACGGGGACTTAGGAATGAACGCAAAGCCCCTCACAAAGAGAGGCCGAGCAGAATCCCTATCCCACAGGGGGAAGAGAGGTGCACGTCGGCAGATACTTGGCCCAGAGGACCAGAGTGCGGTCCTCACTTTTCTCTGTGGGGATTGGGCGGGGACCTCTCGGACCCAGCGGCCACCTTCTCTTCCCGGACGCTTCTCCCTCCTAACACAGGGTGATTGCCGTCACTGAGGGCTGAGTAGTCAGTCTCATTTCATTAAGGCAATATGAAGCGCTTACTATGTGCCAAGCACTGTGCTAAGCGCTGGAGTGGATACAAGGTAATCGGAATAGACACGGTCTCTATTCCACGTAAGATTCACAATTCTAAGAGGTATCTAAAAGGAGATATCTCCATTTTACAGGTGAGAAACATGAGGCTTGGAGAAGTTAAGTGACTTGCCCAAGGTCCCACAAAAGGCTGGGGGTGGTGGGAGGCGGGGGGAGGGGGCGGGGCCGATTCGGGACAAAGACCCGTGTCTCCCGATCTCCGGTCCCGTGCTCTTTCCATTAGGCCTCACTGCCACTTTCCGGAATCTAATACTCTCGCTCTTCGCACCCATTTTAAATGGAGTGAGGATCGTCACGAGAACACGAAGTTTTGTTCGGTTACACGGTTTAAGAAGAAATGGGATTCACGGGCCCGCCGCTTCTCCGAGGTGAACCCGACAGCTCTCGCTCAAAGGACGGCATAAGTGGAATTCCGAGGGGTCGAGAACTGGACGGGACAAAACATCGCATAATCTGAAAGAGGCGGCGGCAGGCGGATCCCCAACTGGGCAGAGAGGGAGACCGTTCTGGCCCCCGAGGGGTAACATGTCTGCACGCGGCCCTGAGGGGCAGTGGCGGTGGATGCCACGGGCTGCGACCGAGAGCCCGAGGAAAGGCAGGCCTCCAACGGTCGCCCGGGCCCCCTTCACGTGGACTCCTCAGAGACCCCGATCGGTTGATCGGAACCAAATCCCCCCAAAGCGGAAGCTCTCGGGTAGGGGTCCCCCGAGGCTGCATCCGGAGGCATCCGAAAACAAGCCCGCCGACCGCGCCTCCCTCTACGTGCTCCGCCAGTCCCGAGCAGGGCCCTGAGGCCAAGTGGGAAGGTGCTGGGCGGGCCCGGGGCCCTTGGATCCCAGCAACCCAGACCCTCCCGGTGGGCAGGAGAAGCCAGAAACCCCGGGCTGGAGCCGGCCTCCTCCTCCTCCAGGTAAAAAGCACACCCTTCTCCCCACCCGCCGCCTCTGGCATCCGGATGCAGGGCAGCTCTGGGAATGGGCCCTCACGGCACCGCCTCTCCCCTTAATCCCAGTTCCGGTTAACGACTTCTGTCTCCCGATCGACCCCTGCCCCTCCTCGCTGCCCTGAGACCAGCTGTAGTCTGAGAGAATGGGAGTGATCCAAACGCCCCATGGGGAAGTTAAGAAATGCCGCTTCACCGCTTCTTCCCCCAGGCACCGCTGACGGCGCGCGGCCGACCGCCAGCCTTGGGTTTCGGGATTACCGAGTTGCCCGGGCTCGGTCCGGGCGGAGCCTCGTCCTGGCCATCTGAATCCAACTACCCTTCCTCTAGGTTGCCGATGTTCTGCGTCTCTTTCCACAAATGCGCCTGCATCCCCAGATACGACTTTCTATATAATACTATCGCAGTTCCCTAAGACTACCGATATCAGACCGAGCCGGCCCTCTTTCAGAAAACCGAGCCTTCCGCTGGTTTATGCGTTCTTTGGTTTGCCAGAAGCTTAAGTTAGAAAAGGAAAGCCCCGTGGAGAAATGATTCGGGGCTCCTGTCCTTCCCTGCATCTAACTAGAAAAAACAAGGCACGGGCTGAGACACCTGCCCGGTCACCGTTCTGGGCTGTCTTAGACCACCTAGGAAACGGCCGGAACACCCAAGATATTAGCTATCCTCTCGATAACGCCACCGTGAGCGATTAACGGATACGACACCCGAAAAAACACCGAGGTCACTGCACCTCCAAAGTTCATGCCGAGACAGTAATCACAGACGCCCTCTTAGAACGCTAAGAAGGCTCACTATAGCACCTCTGGGCGACTTCTTCTCCGCTGTCTGTAAAGGGTGAGCGGGGAAGAAACCGAGAAGTCTTTTCCAAGCAATGCTGGACTTGTGCCTCTGAAGAAGTCAGGGCACGATCCCCGCCTCCCGCCCAAGGCGGGAGGTGGAGACGAACCCCTCTGTCCGTGGAAACGGCGGTCGAAGTCCGAGGCAAAGCGTGGAGCGTGGCGGGAGGGCCCCGATTCCCCGTTCGGGAATCAGACCTCCGAGCTGTCGCCGCTGCAGGGGGGTGAGGCCACCGTGGGCTCGCCGTTCCCAGAACCCCCCGGGGCTCCCTTCGGCCCGGACGCCGCCCGGCGCTTCAAGGACCAAACCGCCGCCACGAGCGAGCAGAGGGCGAGCAGCCCGGCCGCCCCGGCCCCCGCCGCCGTGCCGACCCCGGGGCCGCCGTCGCTCGGCCCCCCGGGGGTCACGCGGCCCAGAGGGGCGTCCCGAGGGGCCGCCTGCTTCTTGCTGGAGCGGTCCAGGGCTATGTGCTGGATGTTGGTCCCCCTGCTGTTTTCGGCGCCGATCTCCTGGGCGAGGCGGGGAGGGTCTCTGACCTCCCTCCTCCGGCGGCCGCGCGTGGGGGAGCCCGCGGTCCCGTGACCCAGCAGGGAGTGGTACTGCAGCTCGGCGCTCCTCTTCCCGATGGCTCGGTTGGCACTCCCTTTCGACCTGACGGTGTATATGGTGTGGACGTACCACTCGCGCCCGACGGAGACCTAGAAAACACATCGTTCAGCTGGGCCTGAGCCAACTGCCGCTGCTGTAAAAACAGCCTGGCAGCCGCCGCTCCAGGTCCCCGGGAAGCGAGGAGATCAGAGGAGACACCGACTCGCATTCTAAAATGGGAGGGAGTAACGGCATTTCATCCCTGTGTTGCAGATGAGGAAAATGACGCACAGGGAAGTTAAGGGATTCGGCCACGGTCGTCGAGCAGGCGAGTGGTGGAGCCGGGATTAGAGTCCACCACCGTCATCATCGATGGTATTTACTGAACACTTATTATGTACAGAACACTGTCCCAAGAGCTTGGGAGAGTACCACGGAGGAGAAGCAGCGTGGCTTAGTGGAGAGATCACGGGCTTGGGAGTCAGAGATCGTGGGTCCCAATCCCGGCTCTGCCTCTTGTAAGCTGTGTGACTTTGGGCAAGTCACTTACCTTCTCTGTGCCTCAGTTATCTCATCTGTAAAATGGGGTGAAGACTGTGAGCCCCACTTGGGACAACCTGATTACCTTGTATCTACCCCAGCGCTTAGAACAGGGCTCGGCACATAGTGAGCGCTTAACAAATACCATCGTTATTTATTATTATTATTATTATTATTATTATTATTACATTATCCCTGCCCTCAAGGACAGGACTCCCGGGCCCATGCTCTTTCCAGGAGGCCACAATGCCTCAACACTTAAATATTATTTTCCTCCTCCCAGAAGCCTTCCGCAACTGGCCGTCAAAGAAGCCCAAATCCCCCCTAGTTGGGATTGGGATGGTGGGGAGCAGAACGGACTACGCTCCAGCCTCGGTCGGGGACCCACCCAACCTCCGATGGGATCTAACTTTAGCTTATTTCCGGCCCGGGCACCGGGACCGAAGCCCACGATGATGGGCGGTGAAGTGATCGGGAACAGTAGGAATTAGAAATAGGGCAGAGAGTGTTTGGCGAAATAAGGTCAGAGCTCCGGCGGACTGAGCAGGGCCGGTGGTGAGTGCTGAGCGGGGCCCACTGACACAGCCATCCCTTAACCCCTCCTCCCCCGCCCCCCGCTTCATAACCCCGACTCCTCAGCTGCTCACCTGAAAGAGGGGCGTTGAGTCCACTTTAAATCCATCCGATCCTGGCTGTTTAACTAAGAGCACTGCTTCGGGGTCATCGACGGCAAGTTTCGCATTAAAGAGGATGTTTCCAAAATTGGTGTCTTGGGTCTCGGGTTGAGCTTTGTCCTAAGGGGAGAAAAATGACTGAGGGGGCGCCCGATGCTGCCTGCAGGGAGCATTGAGTGGCGCGCAGCCCCGAGCGGGTCCTGGAAGCCCTGGGTGAAAAGCCGCCCAGAGCAACCCAACGAGAAAAGGGACACGTGGTAAACTACGGCTATGGACGTCACCACACATAGATATGCACACAACAGAACAGGGCCCGTCGTATCTATCGTGCAGGTCACAGTTCATAGTTTTGCAGGGAGACGGCGGACTGGATTGGTGGGGCCCGGATTCTTGCCCCCTTGCCCGCCGTGTGCCCTCGGGAGAAGTCCGCTGAGCCTCTCCGGACTTGAGTTTCCTCATCTGTAAAATGGGGGCTAAGATCCCTGCTCTCCCTCCCTCTTAGATCATGGGTCCTTCGTGAGTCAGGGTCTGGGTCTGATCTGCTCATCTTGCGTCCACCACAGGGCTTGGCATAGAGTAAGTGCTTCGTGAATACCATCGTCACCATCATATGTAGTCCCGGTCCCGGTCACGAGTCACCGTCCTGGGCCGTCTCAGACCTCCTAGCAAACAGCCGGAATAGCCAAGGTATCAGCTGTCCTCTCGATAAGGCCACTGTGAACAATTCACGGGTACGGCCCCCGAAAAGGACAGAGAGGTCGCTGCACCTCCGAAGTTCCCGCCAATGTAGCGATCACAGATCGCTCAGATTTTCTCGGGCTGCAAGAGTTGCGGAGGCTTCCTTCGAACACCCATTAACGGCCGTGCAAGGGACCGGGAGATGAAGCTCCCGACGGCTAACACGCCCATCAGAGAGGGGGTAGAAGGGGAGGGATGGAGGCGTTCAAGATCTTCCCCCACAAACACCGGTCCCTTCGCAAGCGAACGTAAGGGAGAAGCTGCCGGGTGAGACGCGGGATCCGACGGGGAGCCGACGGAGGCGGGGAGCTGGCCCCGGCCTGAGGGTCTTCCCGACCGTGGGGCTTACCACGATCTTGAACCTGTACAGGAGGGAGGGGGAGTCAGCCAGGCAGCCGTATTCGGCGCCGGCCGGGTTGTACTTGGGGACGTAGCCGTCGGCCCCGGTGCAGAGGAAGACCTTCTCGATGCTGCAGTAGAAGGAATCTCCCAGGTTCTGGACCGGATCTACCATAACCCGCCCGTAAATCACATCGCCTAAAAAGAGACAGGGAGCACCGTGGAGACGTGGCGCCGTGACTCCCCTCGGCCCCCGTCCGGCGATGAGCCGCCTCGGGTCTAACTCGGGGGGCTGGTCGTGGCCACTCTCCTCGGCGGCAGATAATAGTGATGATAATATCAGTAATTGTGGCATTTACTAAGCAGTTACTATGTTCATTCATTCAATTATATTTATTGAGCGCTTACTGTGTGCAGAGCACTTGGGAGACTACAGCACAACAATTAAGAGACGCATTCTCTACCAGGAGGCACTCTCTAAGCACCAGTGATCACGATGATGAGGATATTGAAAAGTAAAATGAAAACAGTGACTCGGAAGGCTTATGTGAGGCCGCGCTGATCGCCGCGGAGCCAAGAGGAGGCGTAAAATTCCTCCGGTGACACGAGCCCGAGAGACGACTCTGCCGTGTGAACGGGCCAAGAAAGGGGCGTGCCTCCATCTCCCCCAAAACCCATCTGCCCAGTAACAACCCCTCCCGAGTCAGACTCGGAGAAGAGTCATGTGGCGGCTTACCTTCGGAGAAGGCCACGTCGCTTTCGTGTCCAAAGCCCATGGATCCGTCCGACAGCCAAAGAGCCTTTTTGGAGAGGAGGAACATCTGCGTGTTGAGGCTGAACTCTGCCGCCACTGGATCGCTGACCTAAGACAGATCGCAAAAAGCCTTTTAACGCGCACATGGAAGTCCACACCACGGCACCTCGCCCAGAGCCTAGCGTACAATGAGCGCTTAACGAATACCACGGTCATCCTTATCATCACCTCAACGGAAAGAGTATTCGTCAAAAGGAGAAAACGGCAAATCCCTTAGGGCCTTACCTGTTGGAACCGGATATCCAGGTCGAACTCGATTGGCTCTCGGGGGTTACAGATGACTGGGATGCTGAACTCTTGCTGAGGAGCGGTCGTGCAGGCGATGAGCTTTACTGTGTAAGTCCCGGAATAGTCTCGAACCTAAGAGAAGAGAGAGGTTTCAATCAGTTGCCATCTGGTCAAGTTCGGTGGGGGTCGATAGCATCAGGAAATCCACAGTACAACCCCGAGTAACTGTGACGAAAGAGTAAAAGGGTCCTCCAGAAACAGGGGGAGAGTTCCTGGAATTTAGGGCAACATATAAACATAGGGACAAACCCCAGATGACATAATTACAAGATGGAGAAAGACTACCAGGCAGAAATTCAGCAGAAAAAGATCCGGGGCTCACAGGGGACCACCAGAGGTCTATGCCTCCGCACTGTCATGCTGCTGTGTAAGTCACAGGCCAGAGTCTGTCAGAGAAGGACAGTTTACTTCTGCTCTCTCTACCGACTGCTCGGCGTTTAGATAAAGCTCTGGGTCTGGTTTTGACCACAGTGTTGTCAAAAGGAGGTAGGGAAACTGGAGAGCAACCCAGAAAATGGAGTGAACAAAATGAGAGAAACAGAAAAGGGGCCCACTGAGGACAGACTGGTCGACCAGGCAACTGGGGTTGTTTGGTCCGGAGACGGACACGGACGGTCAGCTGAATCACTGAGGATTTGTGGGTCGGGGGTCCAGATGGTGTATTACAGCACTTTCACGTCGTTCACCTCATCCTCTCCTTACGATATCCCTATAAGGTAGGGGAGCGGCAGGTCCTATTCTCCCCATTTTACAGACGAGGAAACCAAGGGCCAGAGACGTTAAATTACTTGCCCAGGGTCACACGGCAGGCCGGGGCAGAGTCGGAACTAGAACCCAGGTCTCGTGGCTCTTGACACCCAGTGAGCCCACGATCCCGTCTGGAGCCGACGGCGGACCCAGCCGGGGGCCGGGCTTGGCAACGTACCGCAAAGTCTGATACGAAGCTCCACTGCTGCGTCGGCTGGTGGTACGTCGGGTCGCTCCTCACGAGGTGGAGGGAGAAGGTCAGGCCCGGGTGGTCGGTGGAAGTGATCGTAGAACTCGCGACGGACGCTAGAAAGATGCAGATTGGACACGGTAAACCAGGCGCACTGCTTGAAAGCCTCGCAGCCCTAGAAGCTTTTCAAGCTCGATTTGCTTGGATCCATCCCGGCACCAGGCACATCGTGAGCGCTTAAGAAATACCATCATTATTAAGGGATCCAGAAGCTGCAGCGTAAACATGAGACCCGCTCCTTTCCCCCGCGCTCATTCACGAACTGCATTTCCTATCAACAGGGAGGGCAGTCCGGGAGGGCTGTCGCCATACTGTTTCTCCAGGAATCATCTCTTTCCTCAAGGAGACAGAACCCCAGGCCGGAGGGACTCCAGCTCCACGGGAGCAGTGGTGAAAATATAATTCCACTTGAAACATCTTTCAGTTTGCATAATGTGCACTGCCAGTCCCCGGAGAGTCAGCAAGTTAAAAACTCATTTATGAAAGCATCCCCCGTAGCGGGTCTGTTGTTCATACAGCGTGTAGCCGATTGCTCTTTTTTTCCCCGCAACGAGGCGCTCTCCACGAAAGCGCTTCGGCCAAATGACCTTACCGGGATGCGACAGCAAGAACAAACCGTGGAACCGAGCCTCGGTCTTGAAGTTCACCACCAGACGCCCTTCTTCGCTGATCCTCATGCTGGTGGGGAAGAGGGATCCTGGCCGGGGGAGGAACAGACGGTAGCGCGGGTTGGCTGGACGGTGGCGGCGGGACCCGACTGGGATTCTCACCGAGCCGGGGGAACCCCTACGAGTCGCAAACCGCTAAGGGCTTCCGCGTCTTCACCCAACAGAGGATGGCGGGCCGGGGGGCGGCCCGGCCGCCACGATCTGACTCAGTGACTCCTGGAGGACATTCTGCTCTCTTGGCAGGGGAGAAGGGGTCATCGGTCCCTCGTCCCCGTCGGCTTGAGCAGGGGAAGAAGAATAACTCCCCTCTGCACCCCCAACTCCCCGCCCGCCTCACAGGAACAGGCGGCAGTGAGGAGGGCCGGGAATGTTCCCGAGGGCCCCCTTGGAGAAGAATGAGGGGGGTCCACGTCGGGGGGCCTCTCGGGTCTTGTATCTACCCCAGTGCTTAGAACAGTGCATGGCACACAGTAAGTGCTTAGCAAATATAATTATCATTACTGCTCTGCACGCAGTAAGAGCTCAGTAAATACGATGTACTGATTGATCGACTACCGGGCTCCCCGAGGGCTGGGCCCAGAGCTGGCATTCCAGCCCCTTGGCCGCCCGACGGGTGGGGTGGACGGAGGGGCCTCGGGGGTCGACGACGGGGGCCCCCCCGGCGAACCTTGGAGCTCGGCTTGGGGCGGGCTGCCGATTCCGTCCGTCCACAGGATGGCGGTGTCGTACACGAAAGTGAGCCGGAGCTCCGACTGCAGGTCCAGGTGCTGCCAGCCGCCGGCCCCCGCCGGGGAGTGGAAAACGTAGGACACGTAGAGGGGGACTCGCAGGGTGACGTAGGACTGCACGAGGTTGAGGACCTAGGGACAGGAGAGAGACGGCTCGGGAAGACCCGCCCCCCTTCAAAAAACCAAAACACCTGACGGGGCCGCCCTGGACGCTCACGTCGCGTTTCCTGCCGCTAGAACGCATTAGCCGTGTTCTTGAAGAGAACTTCTTGTATTTATCGTGATTATGTGGTCTTGTTTTTGTCCATCTGCTTCCCCGATCGGACTGTGAGCCCGTCACTGGGCAGGGATTGTCTCTATCCGTTGCCGAATTGCCCATTCCAAGCGCTTAGTACAGTGCTCTGCACATAGTGAGCGCGCAATAAATACTAATGAACGAATGAATTGTAGGAAAATCGCATTATAAGAACCATCGGTTCAGCGGAAATTTGCGGTGGCCTGGCAGAAAGAGCACGGGACTGGAAGTCAGGACACTGGGGTTCTAAGCCCGGTTCCTCCACTTTCTCCAGAATCAGCAAGTCCACCTTCCCGGGGGAGGGCGTCAACAGAGGGGGGATTTGGACAGCAGCGTAGAAGCAGCATGGCCTAGTGGATAGAGCCCAGGTGTGGGAGTCAGAAGGACCTGGGTTCTAATCCCGACTCCGCCGCTTGTCTGCTCTGTGATCTTGGGCAAGTCACTTCACTTCGGGGCCTCAGTTACCTCATCTGCAAAACGGGGATTAAGACTGTGAGCCCCACACGGGACTTGGACCGTGTTCAAACTGTCACACGGTTAAGTACTTAACAAATACCATTAGAAGTAGGGGGGCTCTGGGAGTAAGAACGGAGGAGCGTAAGAGATCCGCACCACCAAACTGATATTAAGACATAAACAACTAAGCTGTTTGATTTCTATCCGCTTAGTCGCCGTCAATTTCCAAATTCAGTTCTGCAGGAAAAGCTTTCGGCAGTAGAGGTCTTCCCCCCGGGAACATACTTTCCTAAGGGGTAGACTACCAACATTTAGTAAATGATCTTGAAATGCCCGTTTATTATTCCTGAAGTACAGTACAAATGATTAAGTGAACTACAATCCATCTACTACAGGTAATTAAGACGAACATTTCTTCAATGGATTTAATAAATCACCAAGGGTTTTCGGGTTTTTTTCACTTAATACATTTAGGTAATTGATTTCCTAATACATGTCCTAGGTGCCAAGAAAAAGTTTGGCCAGCATCTTTATCCATCCATCTCACCGCTTTCGGACACGTTGCGGGGAGAAAACACGGATAGTTCACTCCCTGGAAAATCCCAGCTGCGCTGGCGCCCTCCCCGAGAAGCTTGGATTCGCTGATTCTGGGGAGCCCCGGCGGGCTTTTCTGGAGGGGAATCAAAGTTTTTTCTCCTTCACCTGTTCTCTGTAGCTTTCCTGGCCTTCCACTGAATCTACAAAGCCTCTATTCCTGGACCATTCAAGGGCTGACATGGAGCCATATTAGATTCCCAAACATCCAGAAGAGCCACCAATTAGCAGTCAGCATGTCTTCTGGAGGTTTTCCTGAATTCATTTTTCTTCTCTCCGGGTCATAGCCTCCCACCTGCCACCTTGGCTCTTTGGTGCCAGGGGATGGCAGGGGGCCAGGATGGCCAAAGGTGAAGTGGAATGTCAGGCTGAATGAAAACAGGGGAAAAAAACCTGCCGAAATGGCAGAGCCTCATTTTTGCCTTGACCACCCAGCTGATGCTCTTGTGTCTATTGGAATTTTGTAAAGAGGGTTTTTGACCTTTCGTGATTCAAGAGAAAGAAAAGAGAAGAATCTGGGAGAGGGGGAGGAATCACGGGTGCACTCTCGGTCCATGAAGAAAGGGAAGAATCTATTCCTTTTTTTGCAATGTCTACGGACACACACTATTTAATTGGCCTTGGGGAGAAATAATCTTCCGCCCCTACAGCTGCTCTTAACTTCACTGCTTAAAACTGCTAGGTGGCTGAAGCCAAATTCACAACGATGGTACTTATTAAATGCTTACTCTGAACAAGCACTGTACTAAGCGCTGAGGTACATACAAGATAATCAGGTCAGACACAGTCCCTGTCCCACATGGCATTCACGGTCTAAGATGGAGGGAGGAGGACAGATATCCCCACTTTTACAGATGAGGAAACTGAGGCCCAGAAAAGTTAAGTGCTTTCCCCAAATGCCAATAGCAGGCAAGTGGCAGAGATGGGACTAGAACCCAGGTCTCCTGACACCCAGTCCTGTGATCTTTCCACCAGATCAGACTGTCCCTAATTCCCTGACATCTAGGTTAAAATGAGTAGGTGAGATTTGAAACACACACCCCCTTTAGATCACTGCTAGAAACATCCAATTTCATAGAGCACAAAACCCAGGTCCTCGGCACTGTTCAATCACAGTCTCTTCCAACTACCAATTGGCACATTAAAAAATAAATTAATGTATTCTCCGTCGCATTATTTTTGGCAAAGGCTCAGTTAAATTTGATGGAGTTAATATAATTTGTTTCAACGGTAATTTGCTTAAGCTACTGTGCCAAGTTCTGTAATGGATTGGAACAAGGAAAGTCATTTCCACAAAGAACTTGGCTGGAAATACATGGAAATGCTCAAATGCCCCAATTTCCTGCATACAAGCTTCCTGTAATACCTATAGGAAAGAAACCAAAACTCTGTTCTGCTACATAACAGGAAAACCCAAGCTGACAAGTTTGCTAAAGCCTGTCTATTTTTGGTGAACGTCTCTGTTGCTCTTAAATAATTAAATTTCAGTTTTCTTAGAAGTTCAAAAATCAAATAGATCTAAATGGGTAACTTTTCACTCTTCTTGATTGAGTGATTAAATAGTCTACCCTCTCCTGTGGCCTCTGAACCCCCAAGTTTTTTCATAAAGTCTTCTCATTCTGTGCTTCCAGACCTAAATGGGGTCGGGAATGAAGAGAGTCCAGATACAAATAAAGGAAAAACAGGAGGTGGACAACAAAAGGGAGATGGGAGGGGATTTCAGACCAGGGTGGGGACGGGAACATCCTCTAGGAAGCTATTCACACTCCAGCCCACTCCTCTGGCCTGAACGGGCAGCGGGAGCCGGGTAGGAGAGCAAGATGTGAGGGGGCAGAGGCCTCTCGGACTCCCTTTGATCAGTGCATTAGCGGGAAGAGTGGTAGCGAATTTAATCCTTTTGGGGCAGCCAACCCCAAAGCAAGGGCAGGGGCTGCTAGTTTTCTCCAGGAGGCAGAGAATTGTTGGCAGGAAGAGGGACGACGTGGACAACCTCACGGGCGGTAAACTCAATGATTAATGAATCAATGCTACTTATTGAGCACTTACCGTGTATGGAGCACTTTACTAAGTGCTTGGGAGTGTATGATATAACAATACAACAGACTTGGTAGACATGTTCCCCGTCCACAATGAGCTTACAGTCTAGAGGATATTTCTAAATGAATGAAGTCCCTCTAGAATGTAAGCTCGTTGTTCCTGCTTCTCTAATGATGTTCTAACCAAAAGGTGTAGTTAGCCAAAATGAGAGAGAGAGAGAGAGAGAGAGGAGAGAAAGGAGAGAGAGAGAGAGAGAATATATATACATAAGGACCTCTGGAAAAGGTTCTTGAGGAGGAGGACGGGCTTTTTGAGAAACGGAATTAGTACTCCTATTATTCCATCGTCAGGTGGAGGACATGATTATCGGAGTCGGTTAACCTGATTAATTTGTACCACTCCAGAGCTTAGAACAGGTGCTTGGCACATAGTTAAGTGTTTAACAAGTACCATTGGGTTGAGCGCAGAGAGTAAATGTAGCTAGGTGAAGAGCAAGCCCGGGGTAACTTTACTCTGAGCAGGCGGCAAGGAGCCGAGCAGAGGTGGGGCAGGCCTTTAACCTTCTCACTCTGCCTCGTCCTCACCTGTCCACCGTCGACCCCGGCCCATGTCCTACCTCTGGCCTGGAACACCCTTCCTCCTCAAATCTGCCAAACAGTCACACTTCCCCTCTTCAGAGCCCTACTGAAAGCTCACCTCCTCCAAGAGGCCTTCTCAGACTAAACCCCCCTTTTCCTCAGCTCCCCCTCCCCCCTCCCGACTCGCTCCCTTTGCTCTATCCCACTCCCGCAGCACTTGTGTATATAAAATATCTATAATTCTATTTATTTACATTAATCCCCGTTCACTTGTTTCGATGCAGCTATATCTATAATTCTATTTATATTAATGCCTGCTTACTTGTTTTTATGTGTCTATATCTATACTTCTATTTATACCGATGCGATTATTGCCCGTTTACTTGTTTTGATGTCTGTCTCCCCCCTTCTAGATTGTAAACCTGTTGTGGGCAGGTACCGTCTCTACTTATTGCTGAACTGTACTTTCCAAGCGCTTAGAACGGTGCTCTGCACGCCGTAAGCGCTCATTACATACAACCGAATGAATGAACTGTACCTGTCCATCCGTCCCAATGGTGCCTCCGCAGTCGGCGAGGAGTTCCGACATGTCGTAATGGCTGACGAACTCCCACAGACAGGCCTCCAGGTTCAGGTTGCGATAGAATCGCAGGGTCCGGGTGCCCCTCATCGCCGAGCTGTACTGGTAGGGGGAAGTCTCGCCGATCACCGCGGCGTTTTTGGTGGTGTTGGTCAAGAAGCCGTGGTGCGTCCTCACTTCGGTATAATCCAACAGGTTGGAGCATCTGTGATTCCCCACCCTCGTCCCATCAGGACTGAGGGTCAGTTCGAAGTTGGACAGTTCTCTCGTGGAGATGACTGGAAGCATGCCTGCAATAACCACAACGACGGCATTTACTGAGCGCTCGCTACGTGCCAAGTACTGTACTAAGCCCAGGGTAGATACGAGATGATCGGGTCGGATATAGTCCCTGACCCACATGGGGGTTCACTGTCTACTGGGGAGGGAGAACAGATATTGTATCCCCATTTTACCGATGATGAGACTGAGGCACAGAGAAATGAAATGACTTGCAGTCAAGTGGCAGAGCCGGGATTAGAACCCAGGTCCTCTGACTCCCAGGGCCGTGTTCTTTCCACTAGGCCACACTCTTCCTGTGTAGACACACTTTAATACCTATGGGCAGAGCATTTCACATTTGCCCAGCATTTCAAAATCACTCAGTAACGCTTCCACTGTCCTCGGAAGATGGCTAGGGGATGGCTGTGTAGCTAAACTCGGGGGAATTTAGATAGAAAAACAGCTGTCAGTTCACCCGGGACAGGGTTTTGCCCATAGAGGATGGACAATAGATGTCACTGGACAGTTCAGTTTCCCATCATAAATGGTAGGAGAGAGTGCCCAACACTAAATTCAAATTTAAAATTAATCAAGTACCCCTGGATTTGGGGGCGCTTTTGGAGTTTGGAGACCCAAGCAATACTCGGGGGGAGCGGGACAAGACTTTAGGTCCCAATTAGTTTCAAACTCCTCTTCCAACAGGAAAAGAGAACCAAAAGGAGTTCACCACCATTCTAAATCCCCTTGCATTTCTCAGTCCGATTTAGGAGGAAAGTAAGGCAAATGTCTTGATTGATGTAAATATGAAGACGGGCTTGGAAGGCCCAGGTTACAAGACGTCAACCGCACGTTAAAGACATATGCTCAGATACTTATCTCAAGTTCCCAAGTGCTCGCTGAATGCCTAAGGCCACGTCTACATTTGTTGAGTCTTACGCAAGATTCTCAAGAAATGCAATAGGCTCCGTGGTACTGTTGGAAGGAGGAAATGCCGGACAGATGCTAGACCGGGCCTGCCGCTAACCCCACCCAATTCCTGAAGCGCAGCGGCAACGCGGGGCTCCAAACGTGGGACCGAAGGCCCGGGGTCAAATGCTAATTGAAAAGCAGTCCCGTCGGTTGGCAAACTGAGGCGATATTTTGGGTGTGGATCCCTTGGGCTGTTCAACCAACCGAAAGAGCCCCAGGAAACCAAAGCACGTGCGTCAGACGCCACGCTTTACCCTACCGTCGACGTGCGGCAGTGTGACGGTGAGCTTGATGAGATTGGCGAAGTCTGGATCTTCCTGGCCGGTGTACCGCAATTTGGCTGAGAACGGCTCTGCACCGACGACCCCGGGCACACGAGGAGGACAGAGACCTAGAGGAAAGAAGGGAAAAACAATGGATACTGTGTTCTCGGGAGGGCGGGGTGGGGGGGGAATCGAAGCTGAGGCTCCAGATCTCAGGCGCCTTTATGAAGTGGCAGCTCCTATTCGCCTATTACAGACTTTGAAAAGGGGAAGAATGGAAATGGAGAATGACTGACTGATGGATTGACTGAACGACCTATCTCACTGTCCCTCCCTCCGAGCATAATGTGGCCACTGTCAGGGACGAGGGGACCGCAGGGCTGGTTGGATCCAAAACCAGCATGTCTTGGGCCTCTGTTGCCCTACTAAATGCATAATGGATTCGATTACCTTCCTCTTTGCTCATCGTCACGATGGGACTCATGAGCTCCAGGCCTTCGTTTCCGTCGGCGTTCACAGCCCGCGCGGCACACTGCACCCGGGAGCCGGCTTGGAAGTAAACGGAGTCCAGAGTGATCATTTTGGAGGAAGTGAAAAACGTGTCAAAGTCCACCTCTCTCATGGGACTGGTCACCCCGTCGGGGCCGGTGGGAGCACTGACCAGCCAGCGGTACCGGGTCCAAGTGTCGTTGATGCTCTCGCTCACACAGATGGAGCCCGTCTTGTCGAAGTCGGGATATTTCGGATTGCAGGCCTGGGGGGAAAGCACGCCGACAACACCGAGGAGGGGTTATACAGGCCGACGCGATACATTTCCTAGCTTCGAGAGCAAACCCTGATACGTCCTACAGACTTTGGGCCTTTATTTTCAGCTCGAGACGTCAATCGGAAAATTCTAATCTGCCGACATTTCCTCCTGCCGGGACTGGACGCCTTTTCTGTCACCCCTAAGTCTACCGGATGCCGATCGGGTTAAAGGCATTACACCTCAATTCTTCACTCACCGTAATACAGACGACAGGGTAGCCGGACACGGGACCACTACTGTCTATGGCTCCGGATGCATCATCGTAGAGAAGAAGGGACACGACCAGGGGGGTGGATGGGAAGGTGACGTCTGCCATGCTGTTCATTTCTTCAATGTACACAATGGCCTTGGTAGCCTGGAAGGCAAACAGAAATCTCAGGAAATTCTGGTCACGTTAACTGCTGGGTTGATGTCTCCCAAAGGTGTCTTTCTGGTAATGATAGTCAAGATCTTTTGAACAATGCTGAAAGACATTACTGTCCCTTCATTATTGTTATTATTACTATGACACTACACATTATAGAAATTCTTCAATTATTACTATTAACAGTAACAATAATTGCAGTATTTGTACTGTAATAATTTATCTTCTTATTAATAATGAACTTGAAGTAATAATAATAACAATAGTAATAGCACCATTTGTTAAGCGTTTACTATGTTACAGGCCCTGTATTAAGCGCTGGGATAGACACAAGCACATTGGGTTGGACTCAGTCCCTGCCCCATATGAGGCTCACAGTCTTACTCCCCATTTTACAGATGAGGTAACAGTCACAGAGAAGTTAAGTGACTTGCCCAAGGTCACTAGGCAGACAAGTGGCAGAACTAGGAATAAAACCCATATCCTTTTGATTCCTAGGCCCATGCTCTATTCACTAGGCCATGCTGCAGAAAATGTTCAATGGCAAATAATAATAATAAAATATTAATAACTGTGGTAGCACTGGGGTAGATACAATACAATCAGATCAGAATGAGTTCCTGTCCCATATGGAGGAGAAGGGCAATCTCTCTCAGGAAAGCAGCATGGTCTAAGTGGAAAAAATTCAGGACTGGGAATTAGTAGACCTGGGTTCTAATCCAGCTCTCCCACTTGCCAAAAGTATGACTTGGGACAAGTTACTTACCTTCTCTGGGCCTCAGTTTCCACATCTGTAAAATGTAGGGTAAGTAGCTGTTCTCCCTCCCCCTTAGGCTGATAGCCCCGTGTGAGACACAGAATGTCTCCAAACTGATTGTAATTGTACCTATTCTGGTGCTTAGCACACAGCAGGCACTTAAAATATCCCAATTATTATTACTATTTTAACTTGGACTGATCCATACAGCACTTGGGAAGTTCAATAAAGGGAAGTGTAGATTCAATTCTTTCTTTCAAGTCCTCAAACTTAAGCTCTACGTCTCAAATTCATAAAGAGTTCATCTGGATATATTTGTTCGGGGGATGGTTCTGCCATTTGCCAGTCACCAATCCACTCACCTGGGTCTCTGCTACCATGTTTTCATCAGGCTTCAGGTGCACCGTGAAGGCCTCCCGCATCTCTCTGACCCCGTCAAAAAGAATTTCAACTTCAACAACGTGTTGGGTCTCACCTTCCTTAAACTCAATATCTAGAAAGGGAAGATCACAGCGATAAAGGTTTCGCGTGAGCTGTAGGACAAGCTACAAGTTCCCTGAAGTGGGCGAAAGGAGGCACAAACCCATATAAATAAGATTCCAAAAAAGAAAGAAAAAAAAAATCAAAGCTTTCTTGCTCCTAAAATGTCCTAACCTGACTTTACCATTTGGGAAATTTTTTTGTTGTTGTTTTTTTTAAGCCAGGTGCTGGTCTAAAGAATTTGAGGGTCATCTGAATTTGGAAACAAGCTGACACTTCAGTCCGATGGGTTTCTCCTCCAAGCCAGGAAAAGGATTAGCCACCTAGTCCATATTAGTGTCATGAGATTCCTTAGAGAGACATCAATGGCACTTCGTCATTAAAATTCACTTTGTCCTTCAGGCTCTTAAAACCAACCTTCCCAAATTCAACCCATAAGTGATCATGGTTGGGTGGTTTGGGTGGTGGGGTTGGGGGGTTGGGGGGAGAAAGCGGGCAGGCAGGGCCGGGGCCATCAGGGGTAAAGATTTCTGACCAGGGATCAACTCAGGGCATCCAAAGGCTGAATCGGGCAGAAAGCGACCATTTTGGATCATTTCAGGTCGGATGGGAAACTCTCAGATCTCTTCAGAGACCTGGGATGGGCGAGCCTGGTTAAGGTTCCACCTTAAATGAACCCGTCATCCCTCTTGTGTTAAAATAAGGTAGATTGGACCATCCCCACCCAGTCATCGCGATGTTACAGATGGTTGAGGCTTCGCCCTAACGATACTCTTTTTAGGACAACCAAAAGCCATAATGTGCAAACCCACCCACGGGGACTTAATGGATTCGAAAGGCCAGGAACAGCAGCCCATTTGGTGTCAGGAATTTTATTTCCTGGCCAGTAAGGCAATTACAACGACAGCAGCACGATCTTCACGGGGCTCCAAAGCCCACGAACTCCGCTTACCTTCCGACACGGGATGGTAGTCTTCTCCAGACGTGGCCGAACCATCCTTTGTGTGGACTCGGACCACGGAGACCTTGGAAGTGTCTCCGAGACGGACCACCGGAATCCTGACAACCACCAACTGGTTTGGTTCTCTGGGCTCGCCGACACTGAACTTGGCCTCTCCCAACTTAATGATGGCTCCTGAAACGGCAGGGAACGGGTTTCCGTTAGCGGGTTCCGGCCCTGGAGGTTCAGGTGCCTCCGGAGAACGGGACGAGGCATCTTACTGTCGGCGTCGTCCCGGATCTTGATCAGGGTTTCGTTGTGCTCCCCAACCGAGGCCCCGAAGGGAGAGTCGCTCCTCGGCGTTCCGAGCACCAGCCGTAGCTCCTCCTCCTCCTCGTGGATCGGGTCGTCCACGATCACCAGGGGGCAGGGCTTCTCTGTCTCACCTGGAATCGGGAGAAAGACGGGGGGGGGGGGGGGGGGGGGGGGGGGGGGGGCGGGCGGTGATCAGTCGACTGATTTCGCTGGGCTCAGAAGGCTCGCTGCTAAACCTCGCCCCTTTGGAAGCGGCGAGCAATGCCTCCAATGCAAGGTTTAGTTGACTGCTAATAAGAAGGGGGAGAAGCCTCAAGTCGTCATCATTAACAGTATTTCTTGAGTGCTTACTGAGGGCAAATCACTGTACTAAGCGATTGGGAGAGTACCATCTAACAGAACTGGTAGACGAGTCCCCTTTCCACAATGATCTTACGGTCTAGATGGGGAGAGAGACATTAATATAAATCCTGAGACCTAAATATAAATGACCCCTATGGCATCTCTCACTTTGATTCTGGGCAAGGGCAGCTGTGCAATTTTCTAGGGCCAGCACAATTCAGGAAAATGGGCCTGTTTGACAAGGAATTAAGTTAATGGTCAGACGGCCCAATAGGCAGAACCAAGCCTTGCCGAATGACCCTGGACAAGTCACGTGACTTCTCTTGCCTCAGCCTCCCTATAAAACCATGTCAAAACTGCCTTCCTCTCCAGGCGGAATGGGGGAAGAGAAGCAGTGTGGCCTAGTGGATAGAGCCCGGGCTTAGGAGTCAGAAGGACCTGGGTGCTAATCCCAGCTCTGCCACATGTCTGCTGTGTAACCTTGGGCAAGTCACTTCATTTCTCAGGGCCTCAATTACCTCCTCTGTAAAATGGGGATTAAGAGAATGAGCCCCATGTGGGACAGGGACTGTGTCCAACCGGATTAGCTTTAATCTATCCCAGCTCTTAGTACAGTGCCTGGCACACAGTAAGCGCTTAACAAATACCATTTAAAAAAGAGAGAGAGAGGGAAAGATAGAAAGAGAGACCACATCATAGGTTATCACCCCCAGAAGCTTGGTACATAGTAAGCGCTTAAGCAAATACAATAACTATTATTATTATCAAGGGCACCTACTCTGTGGAGAAAGACACAGATAACGACAGAGCATGGCCGCAATTAAGAAAACCCACCGTCAAGGCACTGTCCACTCGGGACTTACCAGGAAGAAACGTGACAATGGAATGGTCGATGTTTGGGCGTTCCTCAAAGTCCATCATCACCTGGGCGGTGCCCTGGCGTGTGTAGCACCTCACGGTGGACGTGTATCGGACGTCCCCGCTCCTGTGGATCACCGCGATGATCTGGCCGTCGTGCTCGTGGCCGCTGTACACTCGTTCCTTAAACTGCATCTTTGGCACTGGGAAGAAAGTTTGTAAACACAACGCGCCCTGAAAAAGCTGGGGTTGCCCCTGAGACCACATGGATTTCTGTGGTCATTTATGATAAGGAATGCCCAAGACGAGTTTGAAGCGATGCAAGGTTTTCTATAAATTAACTGTACCAAGGGGCAAGTTTTCCACTGCTCAAAGACCACCTGGGCGCCACAAGATCGGAGCTCATGATATTGCACTTTGGTGAACAACATGAGACCGATATTTGGGGGTGGGAGGTGAATTGTTGGGATGCTGGGCCTGAAATTTACTTCTTCGCCCCAAGAAGCTTCCCCAGAAGCAGAAAGAATTCCCCACAGGCCACCAGTATCCAGCAGCGGACGGGCAACCCCATAGGGAAACCTGGCAGCCCCCATGGGACAGCTGTGCCCCACCCAGTCAATCGTATTTACTGAGCGCTTACTGTGTGTAGACCACTACACTAAGCACTTGGGCGAGTACAATATTACAATATAACAAACACATTTCATGCCCACAGCAAGCTTATAGTCTACAGGGGGAGACACACTAATGAAAAAAAATAAATTACAGATATGTACATAAGTGCTGGGAGGGCTGGGGGCAGGGAGAAGGGATGAATAAACAGAGTAAGTCAGGGTGTGCAGAAGGGAATGGGAAAAGAGGAAAGGAGGGCTTAGTCAGGGAAGGCCTCGTGGAGGAGATGTACTCTCAATAAGGCTTTGAAGTGAGGATGAGTAACTGTCGGATGAGGAGGGAGGGCGTTCCAGGCCAGAGGCAGAACATTGGGGAGAGGTCAGGGGAAACTGCTCGGTGCGCTTTGGTCTCAAAACAGCCAAAGACCAGTGCAGGGAGCATTGGAGGAGGGGTGGAGGAGAGCCACGGCCGGCGGGCCCAGCCAAAGCCTTTGCAGGCTGACCTGAGGCCATGCAGGTTTCAAATTCCCACCCTCTCTCTGTGGAGGCCTGGGACCCTGGAGCTACTTTCCAACTGGAGTAAACCATCCAAAGCCACCTGGCCCCCTCACAGGCCTAGCCTTTCAGTGTAGCCCAAGGGACCACAAGCTTAGGGACTCCAGTAACAGTAATGGAATTTACTGAGCACCCCTAGGTGTAGTGCAATGCTCTGGAAAGTACGACAGATTCCCGAGTCACATAAGCTTAGACTCAAATAGGACTGCAGGTGCTTGACGTCCCTAGCGAGTGGGCCAAAATAGGCGGCCACTTGCCATCCACGCCGGTCCCGGCTTCCGTCGGAAGAGTGGGGAGATGGCCCGGGGAAGCCGGGTCCCCCTCTGCAACCCCTCCCCTCTAAAGGCTCGAGCCGGGGAGCCCAGTGGTCTCCCGGTTAGCGGGTGGTTCACCGTTTCTGTGCCGTGTGGCTCTGGCGGCCGTGGCAGAGACTTACAGTCAGAGACCGAGTCGTTGATGAAGACGGTGGCTTTGCTGGGTTCTCTCAGGGCAGCGTCGGTGGGCATGCGCAGCACCAGCTCGAACGCCTCCACCCCCTCCAGCACCGGCTGGCCCAGGTCATCCAAAATCACCACCCGGAACGTCTGCGTGTTGACTCCGGGGGCAAAATCTAAGTTGCGACTGATGCCCACGTAATCGGCGCCGGCTACGAGAGGGAACCAAACACCACATGATGGGTTAAGCGTGAAAGGCGGGGCCTTTTTTACGGAGACAGATACTACAAACCGTCCATGCTTCTACTGACTACTGCCAAAGGCTACCTCTCTATTGATCGATCTGGCCCGACATATTCGGAGGCTGTTCTATTTCTTCAATCAATGCATAACATAGAGTTACATTATTCAATGCTTACTGCTTGTGTATTGACAGGGAAGACGTCTACACCCTTGCAAACGTGCTGTTAGAGCAACGTCTCAGTGGAAAGATGGATACGCTTTAGATATAGGTCCTTCTATTTGACACATTTAAAAAACATTTCACTAGCAGTTAGGTAATGTTGGTATTTGTTAAGCGCTTACTATGTGCCGAGCACTGTTCTAAGCGCTGGGGTAGACACAGGGGAATCAGGTTGTCCCACGTGGGGCTCACAGTCTTAATCCCCATTTTACAGATGAGGTAACTGAGGCACAGAGAAGTTATCACTCCAAAAGGTGGGTGGCTGAGGTCATCCCCATTTAATCTCCTTGTGCCCCAGTTTCCTCAGCTATTAAGGAGTCTGTCACTCCCAGGGAGTGGAGGGCAGAACCAAGATGGGAATCCCCGTGTCGGGTAATCATCAATCGATCAATGGTATTTATTGAGTGCTCACTGTGTGCAGACCACTGTACTAAGCATTGGGAGGTTAAATAAATCAAAGTCGGTAGGTGGGTTCCCTGCCCACAAGGAGCTAGAGGGGGAGACAGACGTTGTTATAGACATACATTAGCGGCTACTCACCCTCTGCAGACCGAACCTCTGCTTTCCGAGATCGCACCGTAACGGAGGAGGGCCTGGAGAGATCTGTGCCGGTCCTCCACACCCGCACTTCCACAAAGCCGGCGCTCTCGTCCACGGAGTATTCCACGGCCCCAAAATAGAAGCCTGGTTCTGGAGAAATAGGAAACAGAACCCATTCAGGTTGCTTTCATTTCCCATAAGCCCTTGCTGGGCCGAAACCCTTCTGAGGGAGAAAATAAGAGCTCCGCATCCCCAAAATAGAGGCCTGGTTCTGGAGAAAAAGGGATCAGAATCCATTCAGGGTGCTTTCCTTTCCCATAAGTCCTCGTTGTGCCAGAACCCTTCCGAGGGAGAAAGTTAGATCCTGAGCTGGCTCGGGTTTTCGGTACCGGGGAAACAGCTCGCGAACAGATGTTCCCATACTGATTTCCTTTCTGTTGGATTTGCTTGAAGGTCTTTGACAGTTTGGGGTGTCCGTGGGGTTCCAAGTCTTTCTTTGGGGGGGCAACCAGGCTTGGAGGAAGTTAACTCCATCCTCCCTCCTCACTAAGACACCCCGGAATGACTTTCCCCTCAGCTTTAGGGCCTGCACTCGTCTGATCTCTACCAGACCCCTACTGATCTAGGGAACGAGGGGACAGAGACAGGGAACTGACTCTGAAGCCACTAAGGCCTAGGGTCGGCAAGAGGAACTGTACGAAACAAGATGCCATTGCCTTGAGGGCAAGGGTCGTACACGTCTTCTCCCAAGCTGTATTTTCCCACTACTTCCCATTTTATGCCTACTCTCGGTCTGCTGGTTTCCTGGCTCTTCTCCTTTTACTGCATTTTTCGGTACTCTGGACACAGCTGGGATTCAATAAATACTGATGATGATGATGATGATGAATACCAGACGTTGGCCAATTTTAGCCCAAGGGATGATAAAAATGCCTCCAGCATCACTCCCCCTTTCTACTGCTTTCAATTTGAGCCGTTTCTGCACTTTAGGTGCCAGAGCATCTGAGTGTGTATGTACAGATGAAGGTGTTATCGCAATTAACCTTACTCAAGCTGGCCCCTAGACACCAGCCAACACATTCCTTACATTTCTCACTTCGGTGCAGGCGGACAAAGGTGAAGATAGAGAATGGGGCTTGAAAGGGACTGGGAACATAGAAGATTCTTCTTCTGACCGGATACCCCCATCGCCACATAGCTGAGGTTCTCCTGAAAGCCCTGTATGATCGTTTTAGAAGACGAAGCCGGGAGCATGATCTCCTGGGTTCGACCGAGGGACGAAAAATAAATTTCATTTCACATTCCTTGCCCACTGCTTTATCATATAAATGATACCTGCAGGTCAAAGGGCAGACCAGTGAAATGCACGAGGAAGAGACTTGTTCTGCTTAATGAATATATTCTATTTAATAAACAGACCTGGATTAGAAGCCAGGTCTTCTGATTCTCAAGCCTGTGCTCCTTCCACTAGGCCATGCTGCTTCTCCTGTGTTTCCCTATCCCAAGCCTACTACTTTCTTTGCTCGACTTCTTTCAACTTTTCTCTCCTTCAAAGGCACAAGATCTGACAGGGGCAAATTCCAGGATATTCTCGGCCCACCAACGCCTCAACCGGGAGCGGGACTGATGTGTGCGATGGGTGTTTTTTCTGCCCTCTTCCCCACCGGCTCTAGAATCATTCTGAGGATCAACGAGTCCTTACCGTCATCTCTGTCGGGGGCGATGGTCACCTGGGCCCCTGGGAACTCGGTTCCGATCCGCCCACCCATGGGCATGCTCAGCCGGACGTGGAAGGCCTCGGCCTCCTCGTAGAGGGAGTCGTCGATGATCACCACGCGGCACATCTTCTCCCGCTCGTCTCTGTCGAAGCGGAGGACGCTGGTGTGATCCTCGGGCCGGGATATGTAGTCGGAGTAGGAGAGCACCGAGGTGGGGATGGTGCCGGTGGCTGTTCCTGGGGGAGAAGCGTTCACAAAGATCCACGTTAGGAAGACCCCGGGGAGCCTGCGTCTGATCCCTGGAGGATTATCGTCCGGGACTCCCGATGATCGGGGAATGTTTTCTTCGTGCCCACCGGGTGAAAGGCACCAAACTGGGTGTCGGGCCCCATGCTCTGCACTTATAGCAACTGTCTGGGTCTGCCGATCCTGGCTATCAAACAGGAAAGTCTCAATACGACAAGATGAGCTATCCCCCCTTCCTCCTTCCTTCGCTGCTCCCTTCCCCCTCCTGCCTTCCACAGAATCCCATGGCAAGGACACTGAGCCGGCGGGGGCGAGAATGCCCCCCTGGGATGTTTGGCAGAGCTGATGGGGGGAGTCTTCCTTCTGCCCCCTACCGTATCTCAGAGCTGGACCTGCCCTCTCCTCAGAAGGAATGGCTACCGGAATCACGGCGCTCTGGTTCACCTCAAACCCACACAGAGCAGCGGAGAGACTTCTGAGGGGCAGTGGGCAGAACAGTTGGGCGTACAGCTTTGCTGGCCCCATCTCTTGCCAGACTTGCCCTCGGACATGATGTCACCAGGCACGAGGCCCTCCTCTGCCCCAATTCGAGGCAGACTTCTCCTGCACAAACTCACAACTTCCTGGCAGCCTGGTCATCTGCTGGAGGGGGCAGAATCAGCCTCATTATCCAGTCAGTTGCCTTTCCAGAGGATCGATATTCACTGAACACTTACTGCAGAGCACTGTACTAAGTGCTTGGGAGCGTACTCTAAGACTCTGCCCTCAAGGAGCTTATGATCTGGTGGGGGAAGACAGATGGTTAAATAAATTACAGGTAGGGGGAAGCAGACGACTATATAAAACGACATCCATAAGGCAACAGGCAGGACCAGGGTGGGGGCGGAGAGTGGGTCGAGAAGGAATTCCTTTCTCCACTTGCCAACCAACTATTTGGTGACAGGAAACAGCATCACAATTCACGGACAATGAAGCTGCATTTCCACGTGGCCCTTCCCTCTTGGTACTAACTTAGACCAGGTCCAAGCAACAGTATCTTGTTAGGCTGCTACTCGGGGGATTTCCAGGTCAGCTTCCTGGACCCCAAACTCAGGGCCCATTCCCCATTAATTCGTTCCTCGACCTCCTCCATCCGCTCCCCGCACCTCTTCGGTGAACTTAACTTCCTGACGCTCCAATTTTGGCTTTACCTAGTGTCAAAACTCAGTCCTAGAAAGGAACCACCAGGGGATGAGGGCGATTTGACATAATGAACCGATGATGGAGACTCCCATCGGGAAGAGGGAAAAGCCTCATGTCTGAGACTCCAGGACCCAGATAATCTGCTCAGGGGAATTGATTCCAATGTTAGAGGCTTGTGCAGGGGCATTCACACCCTCTCATCCCGCCGGTAATGGCTCTCAACTGGGACACCAATAGCAAGGAGAGAGCAGGTGGCAGGAGCGCAGCACGTTGTGATTCACAAGTGCGGTCTTTGCTGGTGCTAGCCAACTACCGGCAAAACAGGGTCTAGAACCCAGGTCTCCTGTTTCATGGAGCAATGCTCACTGAGCCAACAATAGGGCCGCACAATAAAGAGCTGGATAAGGGAAAAAAACAAGATTGGGGGAAAGTAATTGTTTTAGAAAGTGCTATATCTCACAGCTTCCCTGGTCAGAGCAGTGGAGCACATCTCCAAGAGGCCTTCCCCGATTAAGCCCTCATTTCCTCTTCTCCCAGTCCTTTCTGTGTCACCCCTGAGCTTGGATTTGCTCCCTTTCTTTATTCACCCCACCCTCAGCCCTACAGCACCTGTCTACAGGCCTGTACTTTATTTTAATGTCGGTCTCCCCCTCTAGACTATAAGTTTCTTCTAGGCAGGAAACGTTGTCTACCAGCTCCGTTATAGTGCACTCCTCCGAGCGCTTAGTACAGTGCTCTGCACACAGTAGGTGCTCAATCGATATGACTGATTGATTTTCCCACTTGAGCCTACCTACCTTGCTGAGTATAGCAGATGACCATCAGCTCCTGGCTGACGTCTCCACTTCTCCAGACGGGAATGAACAGTTCACCAATATCTTCTTCCACCGTGTAGACGGGCTGAGGAATAAACACCGTAGACTCTGTGGAGAGAAGATTAACACTTTGGTTACCAAGTCTCATCACGCCGGGAATAGTTACATGTAGGTTAACAGTTTCCCAGCAGTCAACGTTCCTTTCTCTCCGTGAAGAAATCCGAGGAAAGTAAAAAAACAAACAAACAAACAAAAAAACCACCTGCCAAGTCTAACATGCAGGCTCTGAGCCAGGGCATTATTTAATATGGATTTAGGAAATCTAGATAACTCTTTCATCTTCTCTGGAATCTCTATTTCTTACTTAAATAAGATCTGTTGGCTCATCTTCCCTCATAGCCGTTTAAGGCCTCCTGGCTGAGAATGTTTCTCAAATTAATCAAAAGGCAACTCTTTCCTCCGGGATGCTGCATGATTACTGGAATAATTACACACTCGCTTGGGAAAAATGAACTCTGTTGGAATTCAGGAGTTCATTCATCATAGGGAAAGAAACCTCTCCCCGTCTTCTCTCAGCAAAGTGCCTATGACAGATCCAAATTCCATTAACTTTGACCAATCCCCTGTAGCGGCCAGATGAAGACAAATATTTTCTCTCTGCTTTGACCATACAGCTCTCTCAGATGCACTTTATACGTGGAAGGAGGAATGCTGTAAAAGGTTCCATTAAATTCAGGAAAAATAACAGCAAAGGGTGATGGTGAATTATGCATTCATAAGATATAATCCAAGTGTTTAAATACACTTTATAAGTTGTCTTTATTGAGCATTTTCTGGGTGCACAGCACTGTTCTAAGCACTTGGGAGAGAATATAACAATATAACAGAGTTGGTAGACATGCTCCATGCCCACAACAAGCTTACAGTCTAGAGGGGGAGACAGCCATTAATATAAATAAATGACGGATATGTACTTAAGAGCTGTTGAGTCTAAGGGAGTGATGAATGGAGGGGACAAATCCAAGTTGAAAGTGCAAGGTCAGAAAATGACAATTTTTTTTTCACTTCAATACAAAAACTAAGTTATGATTTTAGTAACTACATGAAAACATACTTTATAAAAATACGGTTGCTGAAGAGACTCCTTGGATATAATTACCTATTAACAAATTAAAGTATGATACTGAAGTATTTGGGGGCTTTAAAAAGGACCTGTAGCTCTTTTTGCAAAAGCACAGCACATTGTTCTGGTGCCAGAGGCCTGCCAACGTGGCTGAAGGTCGACTCATTTTTAATTTTAAAATGCTGGCGTTCTGGTTACATTATCTTTTAGGCTTATTTATATAAATTCAATTCAGAAAAACATCCCATTTTTTATCAGTTGTAATGTAATATCTTTAAAGGCTCACTTTCTTATTTTCTTTTTCTAACTTGCACAGTAACTGAAAAATGAAACAACATTGAAACTAAGGGACCTTGAAACTCAGTAACCAACACTACTAAGGAAACCCACCACAAGAAACAATCAGAATGCACTCAAATCTCTATGAGCAAAATGCATTCCAACGTGTGACATTATTCTAAAACTTGTAAACAAAAGGGGGCATACTGCATGCCAGAAAGCATTCATGCCAGAAATGAAGCATTAGGAACGATCAATTTCCTAACTGTACGGTTCCCCGCCCCATGTGTTTTACCCCAAGTTCTTGGGAATCGTTTGAAAGCAGAAACCAACGCAGCTCACTGAGGCTGAGGCTCCAGCAGGGTTCCCTCTTCGTTCTTCCATCTGCGCCTGCCCGTGGGTGACTGCGGTGACTTTTTATCACTACTGGACACTTCACTTTTCAAATATGGCACTGGACATAAAACAGCTGGTCTACCTCTGCCGTCCCCAAGGCAGAGCCTTCGTTTGGCGGTTCTGGGTGGGATTCTTGTCAATATCAGCCAAGTTCTTTTTTTCTCTCTCAAGAGCCTACGTTTCCTCTGGGGCTGCAGGCAAGATAAAGCTGACTTTTCTTTACATCCATCACTTGAGGGTTCTTGAGGAACAAGAACTTATGAACTTGTGTATGTGAGTACTGCTTAACTAAATAACAACACCGACCAGCCCGATACTGCCTGAGAGGGAAAGAAATACTATCTGAAGCGGGTCAATATTTAATCTTTCGGCCGGGGCAACCACGCTGCAACCGGAATCTGAATATATCCATTTAACCAAAGGTTTGGAGACACTTCAAATGCACAGATTAAATAAGAATTCCAAAAGACCTAGCTGCCTTGGGTCTCTTTCCTAGGACAGGTAGAGCCTAGGGAGGACAGAATTCCCATTTAGGGTAGTAATGGGTCATCACAAGACAAAAATGTTTGGGCCTCGGGTTTGCACGCGGGCTAGATCGGCTGCTTTGATCTACTGTGTCACCCACCAGAAACCTTCCTCAATGCCTGATGCTTCCATTCCGGTAAAAACAAATGAGCCAAATGCTGCCCTCATTCCCAGAGGATGATCATAGGAAAAACGGGACATGTAGGTGATGCACGGACAACCCAGTCTGTGAGCTAATTTGGCCATGTGAAAAGAACATGGGCTTGGGAGTCAGGAGACTTTGGTTTACATCACAGCTCCGCTACTGGCCTGCTGTGTGACCTTGAGCGAATCATTTAACTTGTTCACACCCAGTTCCCTCATGTGTAAAACGGGGATAAAATGCCAGTCTCCTTCCCTCCTAGACAAGGAGCCTCCCTGATATTGGACCAATGTCCAGTCGGACTATCTAGTCTCTACACTAGTGCTTACCACAGTGCAGGGCATAATGCAAACCCTAAATAAATTCCACCACCTTCGCCCAACTGACTTTTTAGAAAACTGGCAGCTGCTCATCTGGGGAGAGCCGGTGACCGCGGAAAGGACAAGAGCAAGAGAAGAGCATCGATCTTACCGTCACCCGGGTCGACGATCTCCACCGTGGTGACGGCAGGGAATTCGAGGGCGGCCATGACCGGCTCGGACAGCACCACTTGGAAGGTCTCGGACTGCTCGTGCTCCCCATCGCTCAGAATGCGCACCCTCCACGTGGCCGTGATCTGACCGGGGTTGAACTGCACCTGCTTCTGCCCTTTGCCCTGGAAGTCCTTGTCTCTCTGGGCCGTGCCATCCCTCGTGCCGATACCTGGTGTCACAGAGAGAGCAAGTCCGCTTTGGGTTTGCTTATCGAGAAAACGGCTACGCTTCCTTCCTCTGCCTGGCCTGTCTGTCGATGCGGTTTGTAGTTCTCGAGATCGGGGTAGATCTGGCTCCTCCTTCGCAACTGGGCTCTGCTCTTCAACTGCCCGTCTCTGACCTCTCGCTCCTACCAATCCTCCAGGCTGGAACTCCCTCCCCATCCCTCTGCAAATCAGCCAGACCACAGCTCACCCCATCTTCAAAGCCTGCCTTAGAATCCCACCTCCTCCAATCTTTCAGTAGCATTTATCGACTGCCTATTCTGTGCAGAGCACCATACTAAGTTCCTGGGAGAGTACAATAGCAGTGTGGCTCAGTGAATAGAGCTCAGGCCCGGGAATCAAAAGAGCCTGGGTTCTAATCCCGGATCTGCTACGTCTGCTGTGTGACCTTAGGCAAGTCACTTCACTTCTTTGGGCCTCAGTTACCTCACCTGTAAAATATGGGCATTAAGAATGTGAGCCCCATGTGGAACACGGACCATATCCAACCTGATTAATTTATACCTACTCCAGCACTTAGAACAGTGCTCGGCACACAGTAAGTCCTTAACAAGTACTATAATAATGTTAGCAGACCTGACCTCGTCCTTCAAAGAGCTCATCATTTAGCAAAGGAGCTAACCTTTCTCTGATTAACTCACGACACCCCAACAGCCCAATACCCTCCCTTAGCACTTGTGCAATTTATCGTTATCCTCAGAACTCGAGAAGATATGTATGATTTTATGTATTTAGAGGTTTTAAGTTCTTGCTTCCTGATTTATCCTTGTTTCTCCTCCAGCATCCGCTAGACATAAATAGTTTTTATCTGTCTCCTACGCTCCTTGAGGGCACAGAACTTTGTGTCGACCTGCTATTGCTGTACCCTCCCCGAGTGCTGGGTTCAATGCCCAGCACTCAGTAGACATTCCAGAAATAACACAGAATAATTGATTCCCCCAGCTTCCAAAGTGAGAATGAAATGTTTAGAGCAATATATAAAATTCTCCAGTGCTACCTTGAGGAGAGGACAGGGATCGTGACCATCTCTGCTACTGTACTCTCAGTACAGTGCTCTGCACACAGAAAGTACTCAAACGCCCTGATGGCTCATTGTTGATTCGCCCATTAGTTCTAGCAGTGTCCTTAATGTGTGCTTAATGTGCCCAAAGGGAGGATGAAGTCTTCACTCTCCTTGGGCCAGTGTAACCACCAGGTAATAGTCTCCGTTGTTCCAGTGAGCAGAGATAAAACAATGTCAAGACACAGCAAAAATAGCTCCTGGGATCACGCTGAATTGGGATTACCTCAGATAATTTGTCTGTGAACTGTTCTCTGGAGAAACACCGCTCTCTAACATTGGTGCCCTCACATAGTTTCTCTGTAAGGCATAAAGATCAAACTGAAAAATCTTTATTCTTACCACATTTTTCTTTTTAATGAGAAAAATAAACATCTCATTCTTTGATGATGAATACCCCCAATGGACCTTGAATGAACCTAACCTGAATATGAGAAGAAGAAAAAGCAGAACAAGCTATCTGCCTTCCCAGGGTCCTCAGAATCGGAGTCTGACAGGGCTGAGACACCTCCCTGGGGTGCCCAGCTGAAGAAAGATCAGCCCTTCGTTGTGCTTTGCCAAGGAGAGCAATTCAACATGGCAGAAATGAGTGGTCCACAAAGCTATATTTTCCTTTCCGTCGACCGCCTCCTGGGTCACCCTGACTTGCTCCCTTTATTCATCCCCCTTCCCAACCCCACAACATTTCTGTACATATCGGTAATTTATTTATTTAATGTCTGTTTCCCCCTCTAGACTTTAAGCTTTTTGTGGGTAGGGAATGAGTCTGTTATACTGTACCCTCCCAAGCACTTACACTTACAGTGCTCTGCACACCGTAAGCGCTCAAAAAATACGATTGACTGACTGACTGCCTTAGGGAACCCATCCTCAGACATGTTTCTGGCCCCCTGACCAAGGAGGGAATGCACAATCAGACTGAACTTACTGACAAAAGAGGTTTCTCCCAGGTGACCTCTTCGTTTAAGAATGACATCTAGATATTTGGAGTCCTCATTGACCAGGTAGTATTCCTTTTCTAGAGAGATCCAGGCCCAGGTCAGGTGGAAATGCTGGTTCTTCAATACATTTCCCCCTGCAACACAGAATTATGAACACAGAAATGAGCTGATCATTCTTTTAATTCAACAAAACACATTAAACAAACTCAAAACTTCATTGTCAAGTTCTCTACATGACATATAAATCAATCAATTAATGGCATTTATGGAGCGCTTACTGTTTGCAGAGCACTGTACTAACTCCTTAGGAATGTACAACAGTGTTGATAGATACGATCCCAGCCCACAAGGAGCCGACAGGCCAAACGGGGAGAGAGAGAATAAAATACATTGCAGATAAGGAAAATGGGAGAGTGTGAGATTTTTATATAAGTGCTGTGGGGCTGGAGTATCAAAATGCTTAAGGGGTACACAGCCAAAAGCACAGCTGATGCAGAGGAGAGGGCGGATAAAGAATGGCTCTACTAATTGCTTAATATTAAAATGGATTGAATTCCCTACTCGGTTCTCCTTAAATACATTGGTTGCCTTCTTATAAAACTTCACATTAAGGAAGAGTCACACTGGGTTAGTCATGGTGCTGCATACTGCATAAGCCTTGCCCGAGACGTTTCTTCCGACACCACGGTGTCCTATCTCCAAATGGGCTTGCGTTGACGGCCAGCTATTCCCAAACTCCCTCACTGCACTCTAGCTCCAACGTGTACTGTCAAAACAGGTGCTGGGGCCGGATGGGGTGTAGGGTGTCTGGAGAGCATCGTGGCATAGGGGAAAAAGCATAGGTCTAGGAGTATGAGGACCTGGGTTCTAATCCTGACTCTCCCAGTTGTCTGTTGGGTGACATGGGGCAAATCACTTCACTTTCCTGTGCCTCAGTTCCCTTGCCTCCAAAATGGGAATTCAATACCTGTTCTCCCTCCTACTGTGAGTCTCATGTAGGACCCGTTTATCTTGCCCGTAGTACAGTGCATGACACATAGTAAGCACTTAGCAAATACCACAATTCATAATAATCATTTATTATAATGATCATGACGATAATAATCATGATTCACAATATCATTATTATTGTTACTATTATGAGAGATGCCTTCTCCACACCCCAGTGGCAGGAATACTACACGAACCCCCCCCGGCATGACTGAGGGGCATTTAAGTGTGAGGGTGGGAGGAGCCACAATACCAGTTCACTGCTCCAGTGAGGGAAGAAGGGGTCCAGGGTTGGGGGCAGGGGAGGAGCATGACAGATTTGGGGTCCTGTAACTACCAAGATCCTCCCAGTGAGCTCCCTGGCTCTATTCCACTTCCCCAAAGGACTAAGCGATTCTGCCCTCCCGTCAGAGGAAGGAAGTGTAGCCATTTTCTTGATAAGCACGCTCAAATTGGTGATGATCGATTTGTGATGCCAGCAATGGAGAGAGAATGGAGATTTTACCCTTTTCAGTGATCCCCGCCACAATCAAGAGAAGATAGAGCTTGTGCTCTCTGTGAGGTGGAGTTGGGAGGAGGAGGAGGACAAAAGATAGGGGGAAGAAGTTAAGGAGGAAAGAAGGACAGGAGGAGAGAAGGAGTGACACTACAATAAAGGCCCAAACAGATAGGCTCTTCTGCAGCCAGGCTCCACTCTCTTCAGGGTGCGACTGGAGAGCGGGCTTTATTGGACTGTTGAACATATGAATGTAGCATTTGTGACCTTCTCAAAAAAAAAAAAAAAGCAAAACCCACCACTAGAAATCACTTTTTCTAGTTTACTGAACTATGTGGTGCTGTGTTTTAGTTCCCTTTGATTATAACCACTTAAGAAATAACAAATATTCCACCCTCAACCCCCTCTGTTCTACTTCACTTTGAGCAAACAGACATGTCTTTTCATCTGCTTCCACTCCTCTCTGGAGATAAACCGTCCTTTCTTCCCCCACTTCTCCACCAAGGCGGACCTGGCTTTCTATCAGAAGAAAATGAAACTTGTGTGATCTCTCTTATGTGAAAGCTTCGGTAGGAAGCAAATGAAAGGAAAAATGGTTATCAGGTGATCACTGCATTCAGGAGCACAGCTTATTACTGGGCCTTTGATCTGCCTCAAGTGTTTCAGAGAAAAGTGAAGCTTATATAAGTATGCATGAGGAATTTCTTGTTAGACTTTTTGGAATAGAAAAGCAACCCTAATCAATCAATCATATTTACTGAGTACTTATCTGTGTGCGGAGCACTGTACTACGAACTTGGGAGAATACAATATAACAGACACATTCCCTGTCTACAACGAGCTTACAATCTAGAGGGGAAGACATATATTAATATAAATAAATTAAAGATATATACGATAGTGCTGTAGGACTGAGGAGGGCGGGGGTGAATGAAGAAAACAAAACAGGGCAACACAGAAGGGAGTGGGAGAAAAGGAAATGGAAGCGTAGTCAGGGGAGGCCTCTCGGAGGAGATGTGTGTTCGATAAGGATTTGAAGGTGGTGAGAGTAATTGTAAGATATGAAGAGGGAGGGCATTCCAGGCCAGAGGCAGGAAGTGGGTAAGAGGTCGGGGGCAAGATAGATGAGATCGAGGTACAGTGATTAGGTTGGCATTACAGGAGCCAAGTGTGAGGGCTGGGTTTTAGTTTAAGTAGGAGAGCAGCAAGGTGTGGTAGGCAGAAGCAAGGTGATTGAGTGCTTTAAATCAATACGGTTAGCACTTACACAAGGCTAGGCTTTGACAAGTGACCTCACCTGATTTGTGGGGCAAAAGCTCCTATCCACAACATCCCCATATTAGATCATTAATAATCACAACTGTGGCATCTGTTTGGCACTTTCTTTATGTCAAGCACTTTCTAAGCACTGGGGTAGGTACAAGATCACCAGGTCAAGCACACTTCCTGTCCCACATGGGGCTCACAGTCTATGCAGGAAGGAGAACTGGTCTATTAATACCCATTTTACAGACAAAGAAACGGAGACACAGAGAAGTGAAATGACTTGACCAAGCTCACCCAACAAGCAGCTGGCAAAACCACGACAAAGTCAGGTCCTCTAATGAGCATATTATTGATATCTTACACCCTGATTTTTATTGAACAAATTCACTGACACCAACACACATACTGGTCACACTCACTGAGGTTTTTTTCTTTTGGGGGGCGGGGGGGGGCTTAGTTGCAATTTCTTATTCCTATTTCAGCCACTAAGAGCCCATAAATCGGTAACTTTTTTGCCTCATCCTTTCCCAGGCCACTATCTGGAGGGAAAAAAAACACCCCAAAACAGGCAGAGAAAACAGTGTAAATGACTTAAAACAAAGATATGGAGTAAAAGCTGGGTAATAATAATAATTAGTAGCAGTTACGGTATTTTTTAAGCACTTACTATGTGTCAAGAACTGTTCTAAGCTCTAGGGTAGATACAAGTTCACCAGGTCTGACAGTCCATGTCCCACATAGGATTCACAGTTTAAGTAGGAGGGAAAAGAGAATCCAGAGGTTTAAACTTCAAATGTCTGCGCTTAGCGGTAAGTGTCCCCCAAATTCTCCCCATACCGACCCTCTGCCCTGATGTGTGTGGGCAGACACCCCGGGAACAATGATGTGTGGAACAGTGGGAGTTGTTGGGCCAAGGTAACTCCCAAAGATCTAGAAGGTTTTAGAGAACAGCAATCTCCCCCAAAGCTCTGGATTAGCAGGGATCAAATATGAATGATGAGGCAGAAAACATGCAACAAAAAGGCCATCTTGGGAGAAGATCTAGACTTAAAATGAGGGTGAAATCAAGAGGCTCTCTATTTGAACCAGAGATGAAAGCTTCAAGTTCATTTCTGTTCCAGATGTCAGTAAATAGAGTCACCATTCCACAACTTTTCCACTCACACTCTCTCCTAAGCAGCTTTTCTTCTTCTGGGGGTGATAACCTATGCTATGGTCTCTCTTTCTTTCTTTCCCTCTCTCTCTCTTTTTTAAATGGTATTTGTTAAGCACTTACTGTGTGCCAGGCACTGTACTAAGTGCTGGGGTAGATAAAAGTTTATCAGGTTGGACACGGTCCCTGTCCCACATGGGGCTCAGAGTCTTAATCCCCATTTTATAGATGAGGTAATCGAGGCACTGAGAAATGAAGTGACTTGCCCAAGGTCACTGAGCAGACAACTAGCAGAGCTGAGATTAGAACCCAGGTCCTTAATCCTGAGGGCTGAAACACTTTATTGAGTGTTTATTTCGCTCTTTATTTTCTTTAACTTCAACTCCCTGATTCATCTTCTGTTTCAGTCCTGGCCTGGAATAATGATGGGGCAGCAGGAAGAGAACTGCCTGCTTCAGCTAATCAACCGCTAGTTGTCCTAATGAATTAAACAAGTGTTTCTGGCCTAGTAATTTGAACCTCACGTTGCCTTGCCTTACAAATGGAAAGGAAACTGATCTAAACAATAATCACCTCATACAATTTGGCAAAAGAAGCATTTGGATGTATTTAAAAAAACAACCACCAGAAATATTACCATCCTTCATATTCCCACTTGACCAACAGGGTACTGTAATAAGAACTTACAAACCTTAATAAAACCTTATTTCGAATGGATCAAGGAATAGTGAAGATGGAACCAAAGTACACACCTTCTACCCAGGACAACTGAATGCCACTTTGGAAAGGGATTCTGTCATTTCTGATAAGCGGTAAACTGTTCACAGACTCTCATTTGAAACAAATTAACCGAGATCATAAATCCACATAACAGATGCCCGGCAGCTGAAAACCACACTTCCAAATATTTTGTCCTAAGACCCAAGTTCCCGAGAGCCAAGGGGATTTTGATGAAAAGACCTCTTTTGAACTTCTCTAGCTCCTCTAAAGACGTCTTCACCTTCTCGGGACAACAAAGAAACACAACCTCCAATTAACCCTTCCTGAAACAGTAGGCTCTATGTTTTCTTGGGAGACAAGGGGGGCACCTAACAACCAGGCAGGGCCATAATTTGGGTCTGAGCCTAATTAGGAGTAATTGTGGGGTCCTTGTCACTTCAGAGGGAGGTTTTTCACCTGTGGAACAATTATAGTCTTCAGCACTCCTGAGCCATTGTGGTTTCATGCTAAACTGACTGCTTCAGGCTCAAGCCCGATCTGACACCGTAGATGGAGGTAAAATCAGTCAGGGCAAAGTTAAGTCTTTTCATTTGGGGGGCCCCCCGGTGATGCAGATCCAAAAAATGAGTCTGTGAATTTAATGGTTTGAGCCAGATGCCTATACGGAAGCCTGATGAGTGGGTCACAAAAGCCTGGGGATTAAGCAGGGAGGAGGTTCTAGTAGAAATGGTCTGGTCCCTGCAATTTACACTCCTGGAGGGAACAGTAGGGTCTTAGCTGACAGACGATTACTCTCCCCCCTTCTAAACCTTACCGAAGGCACCTCTCCTCCAAGAGGCCTTCCCTAAGGCCTCTTTTCCTTTTCTTCCACTTCCTTCTGCATTGCCCTCACTCCCTTTATTCATTCACCCCCTCTCTCCCAGCCCCACAGACCTTCTGTACATATCAGTAATCTATTTATTCATATTAATATCTGCTTCCTCCTCTAGACAGCAAGCTCGTTGTGGGGAGGGAATGTGTCTGTTATACTGTTACAGCGTACTCTCCCAAGTGCTTACTACAATGCTCTGCACACAGTAAACGTTCAATCAATGCGATTGACTGACGGGGGTCTTGGATTTTCTTAATGATGATGATGATGATGGTATTTGTTAAGTGCTTACTATGTGCCAAGCACTGTTCTAAGCGCTGGGGGGTATATAAGGTAATCAGGTTGTCCCATGGGGGGCTCACAATCTTAATCCCCATTTTACAGATGAGGGAACTGATGCAAAGAGAGGTTAAATGACTTTTCCGGAGGGCTTATTGCAGGGTTCTACACATAGTAAGCCTTCAATAACTATTATTATTATTAATAATGGTAATAATAATTATAACAGCAATAATGATAATAATAGTGGCATTTGTCAAACACTTACTACATGCCAAGCACTGTGCTAAATGCTAGTCTACATATAGGATAATCAGGTTGGATGGATAGCCCCTGGTCCCATTCAAGGATCACATTCTAAGCATAGAATGGACTTGGGGGGGGGGGGGGGAAGCATGTTATCTGTACTTCATACTTCCCTCCTTGATCTGGCAAGAACAGGGTGTTTGAGATCAATAACCACAGACGTCAAACTAGACTCTCCAACTCGGGTGGTAAGCAGGTTTGGGGGGCCGGGAGGTAGGGAGAGAAAGAGCTGGCTCTGTCTTTCCCTCTCCTCTCCCACACTCCTCTCTCCATCCCCCAGATCCCTGGATCCTCGCCACAGAACTCCCAGGAGAACCCCCCCGCCAGCCCCGCCTGCCGTCCGCCCTCCCAGAAATCACAGCCAAATATGCGATCCACGGGCCTCTCTGGGACCTCCCGGGAGCCGTGGCCCAAACCGCCGGGCTTCCCTGAAGGCTTATCGGACTGCCTCTCTCACCACCTCCGGTTCCCCAGCACCCCAGGTGCCTGGTGCTAGACGCGTTATAATCTCAGAACTGTTTTTACCCGCAGGAAGTCCGCCAGCACAGAGAGAACCCTGAAGCAGACAGGCTCCTCCTCATGCCTGCTAGAGAACCTCATTGCTTTGTTCTATACCTGGCGTTGAAGAGTCGGGAAAAGCACCTTTAATTTATTGATGATCAACAAATCAAACTTACTCTTCAACAGTTAAGTGCCTGTGAGTGTTTCAGCTTCAATAATTCTGACGCTCGAGACTTACCTCCAGGAAATATCATTTGAGAAAGTATTCACGAAACCCTCACTGAAACTGCTGTAACTAAAGACGGCAGAGGCAACTACGACGAACACTGTATAAATTCACGTGGGGACAAATAACGCTATCATCGGTAGAAGACAAGCTGGTTTTACCACTTTAAAAAATTATATTACTATTACTACGGGAGCCCGAAGCCAAAGAGATCCAGGAGTAAGGTGGCTTGCTGCCAAGCTAAGGAATTTTACTCACCACTAAAACCTGCTCTTTGGCAACACACATTACAAACACCATTTCCACTAGGACCAGGGATCAGACTTCAATCAGCAATTCGCTCCATGCCCCAACATCACCAGCCGCCCAGGACCAAGTCATCACCAGCTTCCTTTAAAATTCACACTTCGGCTCTGACAATTTTGCTAGTGATACTGTTTCTACGTCTACTACTGCTGATATTTAATAAGCATTTACTCTGTACCAAGCACGGTGGAAAGAACTGAGTTAGATACAAGAGAACCAGAACGGATATCCCTGTCCCACATGAGGCTCCCTAAGAGGAAGGCAGAGCAGAATTCTGATTCCATTTTACAGATGAAGAAATGAGGTGCAGAGCGGCTAAATGACTTGGCCACCATCACCCAGCAGGCCAGTGGCAGAGCTGGAATTAGAACCCGGGTCTCAGCGCCGTGCTCTTTTCCCACTAATGCCTGCTGCCTCCCATTAATCATTCTGAGGCTTCTAGACGTACCACTGTTACAGGTGGTTTAGACAGGTGACCAGCCCTAGCTCTGACTTCTGAGGAAGCAAGTTCTGTGGTCAAAACCATCCGGATCTGATGCCTTCCTCCTGAAACCTCCAAGCAATGAGGAGACCCCGTCCTCCTGAGTCTCACAGGAGCCTTTCCTCCTCGAAGGGAACGAGGGTGACCAAAAGGCTTTGCTCAGGTCACCCTCGTCATTCTCTTTCAGAAGAATGGGGAAGGGAAGAGCAAAGGACTGGAAGCTATGACCTGCCTGGCCTGATCTGGATGCTGCAACTGTGTACAAATCAGGGGGCCCCCCACCCCCGCACCCTGCCCTGGTGGCCTGTTGTCACAATCTTTGATCTGGAAACTGCTGAGTACCCCCACCCCTTAGAAAATCCCATGGGGAACAACAGCGTGACCTGGATAACTCAAAGAAACCAACATTCGGGCGGTGAGCGTCGATACGAACGACTCCCATCCGACAGGGACAGTTATGGAGACTCTTGGGAGAGGACTTCTTGGGAAAATGCTTACAGGTGCTCAATACTAAAAAAATGTCCCTCGTTTGTGAGTTGCTGGGGCTTTTCTGTCACAAAGTGAATCTCATCGAAAAGGCTGCATGTGTCTGTGCCCAGTAAAAACAAAACAATCAGCTCCAAAAATCTGTTCATTGAGGCAATACCGCTCTCCCTTAGAGCTGAGTGAGTTTGTCACGGAGACTCACACCCACCCGGTTTCCACCTGGGCTGAGAGATTTCATGCCAGAGCACCCTGCGGCTATAAACAAATTTATTAGAGCTCTGGCAACGCATTCTTAAAATCAAACTCCATAGCCTCCGGGGCTCTGTTCAAGCCACAGCCCCATTCCTTTGGTGGCGCCAGACACCTCCTCCCCAAAAGCAGACACGGCAGGTCAATGAAAGCAGAGTTTCTCATTCACCGGGCGTGGAGTAACCGGTTTCGCTCCACTTTACCTCCTTAATACCCTGTTAGAGCAGGCTGCTTTCTGATCCCGATTTGTAAAACGGTGCCCCGCGCACACAGCACTCTACACAAAAGCCGTAGCAATTAAAATGAATACCGTCTGGGTCATATTTTGGTGGTTGGGTGTGTTGGGCTTTTTTTAATTCTATAAAAAGAGATACTAAAGTAGAAATGATAAGAAGGAAGAAAAAGCAAACAGGTGTTTCCAAATCAGTCACTTCACAAGTCAATTACCAAAGAAGTCCTCTTTTGTTTTCTGCTTTATGGCTATTTGGATTTTATCTATTTCCACTGCCCTTATTCTGACCTTAAGGTTGCATTTAGGGGAGGGGGAAAGAAGAGAAGAAAGGGGAAAAAACCCCACTATTTCATCAGTCTGCTTTAATTGTGAATGGATACAAGCTTCCTGGATTGGTTCTCCCCCCACCCTATTATAGACTGTTATATGATCTTAGCTGTATCCTTTGTTTTCGGCTGCAAAATCAAGATTGGGGCGTTTTAAATTTCAGGGCTTAAAACTAGGAAGAAGTTTACAGGACCGCACCTGGACACTGATCCAACCTTTCTGTGGGGGAGGGCCAGAAACAAAACAAAAGAACCCCCCAAAAACCTGACAATGAGTCCGTCTTCACTTGATCAGAGAAAAGGGACCCAGAAGCAGCCCGCAATTTTCCTCTCAGAGATCGGACTACCCTGTCAAATAGAAAGCAATTTCCAGGATTTCAACTTTGCTCCTGCCTTTCCGCTGGCAAAACGAGCTACGAAGCACCGACCTACAACGATTCAAAAGCCATGGGTTTCCTGCCCATATTTTCTTTTAATTTATTTCAGATTAATTGTGCAAAGTAATCTTGCGTGCTGAACTTTTAATATCATCTGACTAGACAGACTTTTTTTTGCGACTGCTCCTTTCCCTTTAAAGCTGTGCCAAGCCTACAAACAGAACCCTCAGAGGTGACTTAACTGGGCAAGGTGATATAAAAGGCTATTGTTTGGCGTTTTACTGCAGAAGGCAGAAGCCAATAAGAGAACTAGTCACGTACCTTAATTTTGCAAAGCAACATTTTGGTGGTAAAACAGGTGTAAGAGATTGCATGGTAGCTCGGGCTTGGCCTGAAAATTCGGAGGAATGTGCTACCAATGGCAGGGAGAGAAATCATCCCACGATGCCAATATTCCTTTAAAAAATACTAAGGACTTGCTTCTCAAACTAGTGCGTTCTGATGGATTCACTCATCCACCTGAAATAAATCCAAATATCAAAATCCAACAGAAACCCTCTAAACTGTAAGATGCTTCTGGGTAGGGACCGTGGCTACCCAACTCTGTTGTACTGTACTTTCCCAAGTGCTCAGTACAATGCTCCGCACACAGTAAGCGCTCAATAAATACCATTGACCGATTGGATGATTGTCCACTAGGAATGAAAGTCTTGGCAGTGATCTCCTTTCCAAGATGCAGGGCAAGCGTTTCACATCGCGGCACGCCCGGGTAATGAGGGAGGCTCATTTCACATCAACAGGGCCAACTATGGACTCCTACGCTGGTTCCATTAGGAGATGCAAACTTTGCCTTCCTTGGGGGTTGGCTGTGAACTCCAGGTGCTGTATCAGCCAGAGGCAGGATCAGTTCAGACAGCGGGGAGTTCCCTGAAAGCACCGAACTCTTGTCCCCGGCCCTGAGCCATAAAATACCTTAGTCACTGGCTTTCACCCGACTCTCATTCACTGTAGACACTTGGAACTTCTGGCTCTCCCAAGCCTGGTAACCACATCAGAAAGTGGAAAGATTTCTGTCTTCGGCGGTGGCAGGGCCGGAAAATGAATGGCAACGACAAGCTCAGGAAACGCCACCTTCTCCAACGAGCCTTCCCTGATTAACTCCTGACACTCCATCCCAAATCCCGTCATCCCACCAGCCACCGTCAGCACTTCCACGTTATTGATTTACAAGATTTTTCGGCAGCACTGACAGCTATAAGTGTTATCGATTGTGCAGGCTTACCATTTTTGCTGAGATTACTTTATTTGTATATATCTCTCACCCCCACTTAGAGTAGAAGCTCCGCCACTAGTCTGCTGTTTGATCTTGGGCTAGTTACTTTACTTCTCTGTGTCTCAGTTCTCTCACCTGCAAAATGGGGGTTAAGACCCTGAGCGCCATGTGGGATAGGGACTGTGGCCAACCCGGTTATCCTGTAATCTACCCCAGTGCTTAGTACAGTGTCTGGCACACAGTAAGCACTTAACAAATACCACAATTATTATGATTATCATCATCATGGATAGGGAAAGTATCTGCAAATTCTTCTGTACTGTACTTACTCTCCCAAGCGCTTAGTTTAGTACTCTGAATGTAGTGAGTGCTCAATAAATACAAATAAAAACAATAATAGAAATAACAATAATAAAGCAATCAGTAAATCAGTCATGCCTGTAAGATGTTTTTCTGTGGATAAATAAGCCAAGAAGGAAGACAGTCACAAATTGGCTGATGAAAAGAGATTGCAAGAGCCTTGATGTAAAGAAAAAAACCCACCCAACATTTCTCTTAACATGATACTGTTCTCTTCCTTCAGTGGGATCTTACGGTGAATTAAAAGGGCTTTAAACAGTGGAAAACTTTCTTTCTCTATACCTTGTGATACGGTTTGGGAAAGGTAATTTTGGGTTGGATTTTTTTTTTTTTTGGTGGTTGTTTTTAAATTAGAGGATTACGGTTACATGCTGATTCACTAAAGTGTATTTACACCCAAAATCCAAAAGATTACTTATACCTAAAGGCAGCTTATTTCAGGGTTTAATAGTCTGCAAGAAAACATGGAAAATAATAGGTTCCTTTGTTCTATTTCCAGCTGTTAGTTTTGATAGTTTATTGGCCCCCAAAATAGCCAACCCCACCTACAACTTGGTGGACCCTCTCCGAGGACCCAGAGGACCAGACTGACTATATCAATCAATCATATTTATTGAGGATTTACCGTGTGCTCTGCACTGTATTACATGGTGGGAGACTACAATATAACAATAAAACATAATAGACACATTCCTGGCCCACAGTGCTCTTCTGCCTTTGAGTTTTGTGGTGTCATATAAGCCCCAGGTGGGTCACGGAGTGTGTCCGACCTGCAAGAAGCCACGTTGGATAAAGGGGGTTTTCTATTATTTATTGTGTTTCAAACATATTTTGATGTCAGTTGAACATACATGTTTAATTCCACTGATATTTATGAGGGCGGGAGCGACCAATGTAAAAAATTCCACTATTGAAGTAATTGGTCGAAATCTAGCTGAACTTATTAGTAGCAGATTACTATTTTTCTTTGAATAGCTTCCAACTTGTTACTTAAAGTAAATCTGAGGAATCTTCGAGAGGAGAGAAGCAAACTATCTAATTAGATACACTCTGATGCCAACTGTGTCTCCAGCCTATTAGAAGGTCTTCAATGGAGCTTCCCAGAAATCATTTTCCAGGCTAGGCAACACCCCATTTCCATTACCAACAAATGCTTAACTTGCTTTAGCATTTACAGTAAGATTAACTAGCTCTTGAATTCCACACAAATAGCTACTTCTACTAATTGCTCAGCCATCTTTTGCGTATCTGTGGTTAGTTAAACTTCAGTCACAATTCTGACCCTCAATTTCTTTTTCATTTGAGGAACCCTACCTTTCTATATGATTGAATCAAACCTTTGATGCAATACAAACTCATCATTAAAGGATTGGGTAATATTTTCAAATTGACGCAAATATATGCATTTACATGGGTACACAACTAGGATCCAAGCAGTAATATTCATCTATATAGGCTGAAATTGGGAGGAGGAGGAGAAACTTCTTAAAGAGAGAAGCTGATGACTGGGAGAGCTAAATCACTAATAAACAAGCCATTTCTCATAATGGGAAGGAGGACCACAGCAGAGCATTTTAGCAATTGCTCTATAGGAGTAGCCAGAATTTCCACAAGTAGGAAGAGCCCATTTTAAAAGACACAGTGAAGCAGAGCCTCAAACTTTGAGGTCCAGCTGCTGAGAGACCTTAGACATGGACAGCCCACCCTAACCCACAGGAATGGAGAGGCTCTTTGAGGCTCTTTGGGAAGATCCTTACCGACATCTTTTAAGCGTTTAATCAGCTAGCCCCCTCCTACCTTACCTCCTGATCTCCTGCTATGGCCCAGCCTGCACACTTCACTCCTCTAGAGCCAGTTTATTCGCTGTACCACAGTCTCGTCTATCTCGCCACAGATCCCTTTACTACATCCTCCCTCTGGCCTGGAACTGCCCCCAACTCCGCATATTCCAGACCACCACTCTCCCCACCTTTAAAACCTTATTAAAGTCTTTAGGTCACATCTTCTCCAAGAGGCCTTCCCAGATTAAGCCCTCTTTTCCCCAACTTCCTCTCCCTTCCATGTCATCTGTATCCTTTGGACACTTGGCATTACACCACTTACGGACATACCCATAATGTATTTATTTACATTAATTTCTGTCTCCCCCTCTAGACTGCAAACTCACTGTGGGCAGGGAGCATGTCTACCAATTCTGTGCACTGTAATCTCTCAAGCATTTAGTACAGTACTCAGCACACAAAAAGCACTCTTCTTCCATCTCCCTGTGTCGCCCCACCCCAACTTGTTCCCTTTGTTCATCCTCCCTCCCAGCCCCACAGCACTTACACACATATCTGTAATTTACTTATTTATATTAATATCTGTCTCCCCACCCTAACTCTAGACTGTAAGCTTGTTGTGGACAGAGAACATGCCTGATTACTGCTGTACTCTCCCAAGCGCTTAGTACTGTACTCTGCACACAGTAAGTGCTCAATAAATACAATCAAATGAATAAATACCACTGATTGAATGATACAGTGCATATATGATGTACTTGAGAAACATATGCGAGAAGGCTTCCTTGTCATAAACAGATTCCTCAGAGTACCCCTATGTAGCAAGTGGGCCTCAAAAAGAGAAACAAAAATGTACTTTTATCCTGAAAGCCCCAGCTTCTGAGAACCTACTTTTATCAGGCTTTAAAAGTCTCCTAAGAAAAACACTGAAGAAAAACAGTGGTGGGAGAATTACCATGGCGCCTACATGGCAAGTGGAGGCAGTGTGGCCTAGTGGACAGAGCCTGGACCTGGGAGTCAGAAGGGCCTGGGTTCTAATCCTGGCTTGTCTGCTGTGTGATCTTGGACGAATCACTTCACTTCTCTGTGCCTCAGTTCCCTCATCTGTAAAATGGGGATTAAGATTGGGAGCCCCATGTGGGACACGAACGTGTCCAGCCTGATTATCTTTTATTTACTCCAGCCCTTAGTACAGTGCCTGGCACAGTATAAACCCTTAACAAATATCATAAAAAAGTGTCCTCCTGGGTGGGAGAGGAGGCAGACATTCCCATTCCCCGCCTCCCAGGCTAACTTCTAATTTCTCAGATACATGTGCACTCAACTTGAGCCAGTGACTGCACATTTAAGGACTTGGAATGATTTTGCTGCTTAGGAGGCACTTCAAAGTAGCAAGAAAGTCATGATAATTTTCTCTACAGACCTGGGGTGAGTCGAGGGGGGCAAGAACGAGCTTGCTTTGCATACAAAGGGGCAACTACAGTATTCTTCTGCAGGGTTATTCGTGCCTGCGGGGAGAATGTCTCTCTGTCTCTCACCTTCCCCCATCTTGTCAACCTTTGATGTAAGGCAGACCCGGCCTCCAGTGGCACCTGTGGTCTTGAAGCTCTGCCTCAAATAGGGCCCTGCTGCCATATGTTAGGAGTGGAGCAAAAAAGAATTCTCTGTGATAGACAGGGTTTATTGAGGGCTTACTGTGTGCAGAGACCTCTATCCAATGCTCAGGAGATATAGAAGTTAATCCTTAAGTAATGGGGAATGTAAGTTATGTACATAGGGGTGGCAAGAGGTTGGGTTGCATTATAGAGCCTTTTGCCCTCTGCTGCCTCCCCGCTCCCACCCACTCCTGGCCGCCCCTCGAGGCCCTTCTACCAACTGACCCATATGGTCAAAAGTTTGTCTTGCCGCTGACAGCTTTCCCATGTCCTCCCCCTGGACCGGACTCCCTTCCCCTGCATGTATGCCAGCCCACCACTCTCCCCAACCTTCGTAGCACTGTTAAGGTCACATCCCCTCCAAGAAGCCTTCCCTGATTAAGCCCTCTCCTCCCCCGGCCCGCTCTCCCTACCGCGTCGTCTATGCATTTGGATCTGGGACCTTTAGACATTTGATATTTGCCTCACCCCCAACCCCACAACACCTGTGGGAAGCGGCGTGGCCTAGTGGACACAGCATGAGCCTGGGAGTCAGAAGGACCTAGGTTCTAATCCCACTTGTCAGCTGTGTGACCTTGGACAAGTCACTCCACTTCTCTGGACAAGTCACTTCAGTTCTCTGGGCCTCAGTTACCTACCTCATCTGTAAAATGGGGATGAAGCCTGTGAGCTCCATGTGGTACCGGGACTGTGTCCAACATGATTAGCTTGTATCTACCCAAGAATTTAGAACAGTGCTTGACACACAGTAAGTGCTTAACTAATATCATTATTATATCTTTATACATTATAAATTATTTATTTACATTAATGTCTGTTTCCCTCTCTAGACTGTGAACTCGGTACGGGCAGGGAACGGGTCCACTAATTATGTTGTATTGTTCTCAGTACTGTTGTACTGTTCTCTCCCAAATACTTAGTGTCCTGCACATTGTAGGCCCTCGATAAATAGCACTGATTACTGCTCTTTCCCTCTCTCTCTCTTTCCACACCAGAGAGCCTGGGGCACATACTTTCTAGGTGTGATGGGGAGAACTGAGTGAAGAGAGTGATTATTTCATGTGAAGAAAGCTGGCAGCATTTAGCCCTCGCTGGGCCTAGCACCCCAAACCACTAATGGGAAGGGAAGAGTGGGGATCTCTCCCTTTAGAGAAAGCTTAGGAGAACAATCTGCCAGTGTTAAATGAAAGAAATGTCCACTTTCAAGTTAATATAACGTCTGGCGGGTGGAGGCTATTGAGTTGTCTGAAACCTTCAATGGGGAAAAATGACAGGTTTGCAACCTAATTGTTTTTGTGTTTTAACAAGAATCACTACTAGGTCATTCAGAAAATCTCAGAAGCTTTGATTTCACAGCTGGGTCTTGCATCGGAAGCAAGATATTTCTCCCCAGACCTTCCCTTACCACCTTCACAAACCCTTCCCCTCCCCTGAGGGAGCTGGGAACAATTCTTTTTAGGCTTATCTGCCCTTCTTTCACTGGGTTTGGACCTTTTTATCGAGAACATATCTAAAGCACACATTTTCCAAGATCAGGAAATACATCCTTGTTAAATGACCAGCTAAGACATCCTGCCTTTCTGTTTACTCACCATGGGGTCACTTTCTGGTTAAAAATTATCTTTCAAGGTTCCCCTAGATACCTTACACCCCTGAGAGAACACCCAGAATTGATCTAATGAAAAGCCTGCCTTTTGACAAAGGATTCTGTTTCTATTTGGCCAGGGGAGCCGAAGGTCTAAAGTAAAGCCCCGCTCAACCATTGCTCTTTCCTTGCTTGGCACTAGCTCTAACCCACTTTTACATTTTAGAAATCAGCCACTCAAGTTGTCCAACGCAGTTCCTGAACAAAAGTTTTTTGGAAAATCACTACTGTAATTTCCTGCCGCAGTAATACAGGTAATTACTATTTTGATATCATCCCGTTACCGCTAACAGTATAAACGGCAAACACTAAGAGTGGTTATCTCTTATTATGGATATAATCAGAAAGGACTATCAAAGAAAGCGGGTAATTCCTTCTAATGAGATCTTCCTAAACACAGACATTACCGGAAAAGGTATGTTCTTAATGCAGCATCTTGGCCATTTGAATTTCAGCTCCGTAATTTTTAGGCATAAGGGATCATTTGAAATTGGGTGTGTGAAAGTGGGGCTGAGGTTGCACTGATGCCGGCGGGTCTGACTCAAAGTAGAAAGCTGCATTTTCTAACAGCTCGGAGGAGGTAAAGCCAGTTAGGCTTCCCTGCCCTTGCGTGGCAGGTCAAAGGAAAATAACGAACGTGGACCCAGTGTAAAACTCGGTATGCGTGGCCTCTAACTTTAATTCCCCTTTCTTTGGGGTTTTGAGAGAACTGGAATTTACGGAGGATTAGCAGATTTTTTTTTTTGTATTTGTTAAACACTTACTATGAGTCACACATTGTTCTAAGTGCTGAATAAGGTACAAGTCAATTAGGTTAGACACAGCTCCTGTCCCTCGTGGGGATCACAGCCTAAGTAGGAGGAAGAAGAGGAATTTAGTCCCCATTTTACAGCTGAGAAAACTGAGGCCCAGAGAAGTTGTGACTTGCCCAAGGTCACCCAGCAAGCAACTGAAGGGGCGGGATTAGAGCCCAGGTCCTCTGACTCCCAGGACCGTGCTCTTTCCGTTAGGCCACTTCACTACGTTTGTATCCTCTTAGCTCCTTGGCAGGGAATGGGTCTACCAGCTTTACTGTAATGACCTTTCCCAAGCACTTAGTAGCGTGTTCAGCACATAGTAAGCACTCAGTGAATACCAATGATTGTCACTTGCTTGCGTCCAACTCTCCAAGCACTTCATACAGTGCCTTGCATCCAGTGGACACTGTAAATACTCATACTACTGGATAGGGTGACCAGGAGCAGGTGAAAGATATAAGGATGGACAGGAGGCGTACAGCTGGGTGACCCTGGCCAAGTCACAACTTCTCTGTACCTCAGTTTCCTCAACAGCAAAGTGGCGATTCAATTCCTCCTCCTACGTAGACTGTTAGCCCCTTGTGGGATGGAAACTGTCTCCAATCTGATTATCTTGTTTCTGTCCCCAGGACCTAGTACAGTGGTTGGAACAGAGTAACAAACCCCACAATTATTATTACTATTCTAGCATGACACTTGTAAATGTAAAGGCAGATCTTTTGAGGAAAACTATTTTTGTGTGACCCTCCTGATTTCCAAAGACTATTTCATTCTGGTCTGGCCTGAAGGCAAGGTGACGGACTCGCTTGCCTTCCAAGCTCCCTCTCAACCTGTCTGAGAATCCTTCAAGCCTGAAGTCTCGGAGGGATTTCAAATTTCTTGGGGTAAATGAGGAGGGGTGGCAGAAAAATCATCTCGCAGTGTGAAAGCCAAGTTTTCTGGCATTTAAGACAAGTGCAAATCTGCAGCTGCTCTATTTAAGAAGTTAATGGCTTGAGGCTGTGTTTCAGCCATTACCCATGAAGCAGGATCCAGTTAAGAGTGAACGTCATCAGCCCTGGAAAAGGGAGAGCAAGTCTCGACAGAGTGGGACTTTCCCCTTAATATTACGCTTCTCGGCCTTTCGGATTCGATACAAAAATACGGTGAGTTCAACACTGCTGCGGCGGCTGCAACTGCTTGAAGGCATCAGTGTGATCCTGCGTCTGCAAGGAAGCCTGCAAGTGTGCTTGGCTGTAAGAGAGGCAGGTCCCCAAATGGGTGGGACTCAGAAGCATTCTCCCTTTGCATGAACCCCCGAAAATTAACTGGGGGAAAACCTATGGTTGCAGGTGAAGTTTACACCACCACTATTTTCTTTAAGGTATTTGTTAAGTGTTTACTACGTGCCAGCCACTGTACTAAGCACTGGGGTTGATACAACAATCAGGGTGGACACAGTCCACGTCCCACATGGGGCTCTCAGTTTCATCCTCGTTTTACAGATGAAATGACTGAGACAAAGAGAAGTGAAGTGAGTTGCCCAAGGTTACAAAGCAGACTAAGAGGCAGAGCCAGGAGTGGAACCAGATTCTTTTGCCTTCCAGGCCTGTGCTCTATCCACTAGGCCACGCTGCTTCTCATTAATGTTTTCATTAATGGTTTCCTCCTTCCCCTGACAAACCTGCCAGCAAGGAAGCTCTTTCCCTGTGACCGGCCACATGACACGGTGGACAAAGGTAAAGCTGGAAGACATACCCAGATTTTCAAACAAAAAAATCAAGAATAAACCAAAAGTTTAACATATGGGACAGCTTTGAATTTTAGAGAAATGTTAATAAGGTCACTATCCAAACCTGGAGGTTGCCAGAATTTATTTTCAGCTTTTTAAACTATTTGTCGTGAGTTCTCTGTTTTGACTGTCTTTAAATAGCTGATGCTCTTTCTCGTCTGTGCATATGCACAGCCCCTAATTCCCCTTAGTCGTCAGCTGTTCCACAAGAGAATATGGACAACAGGTGGAAGGAAACGTTTCAGCATTCACAAAACTATTTCATAACTCATCTAGAGAGGAAGGCCCTGTAGCACTTGGAGCCAGATATTAGACACGGCTAAACCCCAAAGGCTTTTGCTTTCAGTGTGATTTTCTTTCAATATGTATTCTACAGTTGCCTTTCATATTCAAAGACACCAGTGATAGCGAAATTTGTGTGCGTGGGGGGGCGGAAAGGGAAGAGGGGAGGGAGGGAGAGAGAGAGAGAGAGAGAGAGAGAGAGAGAAGGCCAAGGCAAGACCCAGTCCCAGTCACACTGTACACACCAAAAGCCCTTCTCTTGTGTTGTCATGCTTAATATTTGCAATGCCTGGCACTGGTTTCTCTTTGGCCTCCTTGTCTCATTACTCATGAAGCTTTTGCTCAGAGAGCCTCTGCTTTCTAGATACCTCCCATTGTAAGATTTTAAAGATAACTCAGATGGGCCACTGACCTTTTTTTTTTTTAAAAAAAAAAATTAAACCTGGGGGGCAGGCACTTGTCTGAGGTGAACTGCAGACAACTCCCTGTGTTCTGGGACTGACTCTTGGAGGCTTCAGGGTAGATGATGCAGGCGTGAGACATTTGCAATTTAGAAAATTGGTTTAAAATGAACAAAGAGTTGGATTCCCTAAAGACTGAACAGCACGATACGCCACGTGCTTAAAGTGCAGTGAGTGGTGACTGGGATGTCTCGTCCGATATGTTCCTGCCTCTCACAAATCGTAGGAACCCTCCAATTAACGTGGGGCCCAGCGCTCTTCCCGGAGGCACACGGTTTAGTTCAGACAGCACTTTTGAGCTTCTCGTTCCTGTGGTTTGGCAGCACCCGGCACCTAAGCAGAGTCAGGATCAGCCAAGTGGAGCTAGCTTCCTTTCCCAGCTTCCCTTCCGCGAGAACCCACCTGCCATCTGTGCAGCAAACATGGCCCCGAAACCCCCTGGAAATCCTCTTGCAATTTTAGGAGCCAGACCAGAGAGGCGAAACAAAGATGGGACTGAGAGCTAAGAATGCTAAGGGGGCTTCAAGTGCCCACCTGAGCAATATCTGTAAGCAGAGATCAAGGAAATCTGTTTTTGCAAAGCTGAGCATGGGAAGGTGAGGGACCACTGCTTCACCAGGTTGGATGTGGTACAAGCATGTCAAGAATTCAGAATTTAAGAGGGTGTGATGAACCAAGACCCTCACAAAAGAAACCATATGTAGCATGCTTGATTCTAAATGGAGGAATTCAATTTCTTTTTTAAAGACATTAAATCAACAGGAAAAGAATAAAAAATTTCTCAGGGTTTGCTGGCTTTTGGGAGTATGAGCAGATTTGCAATAAACTGAAGAAAAATTTTATCTGGGAGATCTCTCATCCCAGAAATCCAGAGTTTCTTGAAAATGAGCCTCTTCCCTACTTTTCTAACTCAGCTGGAGATAGAAGCTATCCTCAACTCATCTGCAATCAATCAGTATTGCTTATTGAGCACTTATTTTACATAGAGCACTGTACTAAGCACTTGGGAGACTGCAATAGAACTGAGAAGTTGAGGAGCTTGCAGTCTAGAAGGGGAGAGGGCATTAAAATGGACAGCAGGTCAAGTATAGACACTAGAACAGTATAGACACTGTAAACTTTTTTAGGGCAGGGATAGTGTTTATCAATTCTACTGTACTCTCCAAGCGCTTAGTAGAGTGCTCTACACCCAGAAAGCATTTAATTAATTCTCTTGTTTGAAGATAGGTACCTAAGGGTCACTGCAGAGGGTGGGGTTCAGGAGAAGGGAGATTGATTACCCAAGTGCTTAGATAATGAAGAAGAGCTGAAGAGGTTTTAAGTGGGGGAAATCAAGTAGGGAGACAGGAGATGAATTAGGAAAAATCTCCTGGAGGAAATATGATCTCACAACCGGAAGGGTTCCTGATCTAGGTTCCTGATCTACTTATCTCACTAAACCGTGGAGGCCCCTAGCTTAATCTTGATTAGGGTGATCTCATCTAACCCAGGGAAAAGCAATCTGGTATAGAAAATTTGCCACCCAAATTACTTCTGACTCTTAACTGTTTATCCATAGAACCTGAACAGCAGAAATATTTATGAATATTGAATGAATACTAATGAATACTGCCTAATGCTCTTATGAAAAACAGGTGAAATCAAAATGGCACTTAGAGCAATCTCTTTGCCAAATGGAAATGATTTAGTCTGGAGAGAAAACTTCACATCTGGGAAGGGACGTTATACAGACTGCGGATAATTTATTGCCTCTACAATGGAGAAGGGTTTATTAGGTTGGAGAGAAGGAAGGGCTAAAATAGGAAAGTTGTGCAACACTGGAACTCATTACACAAGATTAGGGCATCTTCCTTCCTTCCTTCCCCCTTATTTACTGAATGGCCACTGGGTTCAGAGACCTGAACAGGTCCTGAGATATCCACGGAAATTTTAAGTCTAAGACAGACCACTAGTCTTCTGAAAGGGCTTAGCTACAGTCCTACCTGGAAGAAGGGGATAGACTAAAGTGACCTCGCAAAGCCCTTCTGATCCTCTGGAGTCGATGATTACCTATTCAGCCAGAGGATAACATCACGCAGGCTCAATGGCTTTGTGAGCTGATAGTGGGTCTATATTTTCCGTTGCAAAATAGGGCGATATCCGAAGGTGATACTCAAAATTGTGTATTTCTACACGGACACTTTCCTCATTAAACAACACAGTTTGGCAACAAAACTGCAAGATTGCCGGGGTGATATTTCTGTGGTTATAAGTAGTATTTCCGGTTAAGCTCCGGTTCAGTTCTGACAAACCTTCATCGGAGAGATGTCATTTAAACAGAGAGTCTTATGGTTTTAGGGGTAACAGATAAGATGGTTTGAGTTTACAGAACCACATGACTTCACTATCCAGAGTCTATAGGATTTATGAGAGGGTTCCGTTCCGTAATCCCATTACCCCAAAACATGACTTTGAACAATGATTGATTTTCAAATCCATTGACATTATTCACCCGCTTGGCTAGACCAGATTTTCCCACTGTGATATATTCAAATATGGTTAGTTCCTCAACGAGTTTATCTAAATCTCAGTAGGACTCAGCCACAGAGACCCTATTCATATATTGCCCAGTTCACACTCTGATTCTGCTAAATATGTGCCTCTATCTTGCCTAATTTGACACCAAGTTGTACCTCATATTTTTCCAGAAACATGTCCTTGTATAAAATACTTATCTCTGAGGAGGACAATTTCCTGTTGTACTATTCTCCTAGAGATTCTGCTCTGGAACTCGTGGGACAAAATTCACTTAATGCCTTTAAAAGGTAAGCATAAATTAATGATGCCAGGGAGATGCACTTACACGGCAACAATTCTGAAGAGTTTAAACTTTTTAAAGGTTGCTCGAAGTCCAATCCTCACAGTGGGAGTCCGGGGAGGATAGAGGGTTGGTGGTAGCAGTACCTATCTTGTCCAAAACAGGCAAACAGTGCAACAGTTTGGAAGAGGTATGGCAGAAGCACGGGCTAATCGTGGCCTCGCTTTTGATCTAACTCACAGGATTGGTAATTAGAGGGTTTGGGGGGGGTCAGTTCAAGCAATCAATCATATTTATCGGGTACTTTCTGTGTGCAAAACACTGTACTATGCACTTGGGAGAGTTCAATATAACAGAGTTGGTAGACACGATCCTTGCCCTCATCAAGTTTACAATTTGAAGGGGCGGGGGGACAGATGTTATTATGAGTGAATAAATTATGGATTTGTAGGTAAGTGCCGTGGGGCTGGGGGAGGACTGAATAAAGGGTTCAAATCCAAGTGTAGGAGGGAGTGGGAGAAGAGGAAAGGAGGGATTAGTCGGGGAAAGCCTCTTGGAGGAGAGGTACAGTCAATGAGGCTTTGAAAGTGGGAGAGTGATGGTCCGTCAGATAAGAAGAGGGGGTTGTGTTCCCAACCAGCGGCAGGACATGAGAAAGGGACTGGTGGCAAGAAAGATGAATTCGAGATACACTGAATAGATTGGCATTAGAAGAGTGAAATGTGCGGGTTGGGCTGTCGTAGGAATTGAACAATTTGTCCATCAATGGTATCGATCGATTAGAAGAGTATAGATACAACCCTTGCCCTCAAGGATCCCACAATCTAGCAGGGGAAACAGAGTGAGTGGGAACGAAGTTGAAGATGTGGAATACTAAGAAGCAGTGTGGCCTAGTGGATAGAGCACGGGCCCGGGAGTCAGAAGGACCTGAGTTCTAATCCCAACTCCGCTACTTGTCTGCTGTATGCCTTAGGTAAATCACTTAACTTCTCTGTGCCACAGTTATCTCATCTGTAAAATGGGGATTAAGACTGCGAGTCCTATGTGGGGCAGGGACTGTGTTCAGCCCAATTATCTTGTCTCCACCTCAGCGCTGAGTACAGTACCTGGCACGTAGCAAGCACATAAACACCAATATTATTACATTGTTATATTCTGACTTGTTCTTTATCAGCCAGGATTAAATTCCCGGTCCCAGTGAACCGTCGAAGAAATGAGGGTTAAATCACTTGCTGAAGGTCATATAGGATGTCATGAGAACCTTGGGAACCAAATCCAGGCCCCCATCGAGCAATTTGATATTCTGTTCACTAGACTGCACTGCTGCAGACATGGAAGTAATGGAATGGAAATGCTTCCTGGATTATTGCTTATGCAAAAGGAGAGTGTCTCTGAGTCTCTCTGAGGTCTTTCCACCGTCACCACCGCACCTCCTCGATTATCCTGATGATATGGGAAAGCTGCTAAATTAGACCGCCCTCCGTTGCACTATGCTCAGCTCTTAGGTTTCCTATAAAAGGACTTAGCCTTTCTTTTGATTTGGCATTGACAAAAGAAATCCCCTTTTCTAGACCATTTCCTGTGGGGTTTAAGAAGCAAATCTTTAAGGATCTGTAAGAAGTCTTCCAGTTTCCCTTGAAAAAAAGACTTTGCTAACAATCTGAACTGATTTCCCTTCTCTTGCATAAATGCCTTTTTATAAAATTGCATGATGGGTGTCAAAGGCAGAAGACAAAGTCCTCAAATAAAACCCTGTATTATAAATTTAAAGCACCTACAAAAGTCAGTCTTTTCTATTGTAATTTGTATCGATAAAAAATAGGTTCCATTTCTGATCAAGAAAAGCATTTCAGATCCTTAATTTTTTTCCTCCTCATTTGCCTTTTCCATTCTCTGAAACAAACTCCCAGTGAGTTGTTCCCAAGACTTTCCTCTTAGATTAGGTCCAGAAGCCGATCTGGGAGGGAAGCCCTTTCTGAATAATGTTTTCAAAGTTAGTGAAGATCAACACTGGGCCTGCAGACTCAGTCCCATCCCACAAGCCCCTGTCAAACTTTCTTGCCTGCTTTTCTAATTTTCATTATTGAGAGTGAAATCTTTAAAAAGTTCACTACTGTCCGATCTTTCTTGTTGCTTGTCCTTCCCCTCAGAGGGTGATTCTTTGAGAATGTGCCTGGTACGGTATTTTGCACAAAATAAGTGTTCAGTGGGCAAGGTCTTGGAAAATATCAAGGCCTTTCGCGCATGATATTCTCTCACTTTCTCAAATACTTCCAGACTCAGAGAAATAATTTTTTCACTGCAACTGTACAACAGTTGAATAACTGCTTTTGAAAGTGTAAAAAAATGCAGAAAATGATCCTAATTACCCTTTTACCTCTCTAATCAGTGTGTTCTGAAAGTTTTTGCTAAGAGTACTGGATTAAGAGGCATTCATTTGGGCCTAATGCTACGTTATCAAGCGGGATTTCAGAAAAGTCTAATTAGAGGTAAAATACTAGATGCTATGGGAGAATGCCACAGGCTCCAGATCAGCCTATCTTGATGAATTCAAATGAGGAATTTAGCCAGGAAATCAGGTATTAGCATTTCTTCCCAATCCAGACACTCAGGTTAGTTAACACTTTTTGAATGCTCTAGCAAATGCTTTTCTGCAGTACCCAACCTTTCCCCCGCCTAACACCCTGAAGTTCCTGGGAACTTTATGGGGAGTGGGAGGAGACGGGGGAGGGAGGAGAGACGCCCTCAAGAGCATGAGGCTGGGGGAAAGGGACTCCCTGCATCTGCCACTTGCCTGATGGGTGACCTTAATCAAGTCTCCCAATTTCCTAAACTATACAATTGGGACATAATAATGATAACAATGGTGGTATTTGTTGAGTGCTTACTATGTGCCAGGCACTGTACTAAGCACTACGGTAGATAAAAGATAATTGGGTTGGACACAGTCCCTGTCCCACATATGGCTCACTGTCTTCATCCCCATTTTACAGGTGAGGTAACTGTGGCACAGAAAAATCAAGTGACTTGCCCAAGGTTATACAGCAGACAAGTGGCAAATTTGAACCCACGACCTACTGACTCCCAGGCCCGTGCTCTATCCATTATGCCATGCCGCTCCTCAACCTCCCTCCCTCCTAGGCTGTAGGCCCCTTTGGGGTCAGAGATGGTGTCTGATTATCTTGTATCTAGCCTTAGCCCAGTGGTTGACATCATCCAAATCACCTCCATTCTCCCTGTCCTACAAGCTCATAACCACGGTGATTTCTCCGAATCCTCTGGGTCAATTATCTATCCCTCACATTCAGTCTGCACCTAAATTATTCCATGTCTTCCTCTACAATATTTCATGGATCTGACCCGTTCACTTCAATCTTACAGCTTCCATTCTGGTTCAAGCCCTCACCCCTATCCAGCTGGATTATTGCTGCGGTTTCCTTATTGGCCTCTTTTCACTCAGTCCTTCACACAAGCTGCTTTCAGCATCTGAAAACACTTTTTGGCATGCATTCTCTCCCAACTGCCTCCTCTCAGATCTCCAATAGCTACCCCATTCTCACTGCCTCAACCACAAACTCCTTGCAGCCAGAGGCTGCAAACGTGAAGCATGACAACACAACAGGGGATAGCCTTTTCGTGTGCATAACATGGCCGAGACTGGCGGTTCTACATTGGCCTTTCCATCCACCCATGCACTCACAGACTAAATTCCCCATGAGTGTTCCCTTCTTCGAATATGACAGTTAATGTTAGGTTTGTCCCTTCTAGACTTGGGCAAAATGAGAAGTTTCTCGGGATAAATTCCATTCAAAAATTGCCCTTCTCCAGTTCAGACTAGGCTTACGTAGGCTTGAATCCCTCAAAAATATTAATAGTGAAGCTTAACAACAGTATTTAGGAAAACACTTCAACATGAAATTCCTTGTTAAGCCCCTAGATCTTCAAGAAGTTTACCTCTTTGTGTGGTGGGGAAAAGGGGATGGCCAAGCAAATTATTTGTCAGAACCTGCCTCCTCATCTGGGTGTTGACTTTTACCACAAAAACATTGGCCCAGTACTCTTCGCTTAAATCATTTTGAAAAATAGTTGGCTGTCCCACTAGGGTGAGGATGAAAGCAGCAAGAAGCCGAAAATGAGATATCCTACAGATGACAGCCATCACTCACCCTGAGTGATCACTAATCACTCATCACTCTGAGGTGGACATCAAAAAGGCCAGTCAGATCACAGTATAACAACCCAGCCTGAAAACCACAGAATCTTCAGTTGAGAAAGAACACAAAACAGAAAGCAAATGCATCAATAAAACTCCAAAGTTGCTCCCTGCCCTCCCTACAAAAAAAAAAAAAAAAAGCTCACACAATTTGACTCGGAGAGAGAAGGGGAGGGGTTGCTTCATTCACACTGAGAAACTGAGTGACATATAGTTCAATTATGAAAACTGCTAGTACGGGGGAGGGGAATACCACAAAGAAAAAGTTAGAGAGTCTTAGACTAGAAGTCTAGGCACAAAAGATCCTTAACAATGCACAGTAGTTCCCATTTCCTGTACATCCATAACTCTACCACAGCTTTCCTCTCAACACCCATGGTGTACTTTGAATAATTACCATCACATAAAGCTGCAGATGGGAATAAAAGCCTTGGATTTTAAAAATTGTTCACTCAGAGTTGATTTCATATATATATATATGTATGCATAAATATATGTAAAATACACATATATATTTGAAGTTTGGTCTGGCTAAAGATGATGAAAATAAATTAGGAAAGGTAGCTTGAATAATCGGTGAATCCGTAAACACAGCCTAGGCCTAATGAGTTTTGAATCTCTCAGCTCACAGAACGTCATCATTTTCCCACATTTGTTCCATTCAAGTATATAAGGGATTCCACAAAGTTCCCCGCTAGGACTCTGTGGGTTTTCTTCAAATTTGATCAAAAGTGTCGCTTGCCCACAGCTCCACTTCACTGGGTCTGACCTAATTTCTCTCGCCCCCGGGTTGGAGAACTGTGACTTCTTGCCTGGGGTAGAGACGGTCAAGGTCTAGCCAGGTAGCGATCATGGTTTGGGGTTGGGGACAACCTTACGGGAGGGACAGATGGGATCCAGGTAGGGGGGTAGCACAAGTCCCACTGGATGGAGAAAGGCGTGGAGCTTCACACGGTCACTTCGGGAAGCCAGCTGGGCAGATACAAGCTGGGCCAGTACAGACCGCTGGGGTCTGGGCCAGACAAAAATGACTGCTGAGGCTCTGGAGTAAAGTTTAGGTGGGAAGCAGCTGGGATTTGGGAGGAGGGTGGTCAGCTGAAGCTATGTGGGCCTTCTGAGGCCCAGAAACCCCATGTGTTACTCCCACGGGAGCTTTGGAGATCAGGGGCCAGAAAGGGAAGAGGTGATACCGGAAGAGGCCGCCATGTGGGCGTGGTGGTTGGGCTTAATAATAACAGTGATAATAATAATAACTCTGGCATTTGTTCAGCACTTTCTGTGTGCCAGGCACTGTACTGAGCGCTCAGGCAGACTGAAGCAAATCAGGTTGGACACAGTCCCTGACACGCATGGGGCTCACAATCTCAATCATCATTTTACCTATGAGGTAACTGAGGCCCAGAGAAGTGAGCTGATTTAGCCAAGGTCACACGGCAGACATACGGCAGAGCGGGGGTTAGAAACCATGACCTGCTAACTCCCAAACTCTTGCTCTACCCACTAGGCCATGCAGCTTCCAATCCTTCCCCCAAACGGGGCCTCTCTTCCCAGCAGCCTGCAGAAGAGGACCAGGGAAGGATCTGAGCTTCAGTGGAGAATCCAGGGGGATGCATCATGCCAGCTTTCTCCCTCTCCTTCTGGATTCAGAAGAATCGAGCTGTCGGGTTCAATGTTATTAGGAGATCCACAGAGGGGAAGAGCTTCAACACAATGAAACGTGAAATGCCTCGGTAGGGCTTTACTGAAACCAAAAGAACAGAGCCATCTATTTTGTCCCCTCTTCCCTCTTTGAAATGAGGTAAAAGGCAAATGGCATTCAGTTGTGACTACATGAATCGACTGGCAGAAGCAACCTAACTACAAAACTTCTCAAGAGGCCATCTAGTTAATTTAGTAAGGAAACCATCTGTGCTCACTCTGCTCAGCAGAAAATTAATTTATCCAGGTCTGGGAAACCAATATAATCTGCAACCAGCTTGGGATCAAATCGAGTTGAGATCAAAGGGAAACCGGGTTGAGAAATTGGTATTTTTTTTCCACTCTTAATTGAGGTATTTGCTCCTTTACAAAATCCCTAATACACAGTTGCTCATTTAACCATGCATTTCTTCTCTTCCTAGAAAAGGGCTGAATAATTCCAGAGGAGTCTTTTGGCCCCTCCAAAACGGCAAGCGAAAAACATTTCAAAATCCATTCCCATTTCCCAAGGGTTGTCCTTCATCTCTTTGGCATCAGGAAGTTAAATGTTAATGAACCTTTATATTCCTTATTTGCCAAACAGAATTAGGCCTGACATATTGTCCCTTTGACCTCATTAAAAGAATAAAGGATAGGGAACTGCTCTGGAAGTTGCCCGTTCTACCTGATAAATTAGAAAGATCAGCATCGGCTAGGAAGTCGAAGCTGGAAGATAAGAAACCAGCGAGACCTCCTTTATGTACACTCCCAAATAGACAGGCTCATCAAATGGATTTTTCCACAGGGCATGTGTGCATTCCATGGAAATTATTCACACCTGGTCATCGGTCTGCGAGGACACATTCAGGAAAGCAGTTTCTGGCTTGTCGGACTTCACGCTCTAGCTTTTCTAGGGTACCAGTGCAGGTTCTATCCCCTTTCCTCCTTCCCCATTTCTTCCGATTCTGAGATCACATGCTTCTTTAAAGAATACAGGTGTACCCTGGGGACAGGTCCTGCATTATCCGTCCAGTTAACACCAGCGTAAGTCTCCCCAACGCCCCGGTCCCTAAAAATACATGCAATAGCTTCCCTCTCTGCCTGCCTTCAACACCCCAACCAGGAACTCCCCTCCTGGGCCTCCTCTATGCTCCAGTATTTCTCCTGAACTCATTTTCCTTCCTAAACCCACTCCTTCTCCTACCTTTCTCATCATCACCAACACCACCACCATCCCTCCAACCTCCAAGTCAGCCTTGAACCTTCAGTATCTTTTAAATCGGTGGCCCCTGTTTTGACACCCGAAAATTTCATCCCCGATCATTTCACTCCTGATGAGTGAAGATGACTGAATGTAGGAGAAATATATCTTTGGAAGCTTTGGGAATTTACAGCAGAGAGAGTGAGGAGAGACCTGGGCATGAGGAACTAGAGGGAAACCAGCCAAACTGTGATCCTGATGGCCAAGTTTTTCCCTGGATTTCCATCTTTCCTCCTCTCCCAAGCTTTCTGAGCGGCCTCACTGCCCCCCATTTCACACACACCCCAACACACGCACACACACATTCTTCCTGTTATGCGATGAGGTCCTTGGACTCATTTAACGTATACCGAGATGCCTCATTTCCAGATCCTTCAAAGGGATCACGCGAGTACACGGCTTGAACTATTTATGCCCTGAGAAAACACAACAGGCAGAAATTCAACCCTAAGCAGCCAACACCCTTTCTCTGAACTGGCCTTCCTTATACCCTTCTGCCTTTCCCCAACCAGAAATATCCACATCCCAGACTAAGGCTGCCTCACTACCCTAATATAATCTCAGTCAGGCACTGGGCTCTCCTGTCACCGCTAATTAATTTTACTGCCGAGAGCGTGGGATTTTCCACTGAAAGCCCGATATGTCAGCGCAGCCTCTTCGTGTTTGCTCTCGGGGTCTCATTTTCCCGATCGCTGCCTCGGTGGTCATTTTTTCTCTGGAGCCGGCTCTACTCTGTGGACAGGCCTAACGCCACACCCATAGGTAATGTCTCGGTCACTCCAACTGGGATTCGTGCCCCTTGTCGATCCCCTGTTGTACAGTAACCGTCCAAGCCCCTGCCTAGCAAAGGGAATATTTATAGAAATGACTTCCCATACTTCTCTCTAGTGTCAATCTACTATTTATGTCTTCCGGTGAAGTGGGAAGGATCGAGGCCGAGGGAAAAACTGTTTGGACGGCAGAGGCCCTGTCAGAAAGGGGCAGCAATGAGGCTGGCCACGGACCAGCTTTCTTCAGCAGTAGAGAGGGTCTCTGCTATCCCGACTGCCGGCCCCGTCCGACTGCCCAAAGCCAATAGGTAGAACTTGTAGAACGTATGTCTCAGCTCCTTCCTTCTCCCCACACCTACTAAGGAGAGGAAGAAGGTCCCAAGTCATGAGATCCTAGAGAAAATCCTCTGTGCAAGTTCTTTTTAAAACAACTTAAAGGACTGACAAAATGCTCCGGTGTGACTCTGCCCTCCCAGTTATGATAATAATAATTATGGTACTTGTTAAGCGCTTAGTGTGCGCCAAGAACTGTTCTAAGCGCTGGGGTAGATACAAGTTAATCAGGTTGGATGCATTTCCTGTGACACATGGGGCTCACAGTCTTATCCCCATTTTTTTAGAGATGAGGTAACAGAGGCACAGAGATGTTAAGTGATTTGCCCAAGGTCCCACAGCAGACATGTTAGAACCCAGGTCCCTCTGACCGCCAGGTCTCGTGCTCTAGCCACTAGATCATACTGCTTCTCACTGTTATTGTTGTAGCACATAAGAATAATAATGATGATGGCATTTGTTAAGTGCTTACTATGTGCCAAGCACTGTTCTAAACAGTGAGGAGGATACAAGGTGATCAGGTTGTCCCACGTGGGGCTCACAGTCTTAATCCCCATTTTACAGATGGGGTAACTGAGGCACAGAGAAGTTAAGTGACTTGCCCAAAGTCACACAGCTGACAAGCGGCTGAGCCGGGATTTGAACATCTCTGTACCCATTGCAAAGACACGATGAGAATCACGGTATTTACTATGCAATTACTCAGGAGCAGCACGGCCTGTTGGAAGGAGCAGCAGGGAGGGCCTGGGAATCAGAGGACCTGGGTTCTAATTCAGGCTCCGCCACTTGCCTGCCACGTGACCTCGGGTAAGTATCTTAACTTCTCTGGGCCTCAGTTTCCTCAGCTGTAAAATGGGATTCGAAACCCGTTCCTACCCTTCTACTTAGATGACGAGCCTCACGTAGGAAAGGGACCATGTCCAACCAGATTACCTTGCGTCTACCCCAGCATTCAGTAATGTGCTTGCAAAGAGTAAGTGCTTAACAGATGCTTTTAATCTTAGCACTCCTTCTAGGAGGTGCCAAAGCTCTGGGATAAATACAAGATGATCAGATCAGATAGAGTCCCTGTCCCACAAGGGGTTCACAGCCTAAGTGGGAAGAAGAGCTGGTCTCTTACCCCCATTTTACAGAAGAAACTGAGGCCCAGAGAAGGTTGGTGACTTGCCCAAGGCCGCACAGCTGGCCAGTGGCAGAGCCGGGACCAGAATCTGAGAGTCCAACCTCCCAGTACCAAGTGCTTCATGCTAGACTACGCTGCCTCTCCAGAGCAGGTAAAAGCGTCCGTTTTAACGTTACATTGCCATCTGCAACCCTCAATTTCCAGACTGATTTGCTCCAGTAAAAGATATCTGGGGGCTCCACAACACAATTCCCTCCTGTGAATTCAAGATGCCTTTGGAAAAGCCAGAGAATTCCCCGGGAAATAGGCATGAAATTGAAAAGCTCCTCTGACACACTTGTGAAGTTTAAACTTCTGAATCTCTCTGCCCTGACTGTTGGGCTTCATCTCCCAGGAAGATCTGGCTGCACACCAGGATCACAGAAACAAATGTCTGCGTTGCTGACATTCTCCTGGAATCTACCTCAGCCACACCGCGCAGTGCTTTGATGTCTCTGAGGGGAGAGGAAAATAGAGAAACCGATCTGAGCTTTTTGGTCTCGCAAGTGAAATTAAAGATTCTAAAGACCCTGGATGGGATAATTGAGTTATTATTTCCAACAAAGATCCCCCATTAGTGTCCCCGCCACATCACCATCCATTCCAAACACACACCCAGCCCCGGAGGAGGCCATTTCTCACTAAATATTTTGAAATCCGATATAACCCCGTGCTTTCCACAGTTTGAACAAATACTAAACCTCAGAGGGAAACAGTACCCTGCCACCCAGCTAAAGAATGTGTACAACCACTGGGACGCTGGCAATGTTGGGCTTGGTTTCCAAGGGTAGAAAGAAAGATAAAAGAAAAAGGAAAAGAAGGCTCTCCCATCCCATAGGTTTGGGACATTGTATCGGTCGAGCCCTGTGACATTTTTTTGCAGTTTCAAAGAAAATCACACAGGATCATAAATTTGAAAACGTGCATCAACCTGGAATATAATTTTTTTTATAAATGTGATCCACAGTTTCACACCCATTCACGGGTGCATGTGAAGCCCTTCTGTAACCCTGGGTTTTCGGTGGGGAGTGGTCAGGACCACCTTCGGGGGGGAATACACTTATTTAAAATGCCCTATTATTATTATTACTACGGTATTTACTATTATTGTATTTAAGCACTTACTATTTATCAAGAATTGTTCTAAGCATTAGGCCGATACAAATTAATCGGGTCAGATACAGTCCCCGTAAGTGGGAGGGAGAAGAGGCATTCAATCCCCACGTTACAGATGAGGAAATTGAGGGAGAGAGAAATGAAGTGATTTGTCCAAGGTCACAGAGCAGGCAACTGGCAGAGCCAGAATTAGAAGCCTCTGATTCCCAAGCCTGGGCTCTTTCCTACTACAGGCCTAATGATCACTCACAACACACAACGGGAGCCAGTTGTGGGACCAGAAAACTATTTCGCACAGTTCTGTGCCTGCTGAGAGGCAAAATGAAAGGTTTAGGGAAGCTTTTACTGCTTGCTGTAGTGGACAGATTTCCTTGTATTGGAGAAGCAGGGTGGCCTCATGGGAAAAAGCACCAGCTTGGGAGTCAGGAGGTCTGGGTTCTAATCCCGGATCCACCACCTGCCTTTTGTGTGAGCTGGGGCAAGTCACTGAAATTCCCTGGGCCTCAGTTTCTTCTGACAATTGGGGATTGGATAATTGTTCTCTCCCACCCGGTTAGACTGTGAGCTCCATGTGGGACAGCAACTATGTCTGATCTGATTGCATGGTGACTACTCCAGAGGTCAGCATGGAGCTCGGCACACATCACGAGTGTTTTACATATATCGCAACTTTGCCGGAGTACCCTAGGTGCAAACAGCTTGTCTAGAAAGAGCCGTCAAATCCCCAGAGAGGGGATGTGATTAAAGCAGGGCGGGTGCGATTTGCCGATTTTTCACCATTCGCCGCTAACGAGACTGGCTGAACAGAAAATGTAACTTCTCTTTGAGATTGAAGCCGCTCAAGTTCATCAGTGTAGATATCCACCTTCCAAATCCAGGGGCAAACTATCCAGAACACCAAATCCGCTCCAGTCAAAATAACAACAACGCAGCCCAGCCGAAGACCCAGCTGGGAAATAACAGCCTGTACGGATTTCCTGTAATTAACCTGAACATCCGCCGACACCACCGACGAAAGGAGCCCCTCCACCAGCAAGACTCTGAAGAATGCAGCCTACTCACCGCCGTCTTCGACCGTGAAACGGAAAATGTCACTAGTGGCGTTGTGGCCTTCTCTTAAAACGTAGCATATTTTCATATCATCGATGTCGGCTGGAAAAGAATCAAAAGACTATCTTTATTAAATCTGATAGTAGATTAGGGGAGCATTAGCACACACCAAATGAAGTGAGCTATTTTCCCCTCCGCTGGAGTGAGCAGAACAGAAGTGGTCCGGTGGAGAAAACGGAGCCCTGGGGATCCGGAGACCCGGGCTCTGATCCCAGCTAGACCAATAGGAGAACGTCTGCTGGGCATCTGCCGTCAGTGGAAAAGACCTCTATCCAAAGAACAGCTCCGGAGAGGGGGGATGTCGGGCTGAACGGGCCCAGCGGGAACCCTGGAACCCAGAGAAACATCATGGCCTAGTGGATAGAGCACGGGCCTGGGAGGCCGAAGGACCCGGGTTCTCATCCTGGCTCCACACTCGTCTGCTGGGTGAACTCGGGCAAATGGTTTAACTTCTCTGGGCCTCGGTTTCTTCATCCGACAGCTGGGGATTAAAGACTTATTGTCCCTCTCATTTAGGCTGTGAACCCCATGCGGGACAGTGACCTTTTTCTGAACCGATTACCTTTCTTATTATTCATTAGTCGTATTTATTGAATGCGTACTGTGCGCAAAGCACTGTACTAAGAGCTTGGGAGAGTACACTGTAACATCAAACACATTCCCCGCCCATAACGAGGTCACAGTCTAGACGGGGAGGCAGACATTAATATATATAAATAAATAAATGCTATATACCTGTATCTACCCTACTGCTTAGAAAAGTGCCTGGCATATATAGTGCGCACTTAAATATCACCAGTTCTTCTTATTATTATCTTTCTATCCACATTAAAAAATTATTACTTACAGAGAGTGACTAGGCAAGGTGTTATTTCCAAGGCTGCATTAAAACTCTAGTCAAAATTTAAAATAGCATGAGCAGTTACGCGGAACATGCTTGATAAGTGAGTACTCTAGACGTTTTTGCTATTAACAAAATTTGAAATGCTCCCCTGGGGGGCTGAGTATATAAAATCTCTTAATGCTCTCAAGAATGTATGTTTGATATTGAGTAACTGGCGACTCCTTAGCCAAGGCCTTTTGAGAGCACCTCCTGAAATATTAACTTGCCAGGAGTCGGTCCACTTGAGGAAAACGAGTGCATTTAAACGTTCCACTTTACACAGTTTTCAGTGAAAACGGTGACCCGTAGATGAAACTTCAAGTGAGATTCGGTAGTTTAATGAAGTGATCAGGTGGAAAAAAGGGACCTTTTCCCTCAACTACTGCAAATTACCTATCAGAGCTCGGTGCTTAAGGCGTTAATGTTCACTCCAGTCAGGTCAGAGGTGTTCTGGGCATCACAGATGCAGACCATGAATTTGCCTTCCTCGGGAAAAGGCGGGTTCCTTGTTTTTCCATTGGCTGGCTTTGCCCCAGCCCAAAGCAAACCATTTAATTTGATATCAGACGGGGATCGATACGAATCACGATAGCTAAACTCGGCGGACGGTCCATTTTAGGGAAGCAGGACGTCAAACTTATAAAGACCTTAAATGTATGCACCCATCACAGGGCGGAGAAACTTAAAATGGTCTCCTGATACCCAAGTCAGATTCTTCCTACTGCAGGAGTAACTCACAGCGTTTTACTCAGAGGGAGGTCTTGGCTTAGTGCTCGAGGGCCAGGGGTTGTGTCTAATTCAGGGTATTCTTTCCCGGCACCTATTCAATGCTAACCTAGCATTACTACTGTTCCTTGCCCCGCATCGGCCTGGCCCGCTACCTCTCAGTTCGAAGTCCAGGCTCTCTTGCTCTGCGGGTGCCTCGGCAGGAGGTAAACACCACCCTTCTAGAAGCAGTGGAGGAGCTTAGAGAGGCGGTGCGATTTAGAAGAGAGATCAAGCGCCTCAGAGTTCGGAGACCCAGAATTCTACTTTTTGCTGTGTGACCCTGGGCAAGTCACTCAACTTTTTTTTAAATTTAATTTTGGTATTTGTTAAGCACTTACTATGTGCCAAGCCCTGTTTTAAGTAACAGGTAATCAGGTTAGACACAGTCCATGTCTCACGTGTCTTGCACTGTCTTAATCCCCATTTTACATATGAGATAACTGAGGCCCAGAGAAGTGAAGTGACTTGACCCAGTTCTCGTAGCAGACAAGCCGAGGAGCTGGGATTAGAACCCAGGTCCTTCCGACCCCTAGGGCCGTGCTCCATCCTAGACCCCGCTGCTTCTCTAACTTACCTGGATTTCAGTACCTCATCTGTAAAATAGTGGTAAAATACCTGTTCTCTCTCCCTCCCCTTTAGACCGTGATCCCCATATAAGACAGAGAATGTGTTTAATCTGATTATTATTCTTATTATTATGGCATTTCTTAAATGCTTGCTTTTTTCCAAACACGTGCTAAGGGCTGGGGTAGGTCCAAGATCAGACGCGGTCCCTGATCCACAAGGAGCTCAGGCTTTCAACTCCATTTTAAGAGGAGGAAAATGAGGCCCAGAGAGGTTAAGTGACTTGCCCAAGATCGCCCAGCAGGCCAGTGGTAGATCTGGAACTCAAGCCCAAGTTCCCTGACGCCCAGTCCCGGGCTCTTTCCATCTGGTCACGTTGGCTCTGAATCTTGGGGAACTGACTGCACTATGAGAACCTAAATGCTCTGAGATTATTAAGAAGAGCAGTTCAATTTCTCAATAAATAGACATTTTCCTATTGCGCTTTGGAATGGTATTATTAGAGGAACAGCTCCATTTCCCAAAAGATTTTTAAAGACAGCTCGTTTCAAAAGCAAAAGCATGGAAGTCAGCCTCTTTCCCTTCCAAGCTGGGGCACGCACGTTGAGCCAAAAAGCCCTTTCGTTTTGCTTTTCATAGCCTAGCGTTCAAAAACTAGACCTACAGCTTTTTAGGTCAAGCGAGTGAAGCCTTCATCTACAGTACTGTTGTCGTGTAGTGATCTCAAAAAAATTTAGGCAAGATTAAAGTAGAAATAATGCAATCTCTAGGCTCTATATCCACCTGCAACCTATCACCAGAATATGTAAACAACCCCTTTGTAATGGCCCAGAGGCAATGGCAGGAGAAAAATCAACAGACAACATCTAAATGATGAGCGGATTTTCTTCAATTCGTTAAATACCCGGCAGATTTTATTTCCATTATTCTACCCAATCTTCCCATGTTCAACTTCTGGACCATATTAACCCTTCAGCCGCAGACACCAATACATTCCTTTGAAACTAAACTCCTGGACAGTTTCTCCATCTCGTCCTGCGGTGCATCCCTTCGTGAACTCTGCCCCATCACATCCAGCCATCTATTATGGCTTTTACAACGGTAACTAAAACGGAAATCGGACTTCCTGGTTAAAAGTGGGTTATGTGGACTCGGTCGTTGTTTCGACGGTCTAAGAGCGGTTTTTCGCTAGGGGAAAGAATATAAAAGTGCCTCAACCCTACAGAACCCAGTCAAAATAAAGGACTCTACCAGCACGTTCATGATCAAAAGTTAGGGCTAATAAGAGAAGCAGCGTGGCTCAGTGGAAAGAGCACGGGCTTGGGAGTCAGAGGTCATGGGTTCGAATCCCGGCTCAGCCACTTGGCAGCTGTGTGACTGTGGGCAAGTCACTTAACTTCTCTGTGCCTCAGTTACCTCATCTGTAAAATGGGGATTAAGACTGTGAGCCTCACGTGGGACAACCTGATTACCCTGTATATACCCCAGCGCTTAGAACAGTGCTCTGCACATAGTAAGCGCTTAACAAATACCAACATTATTAGCTTCTCCCCAAGCCGTGCGGATCATTTCCTTTGCTGGAAATCAGAGAAAGGCAAATCCTTAATGTCATTCCCCTATTCTTACTCACTTATCTCCCAAAATATCTGCTGGGAACCAAATTCCAGCCCCAACTTGTAGGAATGAATGCCAGCCCGTTTTGCTTTTAATAGCCACGACTTTGCTGGACAGATCTGTCTGCCACGGGAAGGCCCTTTTCTTGTTTTTTTGAATAAATTTTCCATGTTTGCACATAATTATCCGGCCGCTGCGGGCCGAAGGGGAGCTGGGGGATACACACCCTCCCTGTCAAATTTTATCCGAATTCAAGACCGGAGGCAAAAAGGCGGGGTTCTCGGATTGGCCCGGAAACCATTTCAACCTTTTGCTCCACATTCCGCATTATTTACCGCTCCCATTCAACCTAATAATTTTTTTCCTATTTTTTTTTTTCCTGGACTAGAGAAGTATTTCAATAGTCCTCAGTAGGTGCCAACTCCACGGGGACAACGAGCATTACAACTTTTTGATGCCTGTCTGTTCTGCTGTCTGTCTCCCCTTCTAGACTGCGAGCCCGTTGTCGGGTAGGGATCGTCTCTATCTGCTGCCGAACTGTACTTTCCAAGCGCTTAGGACAGTGCTCTGCACACAGTAAGCGCTCAATAAATACGGCTGACTGAATGAATGAACTTTCTGTGCTGGATTCTCTGCCTCTCTCAGCCCAGAACTCGGGCAAACCAGTTTCCAGTCTGAGATGAAAAGCCCTCAAATCGTGGCTTTCTACACCGTCTTGCTCTTCGAACCCGTCAAGTGCTTTCCGAGGGCAGAACGCTGTACTAAACGTTTGGGAGAGTACAGTATTACGCTGTCGGGAGGCCGCAAGCTCCTGGAGGGGAGGGGTAACTTCCATCAACTCCATCGCCCCGTACTCTTCCAGGTGCTCAGTACGGCGCTCTGCTCGCAGTAGGTGCTCAATAAATACCGCCGATCGACTGATCGACGGAGCCACCCTCCCCCGCCCCGCGCCAAGAAATCCATCCCGCCGGGCCCGGAACGAAGGGACGGGGAAGGGTACCTTGGGTAAACCGGTCGACGCTGTGGTTGCCTCTGCCCAGGTGGAGGAGGGAGCCGTGGCGCGGGGCTCCGGTCACCCGAAACCCCAGGGAGTCCGGCGCGCTGTCCTCGTCCCGCGCCCTCAGGGCCTTGTTCGTGATCAGGAAGCCCAAGTGGCCGGTGGTGGTCAGAAGGCGCAGGGCGGAGGCCCCCCCGTTCACCACGACCCGGGGCGCGCTGTCGTCCACGGCGATTACGTGGATGGCCACGGTCTGGGGCCGCCTGGTCTCGAACGCCGTGTCGGGGAAGACGTAGAAGTCCGCGTGGGTGCCGTCGGTCACGGTGAAGGAGAAGCCGTCTCGGGCGGACTCCGTCCCGTCGTGCCTGTAGCTGATGAGGTTCTCGTTCAGGTCTTGCTGGGTGAAGGTCCGGACGGGCAGGGTGCCGTTCATCAGGAGCTGGCCGTGGGCGGGGCCCCGGGTGACCGTGAACCTCAGGAGCCGGTCGGGCGTGTCTCGGTCTTCCACGGTGAGCTCGAAGGGCGTGACGAGCTTACTCTCCCCCTCGCTCACCACGAGCGGGTGGACGGTGACCACCGGCTTCTTGTTGTCCACGTCGCCGATGGAAATCCGGAAGGTGCGGAAGACGGGGTTGCGGCCGTCGGTGACCTCGAACTCGAAGCCGTCCGTCTTGACCTCGTCGTCCGACGTGTGGACGTAGTAGATCTTGTTCCCGGCGAGCTGGAGCTGAGTGAAGGAGGCGATGGGCACCCCGGCCCGATCCGTGCACTCCAGGCGGCCCCGCGTCGGGGCCCTGGTGATGCTGAAGACCAGGTGCTCGTCGGGGCTGTTGAGGTCGCTGGTGCTCAGCAGGTCCGTGGTGAGGGTCACCCTCCCGCCTTCTTTCAGGGACACCCCCTTGCTGACCACATCCGGGAAGACGAGATCGACGCCCCCGACGGTCACGTAGAAGTAGCGGTCGATGAGGGGGTTGGTCCCGTCGGTCACGTCGAATCTGATCAGGTCCCGGACGCCTTCCCGCCCGGTGTGCGCGTACTGAACGAGGCCCCCGTCCACCTCGCCCTGGGTGAAGTTCATCCCCAGCGTGATGTTCTCCAGCCCCCCGGCGGGCAGCCGCCGCTGCAGGACGCCGTGCCCCGGCCCGCGGCGGACGACGTACGCCAGGGTCCGATCCTCGGAGTCCAGGTCGGTCGCCGCGAGCGCCCTGTCGCTGAGGACCCTGGTTTCTCCGACCGCGACCTCCAGGCCGTTGTTGACGGCCAGCCGGGGGGTCTCGTCGTCGACGGGGATCACCACGACGAGCACCGTCCGCTCCACCGCGTGCCGGCCGTCCGTCAGCCGCAGGTCGAAGCTGTCCTCCAGCGTCTCGGAATCGTCGTGCTCGTAGAGGACGCCGGAGCTCCCGGCGATCCGGTCCAGGGCGAAGCTCTCCGCCGGCACCGTCCCGTCGATCAGCCGGGTCACGAGGCGGCCGTGGGCCGGGGGCCGGGTGACGACGAAGGTCAGGTCGTCGGGCGGGACGTCGCCGTCGGCGGCGTTGAGGATGGGCGTGTCGATCACCAGGCTCATGCCTTCCATCACCAGGAACTCCCGCACGAAGATCTCGGGCGGCTCGTCGTTGGTGGGGACGATCGCGATGGGGAAGAGGTGCCTCGGGGAGGGATTGACCCCGTCGGAGCAGCGGAGAGCAAACCGGTCCTCCGCCGGCTCCACGCCCCCGTGGACGCTCTGCACGTAGAACACGTGGCCTTGCCCGATGTCCTTCACCGTGAAGGCGCTGACGGCGACGCCCGCGCGGGACTTCTCGGAGCCCGGGGCGGGGGAGATGTTCTCCACGTAGCCGGAGGCGGGCTGGATCACGATGGTGCACAGGACGGCGTCGCCGGGCGTGTCGCCGTCTCGGACGCTGAGGTGGGACGGCGTGATGACCCCCTTGCCCCCCTCCGCCACCAGGAACCGCTCCCCGACGGCCACCTCCGGGGCCTGGCTGTCCACGGGGAGGACGGTCACCGTCACCGTCACCCCCCGCACGACGTTACCGCCCACGGTCCACTCCCGAGACGGGTCCGACAGGGTCAGGTTGAAGGCGTCCTCTTTGGGGAGGAGGCCGATCTCGCCGCCGGTGTGGGCGTAGGCCACGGCGCCCTCCAGGATCTCCCTCTGGGAGAACCGCTCGGCCGGCTTCCCGTTGACCAGGATCTCCCCGGAGGCGGGGGGGTCTTCCACCAGGAAGGTCAGCATCAGGTCGTCGGTGTCCTCGTCGGTGCCCCGGATGACGCCGGCCGTGATCTCCGCCGTCCCGTTCTCCAGGACGTCCAGGAAGGAGGCCAGGGTGCCCGGGAGCTGGGTCAGCGCGGGCGCCTCGTCGTCCAGCGGGCGCACGCTCACCCTGAGGGTGACGGGCACCACGTGGAGCCCGTCGCTCACCTCGACGGAGCAGCTGTCGCCGGGGGACTCGTCGCCGTCGTGCACGTAGACCATCCTGCCCTGTCCGATGTCCTCCAGGCGGAAGGACCGGCCCGCGTCCAGCCGCTCCCCAGCCCGCCGCAGCTCCCCGTGCTCCGGAGCCCGGGTGAGGGTGAAGGAGATGCGAGCCGCCTCCGTATCCGGGTCGGTGGCATCCAGCTCGGCCCGGGTCAGGACGTGGCGGCCCCTCTCCCGGACGGCGAAGCCCGTGTTGAGGATCTCCGGGGGCCGGTTGTCCACGGGCTGCAGGTGGAGGGCGAAGGTCCCCGAGGCCGCGTTGCCCGCCCGGTCCTCCACCCGGAACCGGAAGCGGGCCACCCGGGCCGCCACCCCCAGCTCCCGGTCCGGCGGCCGGTAGGCGATCTTGTGGTGGTTGACCTGGGCCTGGGTGAAGCGGGTGACCGGAGCCAGGGGGTCGTCGGTCAGCACCAGGGCGCCCAGCGCGGCCGGGGCCCGGTTCTCGTCCGTGTCGGTCGGGGGCTGGGTCACCGTGTAGCGCAGCTCCCGGTCGTCGGTGTCCAGGTCGGTGTAGCGGAGCCACTTCTTCCTCAGGGGGGTGAGCCGGTACTCCTGCACCACCATACGCAGGGGGCAGCCGCTCCCCAGCTCGGGGGGCAGCCTGTCCACGGGGCGGACGCGCAGCTCGAAGCTCTGCCGCCCGGACACGTTGGGCGGGTCGCGGTCGTCCCGCACCGAGAAGTGGAACCGGTCGGTGACGGGGCCCGGCCCGGGGCTGTGGGGCCCCACGTGCCGGTAGAAGAGCCGCCCCTCCACGATGTCCCGCTGCAGCCACTCGGTCACCGGCCGCTCGTACAGCGGTCCGAGCCGGGGGTCCTCCACCCGCCTCCAGGGGCCGCCCGGGGGCCCCTCCTCGCCCTCCGGGGGCAGGGCCCGGCGGATCAGCAGCTGCCCCGCCGTCGAGTAGGGCGGCTCCAGCACGAAGCGCAGCCGGGCGTCATCCGAGTCGACGTCCGTGGCGCTCAGGGCCCCGGGCGGGATGGGGACCGTGTCCCCCTCGGCCAGCGCCAGCCCCGTGTTGGCGTTGAGGACGGGCGGCCGGTCGTCGGCGGGCACCAGGGTGATGGGGAAGAGGAACTCCACCCGGTGCCGCCCGCCGCCGTCCTCCATGCGCAGCACCAGGTTGTCGCTGAGGGAGCCGTCGCCGGCGTCGTGCCGGTAGACCACCCGGCCGGCCTCCAGGTCCGCCGCCGTGAAGCGGCCGCGGGGCCGCGGGTCGGCGCCGGGGGGGCCCAGCAGGGCCAGGTGTCCGTGCCGCAGCCCGGCCGCCACCTCCAGCCGCACGGCCTCCAGGTCGTCCTCGTCGCTGACGACGAGGTTGCGGGGGCCGCCGGGCGGCCCCGTCAGCGGCCGGGACTGGCCCTGGTACAGGACCAGCCCGGCGTTGCGGGTGACCACCGGGGCCAGCGTGTTCATGGGCTTCACCGCCACCGTGAAGGCGAAGGGGTCGGAGGTGGCGCCCTCGGGGTCCACCGCCTCCAGCTCCAGCCGGAAGAGCCGCTCGCGGTCGGCGTCCTCGGCCGGGGGCCGGTAGGCCACCTTGAGCAGGCGCAGGTCCCGCTGGCTGAAGGAGGAGAGGGGCAGGTCGCGGTCGTCGGTGCTCACCAGGTGGCCCTGGCCCGGCCCCAAGGGCGAGGCGACGTTGAACGCCAGCAGGTCCGCGGGGGTCTCGGCGTCCTCGGCGGCCAGCATGTCGGGGGTCAGGGCGGTCAGGACGAACTGGGCCACCTCCATCGTCATCAGGGCCGCGAAGCTGGGCCTGGGCGGCGTGTTCCGGGCCCCGCCGCGGATCCGCACCGGGACCCGGAAGTGCTCCCGCTTCAGGGCCGGGGTCCCGGCCGGGGCCCCCCGGGCCCGCAGCTCCACCGTCGCGGGCACCCAGTCCCGGTCGGGGGAGCGGCCCGGGGCCGTGTGGCGGTAGCGCACCCCTCGCCGCAGGAAGGCCCCGCAGTCCACCATCCGGGGCGGCCCGGGCCCGGCGTCCCCGGCGTCCCCGTAGTCGTCGTCGTCGTCCTCCTCCTCCTCCTCCTCCCGGAGCGGCGACCCCTCCCCGGCTCCCGGGGCGCGGAGCACCTCCCCGTAGCGGGGCAGCCCCCCCCGGCCGGGCGCGACCCCCACCCGGCACTCCTGGTCCTCGGGCCGGTAGGCGAAGCCCAGGAGGCGGCCGTCCAGGGGCGGGCTGGTGCCCAGCGGGCGGTCCACGTCCAGGGGCAGGATGCGGGTCACCACCTCCAGCCGGGAGAAGGTCACCTCCACCTCCAAGACCAGGGGCAGCACCACCGTCCGGTCGGGCCCGTCGTAGCGCAGCCTCAGCCGGACCCGGTCCCGCGCGGGCTCGCTGGCGCCCAGGTGCGTGTAGCGGACCCGGCCGGGGCCGAAGCGGCAGGGGAAGCGGCGGGGCCGGAGGCGGCCGGGCGGCGGGCCCGGGCCCCCGTCGCCCAGGACGGACACGTGGCAGCGGTCCCCGGGCGCCACCCGCACCACCAGGTCGCGCAGCGGGTCCAGCCAGGCCGTGCGGCCCGAGGGCACCCGCAGCCCCCGGTTGGCCAACACGATGACCTCTTCGGGGCGGGGGCCCCGGGGCCCCGGCTCTTCGCCGGCCAGCGACGGGGACGGCCACAGCAAGGGCAGCAGCAGCGGCAGGAGGAAGGCGGGCGGCCTCGGGGCCGGGGGCCGGGAGGGACCCGGGCCGGGTGGCGGGCTCCTGGTCCGGGAGGTGTGAAGCGGGGTGGCCCCGGGAGCCATGGGAGCCCCGTGTCCCCCCGGGGAGGCCCCGGGGCCTAGCGGAGAGCCGAGCCCACCGAGGGAGGCCGGAGGGGCCCCGGGGGCCGGCCGACTCTCGAGTCCACGCGAGGGGAGGCCGGGGAGGCCTTGGGGACCGGCGGGATCCCGAGCCCACGAGGGGAGGCTGGAGGAGTGCGGGGTCGAGGAGACCCGAGCCCACGAGGGGAGGCTGGAGGGAGGCCCGGGGCGAGCGGAGACCCGAGCCCACGGAGGGGGAGGCTGGAGGGAGGCCGGGGGCGAGCGGACACCCGAGCCCACGAGAGGAGGCAGGAGGAGCCTGGGGGCCAGCAGAGAGCCGAGCCCACGAGGGGAGGCCGGAGGAGCCCGGGGACGAGCAGAGAGCCGAGCCCACGGGCCAGGAGAGACCCGAGCCCACGGGGGGGGGGGAGGCCGGAGGAGCCCGCGGACCAGCAGAATCCCGAGCCCACCAGAGGAGGCCGGAGGAGCCCTGGGGACCAACAGAATCCCGAGCCCACGAGGGGAGGCCGGAGGAGCCCGAGGGCCAGCAGAGACCCGAGCTCACGGGGGGGAGGCTGGAGGGAGCCCACGAGGGGAGGCCGGAGGAGCCCGAGGACCAGCAGAATCCCGAGCCCACGAGAGGAGGCTGGAGGAGCCCGAGGACCAGCAGAATCCCGAGCCCACCAGAGGAGGCCGGAGGAGCCCTGGGGACCAACAGAATCCCGAGCCCACGAGGGGAGGCTGGGGCTGCTCCGGGACCTGACAGAGTCTCGAACCCAGGCGAGGGGCGGCCGGAGGAGGCCGGGGAGCAGCGGAAGGCGGCGGCGGCCGCCGCGGAGAGGGAGGCCGGAGCGCGGGCGGGTCCGGCGGGGCTCGGAGGAGCTTCGGCACCTCGGGCCGCTCGGCCGCGCTCGGGCGCGCTCGGGCGCCGCGGGTCGGGCGGCACGAGCGGCCGGGGAAGCCCCGCCCTCCCGCCCGCCCCCGCCAATGGGGGCTCGAGGGGGGCGCCCTCCGCCCGGGCCATTGGACGCCCGCTGCCGTCAATCAGCGCGGGGGCGGAGGGACCGGCCCCCCCCCGGCCGCTGCTCCCGGCTTTCATTCATTCATTCGATAGTCTTTATTGAGCGCTTACTCCGTGCAGGGCCCTGGACTGAGCGCTTGCAATGGACAAATCGGTAACAGAGACAATCCCTGCCCTTTGCCGGCCTTACGGTCGAATCGGGGGAGACAGACAAGCACAATAGCAATAAAGAGAATCGAGGGGATGAACATCTCATTAAAACACGAGCAGATAAATAGAATCAAGGTGATGTAATAATAATAATGTTGGTGTTTGCTAAGCGCTTACTATGTGCAGAGCAATAATAATAATGTTGGTATTTGTTAAGCGCTTACTATGTGCCGAGCACTGTTCTAAGCGCTGGGGTAGACATAGGGGAATCAGGTGGTCCCACGTGGGGCTCACAGTCTTCATCCCCATTTTACAGATGAGGGAACTGAGGCACAGAGAAGTGAAGTGACTTGCCCACAGTCACACAGCTGAGCAGTGGCAGAGCCGGGATTCGAACCCATGACCTCTGACTCCAAAGCCCGTGCTCTTTCCACTGAGCCACGCTGATGTGCATCTCATCAACAAAATAAATAGGGGAATGAAAATAGATAGTTGAGCGGACGAGTACAGTGCTGAGGGGGAGGCGCGTTCGTTCGTTCCATCCTACTTCATAATGCTAATAATGATAACGTCGGGATTTCTTAAGGGCTCACTATTCATCCAGGCCTATTTATGGAGCGCTGCCTAGGTGCAGAGCACTGGACTGGGCGCTTGGAATGGACAGTTCGGCAACAGAGACCGTCCCGGCCCGAGGACGGCCTCACGGTCCAGTCGGGAGAGACGGACGGCACAGCAAAAGAGAACAAAAAACAGAGACAGCATCATCACGATAAATAGAATGAAGGGGATGTACACCTCATTAATAAATGGGGTAATAAATAATGATAATGTTGCTATTGGTTCAGCGCTTACTATGTGCAGAGCACTGTTCTAAGCGTTGGGGGAGAGACGGGGTCATCTGGTTGTCCCACGGGAGGCTCACAGTTAATCCCCATTTGACAGATGAGGTAACTGAGGCCCAGAGAAGTGAAGCGGCTTGCCCACGGTCACACAGCTGACGAGTGGCAGAGCCGGGATTCGAACCCATGATGGCTGACTCCCAAGCCCGGGCTCTTTCCGCTAAGCCACGCTGCTTCTCTATATCCAAAGGAGCACAGTTTTGGGGGGAAGGGGGAGGGAGCAGAGGGAAAAGGGGGAGCTCGGTCTGGGAAGGCCTCCAGGAGGAGGTGAGCTTACTATGTGCCAAGCACTGTTCTAACCGCTGGGGAAGATCCAAGGGCAACAGGCTGTCCCACGTGGGGCTCCCGGTCTTCATCCCCATTGTCCAGATGAGGTCGCTGAGGCCCAGGGAGGTGAAGTGACTCGCCCAAAGTCACGGCAGATAAGTGGCCGAGGTGGGATTAGAACCCACAGCCTCTGATTTGCAAGCCCCGGCTCTTTCCACTGAACCACGCTGCTTACTTATTAATGATAGTAAGCGCTTAACAAAATACCACGTGCCGAGCGCTGTTCTAAGCGCTTGCGATGTGCGGAACACTGGACTGAGCACTTGGGAAAGATTCATTCAACAGGTTCATTCATTCGATCATATTTACTGAGCACTTACTACAATAATAATAATAATAATAATGAATGGTATTTGTTAAGCACTTACTATGTGCCAAGCACTGATCTAAGTGCTGGGGTACTTACAAGGTGATCAGGTTGTCCCACTTGGGGCTCACAGTTTTAATCCCCATTTTACAGATGAGGTAATTGAGGCCCAGAGAAATGAAGTGGCTTGCCCGAGGTCCCACAGCAGACAAGTGGTGGAGATGGGATTAGAACTCACGTCCTCTGACTCCCAAGCCCGGGCTCTTGCCACTGGGCCACGCTGCTTCTCCTACTATGTGCGGAGCACTGTACTAAGCGCTTGGAATGTCCAATTCAGCAACAGAGACCTTCCCAGGTTGTCCTGGGAACGGGGGGGACGCCCGAGGACCGGACCCGACCGCAACGTGGGAGCTGTGGTTTGTGGGTGAAGGAGTGAATGAACGATGGCATTTGCCAAGTGCTTATTACGTGTCTAGCACTGTTCTAAGCGCTGGGGTAGGTACGAGCTAATATCGGGCTGGACACTGTGCCCGTCACACATCAGAGCCTGAATCCCCATTTTACAGACGAGGCCACCGAGGCACGAGGAAGTGAAGTGTCTTGACCAAGGTCACACAGCAGACGCGTGGCGAAGGTGGGATTAGAACCCAGGTCCTTCTGGTTCCCAGGCCTGGGCTCTAGCCATTAGGTATCCTGCTTCCCAAGTCCTGGGTTTGAGGAGAAATGTGCAACCCGGCCACAGGAGGATCCGATTGCATCGACTACACCGCTTGGCCCATAGTAAGCGCTTAACACAATGCCACAATTACAGCATTATGAATGTAGCCTTAAAAATATATAAATTATTATTATTATTAGTAGTAGTAGTAATGCTGTTCTTGGGCCCTTTGAGGGAATGAGATGGAAAAACCTACTTTTCTCCCTCACGCCTCTGTGCATGTAGGAGGGATAAATACCGGGAAGGCGAGCTAGATGGGTCTGAGAGGATCTTAAGTTTGAGCTCTTCCTGCCCTCTTGTGTTTATATATATTTTCATTAGACTCAGCTCAGAACCAAAACGCACCCCGCTCAAATTGGATCCTAAGAAGGACCCTGGTCAGTTTATATCTTGACAAGACGATTTTAACATGAGCTACAGTCCTAATTTATTATCTGCAGCCGTGAGGCAAGTAACCAATCTACTACACCTGTGAAGTCCCCGATTAGACTGTAAGCCCGTCAGTGGGCAGGGACTGTCTCTATCTGTGGCCAATTTGTACATTCCAAGCGCTTAGTACAGTGCTCTGCACATAGTAAGCGCTCAATAAATACTATTGAATGAATGAAGGATATGTCTGCAAAAAATAATAATAATCATAAAATAGAAGGGTTTTGGTTATTCTACTCAAAGTATAAGGTACTTGGGTGGTATTCAATGAGAAACCTCAACTGTCTTCTACAGTTTGGGAAGGTGATTGCTTCATGATTAAAAAAGCAAACACACAAAAAGCAATATCTTTGTCCAAGAGTGATAACCATTAGGAATTCATGGTGCTGGTTGAAAACGGCGATAGGTTCGAGTACAGCTTGAAAAAGTATGATGCTTGGTCCACAATGAGCCCATTGGCTCCCAGATATTGTACTCTCCCAAGTGCTTAGGGCAGTGCTTTGCACACAGGAAGCACTCAAATACGATTGAATGAATGTCCATTTCTCCCACTGATCATTCCAGACCTATAGCTTCCGTCTATATTCTAAGTCTATATTCCGAATGGTTAAGGAGAGCAATAAATCTCATTTTGAAGGGTATTTCAAAGGTATCTGTGTTACTCTAGCTCTCTGATAACGATGTTTTGATATAATTTCAAGTCTCTCTGTTCTTATGGTAGAGACTTACCAGATACTACTGCATTATGCGTGAAACCTCCCAGCACACATGTGAGATAGATAGATGGCAAATGTCACACCGAAATTAAACACTTGCTATCTGAGAGGGGAATTTTAGTTGTCCAAGTAATTCCCACTGTAGAATCAGTTTTAGTAAATATCTGGGCTAAATACATCACTTCTTAAAATACCACAGAGCCTTTAGGGTGCTGCTCATTACCTGGGCTATTTCTTTCTCTGAGTCAGAAATGAACTTACACCACACTGTTCAAGTAAGGATCACATCAATGCTGGGTTTGACTTTTTAAAAGTGAGATGCATGATATAACACCGGAAAAAATAACATCAACCCTTTGGGTCAGGGTTTCCTTGGTGGCTTTCTTTTTTTTTCTCCTTATTACAGGTATTTCTTTTTTCTTATAACAGGGCTGTTATAAGGGCAAACGAGATCGCTGATGAGAAATTCCAGGTGTCACACATTGACAAATAAGAACCATTTAGGAATGCTTATGCACCTTAAATGATTTGCCTTTGGAGGACGTATGGAATTAGAGAATTCCTGTGGCGTGGTAGTTCAGACAGTTCTTTTAAAATGTGTTATAAATTACTTTTTTATACAAATGTCTGTCTCCTCCTCTAGACTGTAAGCTTGCTATGGGCAGGAAACACATCTGCTGATTCTGGTGTGGTGAACTCTCCCAAGCGCTTAGTAAAATGCTCAATAAATACCACTGATTGCCTTCATTTCCCTCCCTATTGCATCATCACGCACTGGAGTTAACCCCTCAATTAATTGATTGATGGTATTCAGTAAGCGCTAAGAAGCAGCGCAGCTCAGTGGGAAGAGCATGGGCTGGGGAGTCAGAGGTCATGGGTTCGAATCCCAGCTCTGCCACTTGGCAGCTGTGTGACTGTGGGTAAGTCACTTCACTTGTCTGTACCTCAGTTACCTCATCTGTAAAATGGGGATGAAGACTGGGAGCCTCACGTGGGACAACCTGATTATCCTGTATCTACCCCAGCGCTTAGAATAGTGCTCTGCACATAGTAAGTGCTTAACAAATATCAACATTATTATTATTTAGTTATTTACCACATTTCCACAACCCTGACATACATATCTTCTCACTTGCCTCCCCTATAATCAAGGATTTTTATTGAGCACCTACTTTGTGCAGAACACATATTTCAGGCTTGAGAAAGTACAGTTCAGGTGGTAGACATGATCCCTGCTCTCAGCCTGTGGTTTAATGAACTGTAACTTATTTTAAAGTCTGTCTCCCCCACCAGATTCCAAATTCCTCGAGGACCGGGACTGCATGTGCTCTCTCTCGTACTCTCCCAGGCAGTACAGTGCTCTGCTCATTAAATCCCAGTGATTAAATGAATCCCTGAATACTTCAAGCAATCCCTCTCCTCACCCAGTTTCGTCTCAACTGTCAAAAGCAGGGGTGACAGAAGGGGGTTGCATTGCATTAGCTAGACACTTCGAGTTACATGCACTTAGTTGTAGTCGGTAACAAAAATGGCCTTCCTTTAGCCAAAACCGTGCGAGGCTGAGCGTCCTGCCAGAAAAGTTTGGCTCCCCCAAACTTTGGAAGCGTGGTTCACTCTCAGCTCATCTAAGATGTGAAATTCAAGGGCTTGGCTTCCCGGCTACAGGTTTGCAACCGCAGCTCAGAATCGAGCAGCGTCTCTTTACAGAATCAAAACCGAGTTCACCCAAGAGACCACCTCACACACAGAAGAAACTCATCTATGAGGAAAACGTTTCTTTACTGGGGTTTAAATCAAATCCTTTCTATCCTGACGGGATGGCTCTGACCTGTTGTTTCATGCTAGCATTTTATTCCCTAATTACTATTGACATGCCTCAGCTGAGCCAACTCTGAGCCTTTTCCACCCAATGCAGCCTCAGTCAGACCTCCCATTCTTTCATCCCCCGAGAAGACAAGGCGAGAGAGAAATAGCGGCTGCCTTGAAATAGCCTGTCCTCTCATCCGTGGTTTCCTATGGGAACTAATATCTTCGCCACCACAGCTTAAAAAAAAAATGTGGGGTGGGGCCTTATGGAAGGCTTTCATGATCTGGCGGCGGATAATGACCTAAAATCCATATTCAAAACTTATGAGAAGTTATGGAACCTTTTAAATTTGGGATCCAAAGTACCAATTGATAAGATTTCTCAAATTTTCAGCTTTGGGGTCCAGCTTGTTAAGGTACGTTCAACTGCTTTATCTTCCGTTGTCTTTCGTTTTCTAAGAGGAGAATAAGTGCTGCCTTGTGGAAAGAGCACAGACCCACGACTCAGAGGACCTTACTCCTAATTCCAGTTCTGCCAGTTGCCTGCTGTGTGACCTTGGACAAGTCTCTTCACTTCTCTGTGCCTCAGTTTCCTCATCTGTAAAATGGAAATTCAATGCCCGTTCTCCCTCGTACTTAGTCTGTGGGTCCTAGGTGGGGCAGGGACTGTTTCCGACCTGATTAACTTCTATCAACCCCAGTGCTTAGAACAGTATTTGACACACAGTAAGTAAACATTTAAAAATAGACTAATGATAATGATTAATATGATGCCGCTGATGGAAAGATCCTAGCCGGGAATGTAATTGTGCCAGAAAAGACCAGACATGTAACCAACAAATCCTGTGGCTGCAATCTCTGCCCCTAAAAAGGATAGATAATCCATGTGCAAACAGTGACACAATCACAAACTCACCCGCCTTGACGCTGGCTTGGATCTTCAAGGCCCAAGAGCAGCCTCAGTCCAGCAATATTGGGAGTAGAAAAATCCCAATAGGAGTCCTCTGAGGTGGGCAAAGTCTTTGGAAGTGTTTCCTGGCTGAAGAAAGAAAATGAGCCATGAGGGTGTATTCTGGCCTGGGAAAAGGGGAGAGAAAGCTCTAGGAAAGGCTGGAAATGCTTTGGGGGGCAAGTGGTCAGGTTAGGGAAGAGGAAAAAATGCCCCTGAGCATGCTGGAAAGCCAGGGGAGGGGAGCCACCAAGAGCATGGTGGAGGGTGAAGGCAAAAATCAACCTGAAACCCAGTCATAATCCATAATCATTCATTCAGTAGTATTTATTGAGCACTTACTATGTGCAGAGCACTGTACTAAGCACATGGAATGTACAGTTTGGCAACAGACAGAGCCAATCCCTGCCCAATGACGGGCTCTACTACGACCAATTCATGTAAGGACAATTAGGAGAGTGCCCTGTTAGGAATGAGCAAAATCAGCGGTGTTCTAAAGCTTTACGGATCCTCTGGAAAGCCTTAGGTTTTACAAAGCCTTTTCACAGTTCACAAAATACATTCCTTTTTCAGTTAAGCATATACTTTTTGAAAAACAAACCATTTTTTAAACTATGCGTAATTGAATAAGGAATTTAAAACCGCTTTGGTTCCATAAAGAAAAATACTTTTATCTCTTCTGAATGGACAACAAGAATTATTCCATAACAATTAATAGTATTTGTTAAATGCGTAATGTGTGCAAGAATGCCGAAATAAGCACTTGGGAGAGGACAATACAATTAGTAGACATGATCCCTGCCCACCCTGGAAAATGAGACATTAAACCTTTCATGGAATCAATGTATTATAAGTAATTTGTTATAATAAAATGTGATAGCATTTGGCAGACATTTATTCAGTTTTAACATAAAGTGAGAAAAGGATAGCCTTAAACTTCAGAATATTTAAATACGCTTAAAGTGGATACTCCCTGTGGGCAGGGAACGTGTTCCATCTTTCTGTTGCACTTTCCCCAATACTATGTACAGTTCATGGCACCCAATCGGTGCTCACTGTATACCGTTACTCCTCCTCCTCCTCTTCCATCTGGGAAGTTTAAATGAAATAGTATCTCCTCTGTAGCAGAATAATAGAGTTCTTACAAGGAATAGTACAGTGAAAATTCCTAAATTGGAAAAAGCACCACTTGATCAAATCCAGTGATGAAAATGTCTGAATTCTCTCTTCCAAACATACATCACTGCAGGATAGTTTGTTACACTCTGTGTTTGTTTATTCGCTCGTTACTGTATCTCTCATATTCATCATAGAGACAGAAAAGGCCCCCTTCCTTTTTTCTAGCACTCAATAGCTAAGAGCTTCCCATTTTTCAGAGAGGAAAAAAAAATGAAGCCAGATAGAAGTAGGAAATCTCCCATTCGGTACCAGAAATGTAAGCAGTGTTACTATAATTTAGAGAGGCCGGCACTGCAGAGGGCAAACCAAGAGAACAGTCCCTTCCATCAGCACATGGAGATTTATGGAGGTAACTCCTACCAGTTGAAATTCCTTGCATAAATCCCATGTATAAATCTCTGAGAATTTCTAATGAGGAATGATACGTGGGAAGAAAGAAGGAGAGATGGGAGAAACAGAACTGGTAAGAGACAAGCCATATTTCTCAAGGAGAATATACAATTTCTGACTGGGGGGATATCAGCGGGCTTAGATTACAATAACCAGCATCCACCGCTTCTTATTTCTGACCAGTCCTGTTATATCAGGGAGGGCATTAACCAGTTGCAATCCATGTATTGTCTAAGTATTTTTAAGAAAGGAGATTCAAATGCTTAGTTGGAATCAATAAAAAAAAAATTCCAGGGCCACTTGCATCCCTTTTCCAATAGGGAGCAATGCGATCTAGTGGAAAGATCCTGGGATTGGAAATCGGGGGATCCTGCTTCTAACCCCAGCTGTAATGGCCTCTTGGGTGTCCTTGGGCAAGTCATTTAACCTCTCTGGGCTGCGGTTTCCTCTTCTGTAAAATGGGGAGAAGCCATGTGCTTAGCAGTTATTAAGTATCCAATACCTTCCGTTATACTAATGATAATTATAATAATAATTACGGTATGGTGCTTATTATGTGCCAGGCACTGTTCTAAGAGCTGGGGTAGATACCAGACAGGCTGGACCCAATCTCTGTCTCACATGGGGCTCACAGTCTTAATCCCCCTTTACAGAGGAGGGAACTCAGGCCCAAGGAAGTGAAGTGACTTGCTCAAGATCACACGGCAGACACCTGGCAGAGCCGGGAGTAGAACCCATGACCTTCTGACTTCCAGGCCTGTGCTCTATCCACTAGGCCATACTGCTTCTCCAATAATTCTCATTAGAAGAGCCCACAGTGTCTGCCAGACCCAGGCAGCAATCACTCACTCTGCCCTCTCTTCCCCTCCCATCTCCCTTCTCCACTTTTTCGTCTGCCACAGTCAACAGTGAACTAAAGAACCCAGGCAGAACAGGGAGAGAAGCGTGTGATCCCAGAGATTTGGGAGGGAGGGTGAACTTTGGCCTAGCGGTCCCCTGGACTTCCTCTACCCCAGGTCCCCTCAGAACCTTCCTCTGGCCCTAGGGGTCGTAAAACCGGGGAGGTGGGTCAGCTGGCCACAGGATTTATGGTGTGTAAATAGTCATTCATCATTCAGAACCAAGTTGATGCTTGCAAAAACTCTGAAAGTATTTCAGGATTAATAACATTTTGGATGGGCTAATGATCCATTGAAATTAAATCTAACAAACTGTAATTAATGACCTTTCCTAAGAGAAATAATGCGGAGATTACAATATCAGAACTGAAGTTGTGTTTGCCAGAGCAAAACACGCTTTCAGTATGTGGGCTAGGTATGATTTCCACAGGCCAATCCAAACCTACCATTTATCTCCTTCCCTGAGGCCATTTTAACTACACATATTACTTTCAAATTTACTGCTTCACCTGACAGTCAATGAGGTCTGGACGATAAGTATTCGCAGTTTTACGCATCCTTTTTTTCCTGATTTTGCAAATAGAAGTTCATTCTTCGGTTGACTTTATTGGTTTTAGCCACTGAGATATTCAATTCCATTTTAAGGTCAGGGATGAGTTTTAATTTTGGTTGCCATTATTAGATGGTCGAGTAGGAAGCGTAATTTGTTTAGTCAGACTTACTTGAAAAAGTTAATCACTTCATTTCACTTGACATTTATGGATTATAGAAAGCTATTAATGATCAGTGCTGCAGCACACCGTTCCATGTGTAAATCAGTAAGTTTAGGTTTCAAGGGAACAGGGATACCAATATTAAGCTTACAAAGGAACTTGCCCAGTGGGAATATTTTCTGGCTGCATCTGAACCGAATCTCTCTTGAACTTGCAGTCATTGCAGGAATTTGGGGGGTTTTAAGCCGAATCTGGATTCTGATTAGAAAGGTATTGAATCTGCCCCCTTGCTAGAGTGCATCTGCATGCCACTAAATCTACCTTCCCCTCAAATTTCTCCAGCTCTCAATCATTAATATCTGCTGAGCATTCACTCTATACAGAGCATGATACTAATCACTAGGGAGAGTATAAAAGAGTATCCAGATACGATTCCCATCCTCCAAGAGTTTATAATCTAGTGGGGGAGATTGACACTAAAATAAATTACAGAAAGGGGGAAACCAATCAGATTTAAAGATATATACTGAAGTGCTGTGGAGTGTTTAGGGAGTAAAGACAAATGCAGAGATGATAGAGTAGGGAGAGAGAAATGAGGTAGGGAGATAAGAGATCAGTCAAGGAAGGCTTCCTGGTGGAGATGGGATCTCAGTAGGACTTTGAAAATGGAGACAGCTGTACTCTGCCAGATGCCGAAAGGGAGGGAGTTCCAGACAGGAGGGAGGGTGGTAGTTATCCGCACAGAGCTTGTGGTTGAAGCCATAGGAGTTCTCCAGGGATTGGATGTAGCTTGAATATGGAAGGGAACCCCGAACCGAGTCTCAGGAGCCTCCAGGTTTAAGGGCGGAAGGCAGAGAAGAAGCCGGTGAAGGAGGCTGAGAAGGAGCAGCCAGAGAAGTAGGAGGAGAAGCAGAAAACAGTGTCAGAGAAGGCTTCTGGGCGGGGGGGGAGGGAGAGGGCGTGGCGGGGGTGGTCCATAGTGTAGAAAGATGCCGGAAGATCATGGAAGATTATTGTTAGATTGGACAAGGAGGTCATTGGTGGACCTTGGAGAGAGAGGAGTAAGGACTTGAACTTCATCATCATGGAGTAATGGATAGAGCACGGGCCTGGGAGTCAGAAGGTCAAGGGTTCTAATACTGACTCTGCCACTTTTCCGCTGTGTGAACTTGGGCAAGTCGATTCACTTCTCTGGGCTTCAGCTACCTCGTCTGTAAAACGGGGATTGAGACTGAGGCCCATGTGGGACAGGGACTGTGTCCAACCCGATTTGCTTGCATTCATCCCCAGTGCTTAGTACAGTGGCTGGGACATAGTAAGCACTTCACAGATACCACTATTATTATCATCGTCATCATTATCATTAGGTTGTCCACAAAAGTACCATTTCATTCGACAGTATCCTTTCACCTGCACCCCAGGGCGTGACGGAGCAGCTTCATCTCGGAACAAATGTTACCCCTAATACCTAGCATCCTATTTGTAGCTCACTGGTTTTAAATAGGATTTATTAATAGGAACAAGTTTGCCAGCTGCTGAGTAAAGAGATACAAATTGGGAGGCAAAACTTCATGACCAACCCTTCTAAACAGAAAAATACTGATCTACTGCTTTACCTCAACGACCATAAGGCTGCTATTTGAATAAATGTTTTGTCATCTATGACTTCTTTCAATTTTTTAAACGTCTCCAATATCTTAAAAGAGCAGTGAGCACCCAACTAAAATAAAAATGGGACCTAAGTACCATTTGGGACATGCTCTGTATTTTCTTGAGAACTTTCTGCAAAGGGAAGAACAGTCATAGTAGTCATAATGGTATTTATTGAGTAATAATGTTGGTATTTGTATTTGTTAAGTGCTTACTATGTGCAGAGCACTGTTCTAAGCGCTGGGGTAGACACAAGGGAATCAAGTTGTCCCACGTGGGGCTCACAGTCTTAATCCCCATTTTACAGATGAGGTAACTGAGGCACAGAGAAGCTAAGTGACTTACCCACAGTCACACAGCTGCCAAGTGGCAGAGCCGGGATTCGAACCCATGACCTCTGACTCCAAAGCCCGTGCTCTTTCCACTGAGCCAAGCTGCTTCTCTAACCCACTGGACCCACTGGATACAGTACCCACTGGATACAGTGCACTGGGCTGAATGCTTGCGAAATAATGGAAACAAGACATAATTTCTGCCTTCAGGGAGCAAACGTTCCAAATGGGGAGCTGTGTCTATGCTATGGGAAAGAGTGGATTTTGAAAGGCATATTATTAAAAACTACCAAATAAAACATTTAAAGAGGTTGGCTCAAGAGTGTTAAGTACAAGCAGAGGCTAAAAGGTTCAAAGGTACGTGTAGGGTAAAGAAAAGAGCAATTTAGTTCTGAAATCTTAGCAGATCTTAATCAATTGAAGGTATTTTTTTTGAGCGCTAACTGTGACTAAGCACTTGAAGGAGTTCAATAGAACTAGTAGACATGATCCCACTCCTCACTGGATCTATCTGATACTTTATTCATTCAATAGTATTTATTGAGCATTTACCATATGCAGAACAGTTTTAAGTGCTAATCCCAGCTCTGCCACTTGCCTGCTGGGTGATTTGGGCAAGTTATACATCTGGGCCTCAGTTTCCTCATCTGTAAAATGGGAGTTAAATACCTCCTCTCCTTTCTACTTAGACTGCGAGTCCCACATGGGATAAGGAGTGTGTCCAACCTGATTGTCTTGTAGCTAACCCAGTGTTCAGTCCAATGTTTGGCACAGAGTAAACCCTTAATGGACACCTTTATTATTCTTATTCCCCTCCACCCCACCGCTCCCAGATCACGAATGGCAAGTCTGACCTGGCTGGGGCATTCTCAATCAGCGCCCCCATGAAATTTCCAGCGAGGCATACAGGAATTTTAATGAAAGTCAACATCTTCCCCCACTTGCCAGGCCCCAACCAATATCGCTTTCATCTAGAACTGACAAGAAGAAAACAGTATGGGACGTTGTTTTTACAAGGTTGCTCATCTGGGCTCAGAAGAAAACATTTCCAAGCACTGTCAAGGGAAAGCCCGCTTTTCAAATATTTATACAATTACCCGATGTTGTCAGAGTAACAAGTGCCTGTTGCAATATCTCTGCATTACTACGCCGGGTTTGACAGGCATTCTAAGTTGATCCAGTTAGGGTCTGGCCTCCCCTAAAGTGTGTGCTTTACAAGATGAATGGGGCTTTTTAATAAATGCGGACTTAAAATTTATGCCAGCTCAGTTGTTTGCATTTAAAAAATAACTTGGATTCTGTTCTCCGCATAGAGGATGAAAGGCTATCTTAAGTCTGTGGAGGATCTGGAGCACCTCTGTGGATTTGTATGTGGGGGCAGAATGCATATTCTCTCTCACTGTGCTCCTCCCTCCACTCCCATTCTCACCTCCCTCCCGAGCACAGCACAGTGTCACTATTTAGCATCTTTGCACACACACTGCGGGGGTCTCTGGGGGTCTGGAGCCTAGGGTTCTAGTCCCAGATCCTCCACTAGCTTGTTGGGTGACCTTAGGCAAAGTCATATTCATTCATTCATTCAATCAATCGTATTTATTGAGCAGAGCACTGTACTCAGCGCTTGGACAGTACAATTAGGCAACACATAGAGATGATCCCTACCCAACAACGGGTTCAAAGTCTAGATCGATTCCCTGGGCCACAGTTTCCCCATCTGTAAAGTGAGTATAAAATACCTGTGTCCCCCCCTCTTCGACTTGAGCCCTATGTAGGACAGGGACTGTGACCAATCTGATTATCTTGTACCTACCCTAGTGCTTGGCACAAAGTTAGCATTTTTAGGATTAGTATAATCATGGGGATTGTTTAGCATCACAGGGTAATAATAATGTTGGTATTTGTTAAGCGCTTACTATGTGCCGAGCACTGTTCTAAGCGCTGGGGTAGACAGAGGGGAATCAGGATGTCCCACGTGGGGCTCACAGTCTTAATCCCCATTTTACAGATGAGGTAACTGAGGCACAGAGAAGTTAAGTGACTTGCCCACAGTCACACAGCTGACAAGTGGCAGAGCTGGGATTCGAACTCATGACCTCTGACTCCAAAGCCCGTGCTCTTTCCACTGAGCCACGCTGCTTCTCTAGGGTAGAGTAGATGGCACTTCTTCACTGGGAAGAAGGGAGAGCAGATCACAGATAGTGAAGAAATGATAGGAGACTTTTTACTTCTGCCTTTTGGACAAGATCAACTGGGAACATTTGACCAAAGAGCCAGTGTTAGAGGACAAATTGAAAAGGGAAAGAAATTAGGTTAAGCAAAAATTTTAGAAGGCACGAGAGGCAAGGAGGCAAAACGGAAAATGGCACCACGCGCTGCAAACTTTAAGCATGTCCACACAAGGGATGGTTTTGGTATCGACCTCATGCTGAATATGAGCCAAGAAAATGGTGCTGTTAATCATTTTAAATGATGAATCAGGGTTGAAATAGCATGCGTAGGACACCTTCCTGCAGTCTATGACCCCTGTTGGTCATGTCATTGTGACAAGGAAGTGAAGAAACTGAAGAGAACCCAGGAAAGAGGGGGACACTAATTAAAAGCATGGAAAATAGGCCCTAGGAGGTAAGGTTAAAGAATCAGGGCTGATTTAGGTTGAAAAAGCAAAGACTATCTGATGACTCTAACTTTCTCCAAGAATCTGTGGGGCTCTTAGGAGGAGAATGCTTGCCACCAGGTCCACGATCATGCAAAAATGGGTTGAAAGTGAAAGAGGGGAGAGTTTGGTTAACCTAAGGGGAGAAAAAAACCCCTCATTTCCAAAGGATCAAACACTGCAGCAGGGTTCCCTGGAAGATGGAGGGGTCTTCAATCCTTTAAATCTTTTAGGAAAGAACAGGCCGTGATCTACCCCGGGTGATTACAACGTTCACATGGCTGGGAACAGGGGACTGGGCCATTAGATTTCTGGGAATCCTATGCTGATTTTGTGATTCTCGGTTTGGCTTCTTTGGTTGCATTAGATTTTTTAGTAAAAACAAGAATCGTATTCGGGCGTGTAACTTTTAGTAGAAAGATGTACAGCAAATACTTTCAAATCTGTGCACAGTAACTGTCACCCTATTTCCTGAGCGTTCTGGATATCATCAGTTGCACGGGAAAAAGTGTCACTGTTAAGACAGTCAGTGATTCCCTCGAAGCTATTACGACGCCAAATGAACCTAATCTTCTCTGGCTATTCTGCAGATCACAAATGCTGTAGGAGTGAACTGGATGAGGAAAGTACACTTGGCAATCTAACATTACTTGCTATCATGCGATGTAACAGAAACAACCATCCTTTCCCCGTGTCAATTAAGTGACACCTTAACATCCAGAAAGATAAGTAAGTTCTTTGAGAAGCATTCTCTAGTCATCTGAAAGATAGTAGGCTTTAAGCGATAATAATAATAATAATGCTGGTATTTGTTAAGCGCTTACTATGTGCCGAGCACTGTTCGAAACCCTGGGGTAGATAGAGGGTCATCAGGTTGCCCCATGTGGGGCTCACAGTCTTAATCCCCATTTTACAGATGAGGTAACTGAGGCCCAGAGAAGTGAAGTGACTCGCCCACAGTTACACAGCTGACAAGTGGCAGAGCCGGAATTCAAACTTTTGACCTCTGACTCCCAAGCCCGGGCTCTTTCCACTGAGCCACGCTGCTTCTCTATATTCCAAACATCTATAAGGAATAGGAAGGGTGAATCAACTTTTCACAAATCAACAAACATCCGGCACTGGGTGACAAAATAACTGCTACAGATCGCTTCAGATTTTCCCCAGTGAATTTAGGATCATAAGACAAAGTTTCATACTTTCCTGCTCCATCTATTTGCAAAGAGTATCTCTATGTCTGCCTCTCTAATTAGATCATAAGCTCCTCAAGGGTAAGACAAGTGTGCTTTATATCTCTCCCAAGCACTTAGTATTGTGAATCAATAGGAGTTCGATTTAATAGTAGGGGGAGCAGGTATCTTCTTTATACAGACGAGGAAACCGAGGCCCAGAGAGTTTATGTGACTTGCCAGAAATCACAGAGCAGGGAGGCGACAGAGTTGGAATTAGAACCTCAACTTGGGCCTCAACTTCCAGGCCCAAACTCTTTCCACTAGGCCACCCTGTCTCCTTGGCAGCTCCTTGTCTCTAATTGTACTGTTTGAGAAGTAAAAATAAATTGGCAACCCTCCAGAATGTGCAGGATATGAATGTAAACTTCTGTTCTTTCCCCTTGGTTAGTTTTTTGGCAGAGCCTCCAGTGAGTGTTTTATCAGGAATCTGAACATTTCTGAACAGAGCGAGATTGAAATTAATCATAATGCAAACTCTATACGTTTGTAAATTCCGGGGATCTGTCCTACTCTTTCATAAATACACAAACAGTAGGGCATTTGTCAAGTAGCCTTAGGATGCGGGTGCCCATTTTTAATGATTTTCAGGATGGGGTTATTCTGTCTGCTCCGTTACATATTTTTGATACATGATCCAGTCAACTTAATCTGTCACCGACAAAACTGGCTTTAACATTTCTGTTGGCATCTGTTTATTCAGGGGGTATAAAGAAGTTAAGCAACAATATTTTACTACAGCACCTATATTAAACAAGGACTGTTCCACATCACACTTGGTGAGAGGTCTTTGGTTCTGCCACCGACTGAAGCTCCAGCCCCAATTTACAGACTAGCCCTCAGTCAAGGCTCCAGATAGTAATATCGATGGTATTTGTTAAGGGCTTACTATGTGCCAAGCACTGTTCTAAGCGCTGGGGGAGATACAAGGTTATCAGGTGGGGCTCACAGTCTTCATCTCCATTTTACAGATGAGGGAACTGAGGCCCAGAGAAGTTAAGTGACGACCCCAAAGTAACACAGCTGACAAGTGGTATACCGGGATTAGAACTCATGACCTCTGACTCCCAAGCCCGTGCTCTTTCCACTAAGCCACCCTTCCCTCACGGCGCTTGCGCTTGACTGATCGATCAATCAGCCGAGGATATTTATCAGGTCCTTACCATTTTGCAGAGCACAGTACTAAGAGTTTGGAAGAGTGAAGTGCAACAGGGATCTTACAGTCTCTGTTCCGTTTGCTGCTGCTCTCTTCCCCATCAGGCGCCTCGCCTGTTAACACAGCCATAAAAGTCAAAAGGAAGACCTTTCGTAAGTCCCACCTGCCGCCTGTCAAATGGTGGGCTCAGAGGGCAAGTTCTGACATCCCCCAGCCAACACAGGATGGACGATCATCGCGTGCCCGAGACTCTAGACCGCAAGGTCACTGTGGGCAGGGAATGTGCCCGCTTAGTGTTATACTGTACTCTCCCAAGACGTAGGTCGGTGCTCTGCACACAGTAAGCGCTCGGTAAATATGACCGACTGACTAACCAGTTCGTCGGTCCATTCTGCAGAAGGTGAAGGAAGGTGAACTTCTCGTGACATATACAACCCACTTCTTTTGAACACATGCCCCTGGTGTGGACACAACCTTGCTTGTTAACCGAGGTTCTGCCTTGGATCAACTCTGTCATCCTGAATGAGACTCAGCAACCCTGAATCTGTTTTCTTTCCTGTGAAATGGGAATAATACCAAGGCCCCACCTTTGGCTTGTTCGCATGTACTTGTTGATGACTCTAAAGGGCTCTGGAAACTCAAAGCCCCTCTGTAAGCTAAATTCCACTCACACGTATTTGAAGTATTTAACTGTTTAGCCAGCTTTCGTTCTGCAAACAAGAAAGAAAATGGCACCCCATCGAGTTGAAACTTGTGGACTGTCATCCTCCTCCTGACCCTCTCACATGCCTCTTTCAGCCGAGAGTCAGGCTGAGGAAGTATAATGCCCATCTGGGAGCCATACAGCTGTTTATGGAAACCGATACAGCTGCCTAATTCAGTGGCTGTGCTTGTTTGCCAACTGTTAAAAGGGTGCTGTCAGACAGCGGTCTGGACAGCAACCCAAGGTGGTGCCCACCATCTCGGGGAGCAGTTCCAAGATTCGCTGCTTCATAAAATTTGTTGCGCAGGGTCATGTGGTTGTTGACCCCTAGGTGTATTTACCATCAAGGAAATAACTCAGCCCAGCTTCCCTCTCCTGTTTACTCGCTTCCTCATAAAGCATCCATGGCGGGAGAATTGGATTCTGCTCAACTTTCTCAAGTTGCTTTTTAGGAAGGGAGCTGAGAGTAGTGTGGTCTCAAAAAAAGACCGTGGCTGTGGGAGTCCTATATTCTAATCCTAGCTCTTCCAGCGGCCTCATCTGTGGCCTCGGGCAAGTCACTTAACTTCTCTGGGCCTTGGTTTCCTCCTCTGAAATGGGATCATTTGGATAGAGCATGGGCCTGGAGTCAGAAGGACCTGCGTTTTAATTCTGGCTCATCACTTATCTGCTGTATGACTTTGGGCAAATCACTTAACATCTCTGTGCCTCAGTTACCTTATCTGTAAAATGGGGATTAAGACGGTGAGTCCCATGTGGGACATGGATTGACTAGCTTGTATCTATCCCAGCGCTTATTACAGTGCCTGGCACAGAGTAGATACCTAACAAATACCATAATAAATATTTACCTCACTCTCTCACAGGTATTTTAGGAGAATCGAATTTGATACATGACGTTTTAAGTGCTTTAGAAAAATGAAAGCATTCTACTAATTCAAGGCATTAACATCTTCCCATTGGGCAAGAAATGAAACAGTATAGTACAGGAGGCTCAGTGGTGACATCTAAGGAAGAGAGAATTAACCCTGTCTGAGCTACTCCCATATAAGATCCGGTTGTCAGAATTATGGCCCATCCCCTTCTAGGGCCCCGCTTAGCATCTTCTCGGGGCAGAGAGAGACAGAGAGACAGAGAGAGTGAACATTGTACAGAAAAGAGAGGCATCATCACTTATCAGCTCAGGTCACTGGGAGGAGTTGGCATATACATCACACGCTCCAGATTCAAAGACAGTGGAACATTTTGCCCTCTGCCCCCTTCTTCACTGCAAAAAGGAAAAAAAAACACACAACAAAAAGCCTCCACAGCAACACTGAGGTTTGTGTTTTTTACTATTGCAGCATATTTTTTGGAATCTCAGAGAAAAAGTGTGAATTAAGTGTTTAGCTTCTAATTTTTTTTTTTTTGGTAGTCTGCCCCCTGATAAAGAACTAAGTTCAGACTAAATAAAGTGAAGGGTCTGGATGGGGAAGTTCCAACAAAAAAGAGAGGAACCGTTCTTTCATTTGCTGTTGAACATGAATTTTGTTTGTATTATTTTTAGGAAGAAAATAAAGCAGGGTCTAAAGGACTCTCAGAACTTTCCCCCGCTAGACCTTTTCCCCAGATAGTCCTCCTGCTCAGTTAGACCTCCTCCTCAGCTGCTTATCTCTCAGGGTTCTACCCCAACCCTGTGACTTGCTCTTGGGGTTCAGCTTTGACAGGGATATGAGGGCCCTCTGGCCTCCCTAGTCACTGGGATTCAGTTCTGGGAAAGGATTTACAGTGACCACAAAGGCCCCACGGATCTTGGCAGTGGTGTGCCGGGACTTAAAAGCATCAATTAATCAATCAATAACATTATGCATCTACTGTCCCAAGCAGCAGAATACAGTAGAGTTAGAAGACATGATCCCCGCCCTCAATGTCCTCCATTAATGTGTAAGCTCCTTGTGGGGCGGGAATGTGACACGTGCTTCTGTACTCCTTTCCCAAGGACCCAGTAGCAGAGCAGAATTGAGTCCAGAGAGGATGCCAGCCCCCAATTCTGTGGGCTGTGTGTTCTGGTTTCCTCCACCCCTCACTCCAAAATGACTTCAGTTTAACTTCCTCGTCTCATTCTCTCTATCCCACAGCAAAAGAGAGGAGAGGTTTGGAGTGGAGAGAAGAGGGAAGACTACAACTGAATAACTAATGTCGCAGAACCATCATGAAAAGAACATGATTAAAAGGAGAGATTTGTATTTAGCCTTGCCTTCATTTTCAGATCAGTGTAAAACAGGTCTTTTAAGTTTTCCACTCTCAAAGTTCCTAAATGCTTCTTCCCTGGAATGACTTAGAAAATAACTTGAAGAACACTTTCCTTCTTCATGTTCAAAATAAGAGGATTTAAGGAAAGCCTAAAGCCAAGTACAATTAATATTTAACCGAGGTTTGAATAGACGCTCAGTCTTGTGGCCTAATAAAATGCTTTGTTAATTAATTAAAGTAGGGCTCCCTTATTCCTGAGTTAGTCTTGATTTTAATCCAAGATTTCCTTCCTTCCTGTGGGAATGAATGTAAACTTTCATATGCTTTCCAATGAATCGGATCAAGACGCCCTGAACACAAACCATACCCGAAGCACCAATTCAGACTCCATCCAGTTTGCAAAGGCTTCCCACATAAATCTTCCCAGGGCAGAGAACCAAACCTCGCCTGATCCAAACTTAGTGGTTAGATTGCATTCCAGATGATCTCCTACCTGATAAGATGGCACTGAGTTTGGGCAAGAGGGGTTAGTTTTATTTATTTACTTCTTATCTACACTTCTGCTGACATATAGCAGGGTTTTTTCTGTTAATGTGAAGGCAGGGAGCATGCCTACCAACCCGATTTGCACTCTCCCAAGTGCTTAGTATAGAGCCCTGTACATAGTAAGCGCATAATAAATACCACTGACTGCCCGATCGGGTTTATGGCTTGCACCTTTTGAGTTCTGAGAGACTATCGACACGGACTGGGCCAGTTGCTGTAAAAATCAACCAGTCAAACCACAGTATTTATTGAGTGATTTCTGCGAGCAGAGCTTTATTCGAAGAGTTTGGGAAGAGTAAAATAGAATTAGAAGAGATGATTCCCCGCTCTCAAGAAGCTTACAGTATAACTAGGGAGAAAAATGAAGATGGTGTGTATTAAGTGCTTACTACGTGCAAAGCACCCTGTCGGGTCCTGGGATAGACACAACATAATCAGATCGGACACGGTCCCTGTCCCACACGGGGCTCACAGTTTAAGAGTGGGGGAGAATAGGAATTTTATCCCCACCATACAGATGAGGAAATGGAGGCGCAGAGAAGTTAAGTGACTTCCCCAGAGTCACACAGTAGGTAAGTGATGGAGCCGGGCCTCCGGCCCCGACTCCTGATTCCCAATTCTGCGCTTCCTACTTCGCCGTACTGCCTCCCAAGCAGTTCATCCAATGTGGAAGACAACTGGGAAACCAAGAAGCTTATTTTTAATACTCACAGAAATTGACTGAGGTCTGGGGATTTTCCATGTGACACAGAAAAAATAGCAGCTGAGGCCATCCGATGACTGATGGGAGGCTAGCGGATCCTTTATTTATTCCTCTGGGAAGAAGAAGATCAAGGGGGCTTTAAAAATAAATCAGGCACGAGAAGGAAGATGATGACAAATCTGTACAGTCGACAATAGAAACAATTTATCTTCCCTGGTTACCCAAATAAGAAATCATCAGATCTGTCCGTGCAGTTAGATTTAAAATTGGCATCGTTTAGCTTTTCACTGCAGGCCTTGACCTATCTGATCTTCTCTTAGTCAGAAAACTCTGACTTGCATGAACTGCTCCAGAAGAATCCCTGCAGCAACTCCCCTGCCTGCCAAGGTACAGCGGAATGCTTCAGCCGCCACAGGGTGAGGGAAAGGTTTTTATGGGAGGCTACCTGCAGTTGGCCTTGAGCTCTGGAGGGGCTAGGTCAATAAACAGCCATGGAAGCATGCCAGGCCAATGTCTGCCACTCCAGGGCATAGGCTGGTGGCTGTGCGTCTCCTGGAGGCTGGCACTGGCTGTTATTGTACTCTCCCAAACACTTAGTACAGAGCTCTGCACATTAAATACCGCTAACTGGGATTTCTGCTGTCTCTCCTCTCTCCCTGTGTTTACTGAACTAAACACTAGCAAAACAACAATTGAATTCAAGGCCAAACCAGCCACTAATACAAGAGAATCCAAATCAGTGAAAACCTTTTATAAAGTTCCTTATAAGTTATCTCACCATTTCCCTCCAAAGTCCTTTTTCTTTTTCAGAATTGGTGGTGCTGGTCTTTGGGAAAAACATTTTCAAAATTCTTACATTAGATGACAGATTAGGCTAGATAAACTCTAGCACCAATATACTGATCCCAGCCTCAACACTTACGTATATATCTGATTCAATTTTACATCCAGTTATTACTTTAAAGTTGATTACTTTATGTGAAAGTTACTTGTCTGTCTACCCCTTAAGGGTGTAAGCTCTTTGTGGGCAGGGATTGGGTCACTTGCTTGTTTTCTGCTTCCGCACTGCATTCAGCAGACTTTTTAGTTAAGTGTTATAACTAGAACTATTACATTTTGTCAGTATTATAAGTTGGAACTTAGTAAATTCAGGCAAGAAAAGGACAAGCTCTTTTGGCATTTTTACTTGGCCCCTATCGCACTAGTGTATATTCAACTACATGTTTAACCACCAAATCAATGGCCTGGAAATACATTGGAAAATCCATGCCAAGCACATCACACATTCTGAATTGCTTAACTCACATGTAATTAACTCTATAACACTGGCAGTATTGTATTAATGAGGAGTGTTGTTCTCTAGCAGGCAGCAGCTGCGGTCCCGATATTTTCTGAGTAACTACAACACGCAATGGAATCAATTAATCAATATCACTGACCCTTGGAAAGTTCAACAGAAGCCCAAGACATGTTCCCAGCCCCAAAGGAGCTCGCAATCTGGTGGGACAGGAATTAAGAGAATTAAGGGAGGAGCCATCTTCCTGGACTTAACCACCTAATATATGATGCTTTTTGTCAGGATGAGGGATAGAGAAACTGGGTTTACTGGGAGGAGAAAAAGAGCTTAAAGCCTAATGTAGGAACAGGAAAAACAATCACATAAGCACGAATAAAAGTCGCAACACTGAAACACAGAATCAGTTTACAGTTTTCATTACTTGTGGGAAGTTCACTTATGAGACTGAAGTGACAGAGGCCACGTAGGATAATCTGAAAAGAATTTCCAGGGTAGGTGAGTTTTGCACAGTTTTGTGGGAATTTTTCAGTTCCCGCATCAGGAGTGCTTTCACTACAGGTTTTGGCTAGAATGCTACTGGGGCTTGGCACACCGTGTTATCAAAGACACCGTCCCAAGGCACCAAGGCAGAAGAGTGACCTTTCTTTAATGTGAGATTTTGCAAGAAAGAAACTCATAGAACTGGGTTTGCACAACACCTGTATGAGACCAGGGGTCGGGGCAGTAGTCCTAGCAATGGTTCAGCAATGGGGAGACTGGGTGTGGAGAATTCATTTATCCAATACACAGTTTCCTGGCTCAACCAGAGAGAACAGACCAGAGTGTGGAGGAAGAGGAGGGCAACGTTGGAAGGTGGAACAATCGGGTAAGTGGGCAGGGATCGTGGCTACCGACTCTCTTGAATTGTACCCGCCCGGGCGCTTAGTATAGTGCTCTGCACAGAGTAAGTGCTAAATAAATACTAATCGAGGATGGTTTTCGACATCCGGCACTGTTTACACCTTCCCGCCAGCCTTTTGTCTAATAGACCTAAACGAGCAAAATCATTTTACACAGCTGCTGGGATACTGTGTGATAAGGTGCTATCACAGTTGCTAACACTTAGGAAGGCAGGAATGTGATTTGAAGGGATCTGGGTTCCTTGGGAAACTTGGCCTTCATGGAATTTGAAAAATAGTAGGGTAAGTGTAAGGGAATACACCAAAGAACAGAAACAAAGAAAGAACATATAGAATCAAAAAATGAGACTGCTTAGGTATAACGTTTGGAAAACGCTAGCCATAGAGTTCATCCTAGCCATATAAGTCCATCCACAAGTAAAAGGCTGCAAAATAAGGCCTAAAATCAAAGAGGAATTGGAGTTCTTTCACCAGTAAAAGAAAAGGTGGAGTAACTTTAATCAATTAACTAGTCAATAGGATTTATTTGGCAACCCCTGGGTGCAAAGTACTTGGAAGAGTACTATACCATGGAGTTAGTAGACATGATCCCTGCTCCCAAGGAGTTGACAAGTCTGTGTGCAGAGCACTGTACTGAATGCTTGGGAGAGTAGATGTGAAAAGACGTGCCTCTGCTCTCACGGAACGTGTAAGGCAGACACAGGTTATTTACAAATAGGGGGAGGAAGAGGAAAAATGGAGGAAGGATAAGGATAATAATAATAATGTTGGTATTTGTTAAGCGCTTACTATGTGCCGAGCACTGTTCTAAGCGCTGGGGTAGACATAGGGGAATCAGGTTGTCCCACGTGGGGCTCACAATCTTAATCCCCATTTTACAGATGAGGGAACTGAGGCACAGAGAAGTTAAGTGACTTGCCCACAGTCACACAGCCGACAAGTGGCAGAGCTGGGATTCGAACTCATGAGCCCTGACTCCAAAGCCCGTGCTCTTTCCACTGAGCCACGCTGCTTCTCTCATCTGAAGGCTGCAATCCTATTTAATAATAATTCTGGTATTTATTAAACACTTACTATGTGCCAAGCACTGTTCTAAGCGCTGGGATAGATACAGGGTAATCAGGTTGTCCCACATGAGGCTCACAGTCTTAATCCCCATTTTACAGATGAGCTAACTGAGGCACCGAGAAGTGAAGTGACTTGCCCCAAGTCACACAGTGGACAGGCGGCGAAGCCGGGATTAGAACCCATGACCTCTGACTCCTAAGCCCGCGCTCTTTCCACTGAATCACGCTGCTTCTCTATTTAAGAATGAAATAAACAAAGATACTTACATGTGAAAGAGCAGAGGATGTGAATAAATCTATAAAGGCTAGTGCGGCTCCGGGTTTGACACAATGTAGGGTGTTGGGAATTAATCGGGGAAGATGTCGATCTTCAAATACACACAGGGCTTTTATGAAGAGCCGGCTAAGCAGCTGTTCGGAGCAGCTCAGCCTACAGGTTAGAGCCCGAGAGTCGGAAGGACCTGGATTCTAATCCCGATTCTGCCATTTGTCTGCTGTGTGACCTCAGGTAATAATAATGTTGGTATTGGTTAAGTGCTTACTATGTGCAGAGCACTGTTCTAAGCGCTGGGGGAAGATACAGGGTCATCAGGTTGTCCCACGTGAGGCTCACAGTTAATCCCCATTTTACAGATGAGGGAACTGAGGCACAGAGAAGTGAAGTGACTTGCCCACAGTCACACAGCTGACAAGCGGCAGAGCCGGGAGTCGAACTCATGACCTCTGACTCCGAAGCCCAGGCTCTTTTCCACTGAGCCACGTAACTTAACTTCTCTGGGCCTCACTGACCTCATCTGTAAAATGGGGATGAGACCGGGAACCGCACGTGAGACAAGGACCGTGTCCAACCCAATTTGCCTGCATTCATCCCCAGTGCTTAGTACATGCCTGGCAGAAAGTAAGCGCTTTACAAATATCTTTTTTTGTTGTTGTTGCTGTCTCCAAAGAGGAGGAAACAAGGGGAAGCTAGTTTACACTGAAGAAGGGAGATTTCGGTTCAGTGGCTTGGAACACCATCCCCTGGGAGAGTCAAGCCAAAAACAGACAACCATCCATGTGGGTCGCAGTGTCTCTCCAGGCCTTGTCCAGCTCAAGAATTCTATATATCTAGTATTCCGAATATCTATGAGCTCAGTCCTGGCTCTCGAACCTTCTCTTTGGGAGGTTTTCAATACCCCAGTTCAACATCTTTTAATCTCCTTTTGAGGAAAAGCCAAATAGCAAGTGAAAATAAAACTCCTAATTTTAAAAGGGCATTTATAGTCATTGGCTAATCCTACATTTTTTGGGTTTTGTTTTTTTTACTTACATGAAGCAACTGCATTGGATACAGGAAAACAGCTGCTACACAAATAAAGCGTGGCCCCACGTGCCACTCTGCACTCTTGGCATCCAGTCCAGGTTTCTATTCTTTTCTTAGAGCTCTTTCCGCTGGTCTTAGATGTAAGGCTGAGCCTACGATAGGGTGAAGAATGGCTCCCATCCCCTGTCCTGTGGGCCCATCAAAAGCATATACAGAGCAAAAGGTAAAAATTAAAAAGCAAGTTGGGGGCTTTTCTTGCAACTTATGAAGCAGTGTGCCCTAGTGGAAGGAGCCCGGGCCTGGGAGACAGAGGCCCTGGGTTCTAATCCCAATTCTGCCACCTGCCTGCTCTGCTCTGGGGAAGTCACTTCACTTCCATATGCCTCAGTTACCTCATCCGTAAAATGGGGATTAATGGGGCCCCATGTGGAACAGGAACTGTAACCAACCCAATTTGCTTGTTTCTACCCCACTGCTTAATAAAGTGCCTGGGATATAGTAAGGGCTTAAATACCACAAGTATTATTATTGCTATAATTATCATATTATCTACTCCAGTGCTTAGTACAGTGCCTGGCACATAATAAGGCTTAAATACCAAAACAAAAATCCTCCAAAACCAAAGGTTGCTTTTATCTGGATGATGGTACTGTGCATTTAGTTAAAAAAACTAATACTGCAGGTGGATCCGAACACTTCTCACTTTAGCCATTTAGAACAGGAAAGACTCCACTCTCCTCACTCCAACCCAACAAGCCCACCCGCCTCTAGACGCAAAATGAATAACAGTGAAGACTGCAGTGGATTAGTGCTCGCCCTGTTGGCATTTGAGCCAGGCACGCCTCTCCACCCCTGGGTGGGCGAAATCAGTGTTCACAACAAACAGAACGGAGGGAATTTCCCAAGCACAGGTTCCAGTAGAGAACCCTGCAGGACGGATGCTGGCAGAGGGACGGGTGCCGACGCAGAGGCACAGCTTGGCTAATTCTTAAATTCACAGTATTTTTACAATCCATAAATCTTAGCAAATAGATCTGGGACATAGTTCTCATATTAGGGAATTCCTGGAAGGGGTCCAGGAAAGAAAACAGTTCACTAGAGCCAGGGTCTAGAAGATTAATTTAACAGATAGAGATACTGTAATGGAAGTTCACCTTGGGATTTTATTCTACACCAACTAAATGCATGTTGCTTATTGACCTGGATCCGCTCCACATTTCAATCAATCAATCAATTAACACTTCTTTATCCGTAGGGGTGGCCCCCAAAGAACCTTCCAGTGATTAGGCGAGAAAGTTTGGGGTTCTATTCCAAGCAGAAAATCAGTCTGTCCTCACGTTTAGCAAAGGCGCCTGGGTCATTCTCTCACTTCTTTGCCTCTGCTGCCAAGGTGATTCAGCTCCCTCCAGTCCCCTCCAACCAAGCAGCACGGAGAAGTAGCGTAGTCTAGGGGAAAGAGTCCGGACCTTGGAGTCAAAAGACCTGGGTTCTAGTCCCTGCTCTACCCACTGCTTGCTGCAGGACCTGGGGCAAGTTGCTTGACTTTTCTGTGCTTCAGTTTCCTCAACTGTAAAATGGGGATTCAATACCTGTTCTCCCTCCTACTCAGACTGTGAGCCCCATGAGGGACAGGGATTGTGTCCAACCTGTACCTATCCCAGCACTTAGAACAGTGTTTGACACATAGTAAGCGATTAAAAAATACCATTTAAAAAAGCTCCTCTATATTCTTGCAGCAGCTTCTCATGGAGGAGAGGTCAAGGTGTTCACCTAGATCGGTTCTTTAGGAAGTGCCGCACTGTTTTCAGACGGACAGGTACTTGGGGCTCAAAGGGCGCTGAGCCGAGATGGAGTCTCCCTGCTACCTCTGACCTTTCTGCTGTCCGTGGTGGGTGGAATCCCCATGCCTATCTGTGCAGCTCTGCCACTTGCCCTTTTGAGTGACCCTAGGCAAGTCACTTAACTAGACCTCGGTTTACAAATCTGTAAAATGGGGATTAAATATCTGTTTCCCCCCCATTTAGCCTGGGAGCCCCGCGTGGGGCAGGGACTGTGTCCAACCTGATCATCTTGTTTCTACCTCAAGACTTGGTAAGGTGCTTGGCGCACACTAAGCAATGAACAAATACCACAATTATTATTATTATTAACCCAGAATTTGAACAGATAATAAACAAATATTCACACAATGAGGATGACTCGCAGCTATGTACTTTAGCACAATTGCCAAACACCAGGCGGCTTTTAATTAGATGCAGGAGCAAGTATATTAATTATCAGTTGAGTATGTGTTACAGGAGGGTCGGATGAGCTGCTCCCTAAGGTGGGGTCAGAGGGTTGAATTTTGCAACTGGAAAGCGAGAAGTTCATTCCACAGTTCCGTTGCATCTCATCCCCATAAAGACAAAGGGCAGTTCTAAAAGCATACCAGCTGAACAAACACCACCAGCTAGATGTTGCTGCACATTAATTATCCTGAGCTATTCATACAATAGATGGCTTCGAAATGCCTGGATAAAATTTAAAAGACGCTTCTGTGCCCTTTCCTATCATTCCTGCCATTTTCTTGGACGGCTATTGATTTCCTTAAGTATCAGACCACCCTCAGTGTTCTAAAAGGAAAACAAAAGAGTTTTTTCAGATGAAATCCAGTGTGATGTTAGCAAGTGGCCTTTGGATGCCGGTGTTCATAATTCCTGCCTTAGGTTACCAGATGCTTGTTTAATTCTATTACCGTTTATTTATTGAAAGAACAAGAGCTGCACTTATACATCTACCATATTACCTTCTACTTGAGGTTCTTAGAATACTTTATTTGCAATTAGAAGATGCCTGTGGTCACACACGAGACTTTCCTTCCTTTTCTCTTTTTGCCTTCGTTGTCTTTGTCCATTCCTTTTCTTCCTGTGTGTCTTTTCCTCTGCCTCCTACCTGCATCTCACTCTCATCTCACCTTTTCTACCTCTTCCCATTCTTCCTTCAGGAATGGATTTGCTTTCAGGTTACAAGCTTGCAGTCTAGCTGGCTTCACAAACCTAGCAGCCAGGGTCAGCTTCAGACATTTTAGCTGGCCTGAGGCCGGGAGGAATAAATAAAATCACCTCTCCCCTCTTGTTCCATCGTGTCATTTGCTTTAAGTTAAATCCCCTGAATCCTCAGATCTAGATCATTGGTGCTCCATGTGCTTTTTCCTTCCAGGGCTCTCTTGGAGCCCTGGAGAAGCAGCGTGGCTCAGTGGAAAGAGCATGGGCTTTGGAGTCAGGGCTCATGAGTTCGAATCCCAGCTCTGCCACTTGTCGGCTGTGTGACTGTGGGCAAGTCACTTAACTTCTCTGTGCCTCAGTTCCCTCATCTGTAAAATGTAAAATGGAGAAGCAGCGTGGCTCAGTGGAAAGAGCACGGGCTTTGGAGTCAGGGCTCATGAGTTCGAATCCCAGCTCTGCCACTTGTCGGCTGTGTGACTGTGGGCAAGTCACTTAACTTCTCCGTGCCTCAGTTCCCTTGGAGAAGCAGCGTGGCTCAGTGGAAAGAGCACGGGCTTTGGAGTCAGGGCTCATGAGTTCGAATCCCAGCTCTGCCACTTGTCGGCTGTGTGACTGTGGGCAAGTCACTTAACTTCTCCGTGCCTCAGTTCCCTCATCTGTAAAATGGGGATGAAGACTGTGAGCCCCACGTGGGACAACCTGATTCCCCTATGTCTACCCCAGCGCTTAGAACAGTGCTCGGCACATAGTAAGCGCTTAACAAATACCAACATTATTATTATATTAAAATGGGGATTAAGACTGTGAGCCCCACGTGGGACAACCTGATTCCCCTATGTCTACCCCAGCGCTTAGAACAGTGCTCGGCACATAGTAAGCGCTTAACAAATACCAACATTATTATTATCTCTTACCACGGGTGCCACTTCTAACTCAGATGGAGAGAGGTTGGGTTTTTCGACCACTTTTCAACCACTGCTTCCTTCCCCGCAGTCACAGTGGACCTGTAGGGAGCCAACTCACTGACTTAACATCTGAAGCCAGCTCTGCTCACAGCCCTATCGATCAATCATTCGCATTTATTGAGCACTCACTACACGAGAGCACTGTACTAAATGCTCGGGAGAGCACGGGCAACAGAATTAGCAACATTATGCAACAGAATTAGCAGAGATGTTCCCGGCCCACAACAAGCTTACAGTCTAGAGGCGGGAGACAGGCATTAAGATGCATAAAGGAACAATTCAGAATCACTGTTTGTCCTGGTATTCCTTAAACAATTACTAGGTGCAAAGCACCATCCTAAAGTCCTGAGAAAGAGACAAGATAATTCACTCACGGGTTTTCAAACTAGATAAGGGAGGCCAGACCCACAGAAAAAAAGGAATATATTCGAAGCAATGCAGAACAGCTTAGAAAACAGGAACTCTTTAAATATATAGGAGTCCAAAACTAAGGGCAAAGATAGGAAAAGAAATACTAATCGGTGAGGGGCTTTGGATGTTTCCCTGCTGCAAAGATGTCATCATTTTACATTTCAGAGTGTACCTGAATGTCAATAATTTCTTTACACATTTTATGCTCATGTGGAAAGTGAGCTGGAAAGAAAATATGTGGATGTCTGCAAACACGCGAGGCATCTTACAATACCAGATGGCTCACCCTGAAAAAGAGCTCTAGTTCCAAATTCAAGTGGAAGCCCATTAGCTTGGACTACCATCTTTGATGACTTCAGGTTGTTTAAACAAACAGCCAAAGAAGACTGGAACTTTACCCTCTGGTAGAGGTTTCAAGTGGTATGGAGGGAACAAACTGCAAATACTTCACTAAAAATGTCTAACTTTGTTCTTTAGGAAAGAAAATTCCTCAAATAAGCGGAACACAAATTCTCCTCATGTGGAACCACAGTGGAAATTTCCATTTCAACCTCTGCTGAAGTTCAGGTGTTTCAATGTCTCAAAAATAACTCTTTAATTGGTAAAGAAAGCATGTTGCTTTCTTTTTCCATTAATACAAAAGATGCAGATACAGTTTTGATTCATCAAATCTTTGTTGGCCAGAAATAAGGAGACGCGGCAGCCTGGCTGAATGCTTTGAGTGTCAAAGTGAGATTAACGCATTTTAAGTGTATCATGACTTGTTCATGGACTTTGTTTTGAAGCCACTGCTGCATATCACGTCTCTAACTCTGCCTAGGACACTGCAAGATTTGCCATTAAAATTCAATCAATTAATAGTATTGAGCATTTACTGCAAGCAGAGCACGTACTAAGCACTTGGAGACTCCTGTTGAAGATTCTGAACTGGGTGGTCTAGATGTGGGACAACTGTGGTGAGCATGTAATAATAATAACAACAATAATAATTTTTTAAGTGCTTCCTATGTGCCAAGCACCACGCTAAGCACTGGAATAGATTCAAGATATTTACTCGTTCATTCCACCGGATTTATTGAGCGCTTACCGTGTGCAAAGCTCAGAGGTTGGACACGGTTCCGTGGCCCCACCCACAAACTCGGTGGGTGCTGTGAGACCTCCACCCAGTCCTGCATTCCTGATCCATATCCGAGCACACAGGAATTCCTTCCCCTCTGGCCCCCTCGCAAACAAAAAGGGCTTCGCCGAGAAAGGGTTGAGGCAGACATTCCGCATAGCTAGGGAGAAGCTTTGAGCTCTTAAGGGTAAGCACTTTTTGTAACTACATTGCTAGGCTGTGCCTATATTTAGAGAAGCAGCGCGGCTCAGTGGAAAGAGCCCGGGCTTGGGAGTCAGAGGTCATGGGTTTGAATCCCAGCTCTGCCACTTGTCAGCTGTGTGACTGTGGGCAAGTCACTTCTCTGTGCCTGTTACCTCATCTGTAAAATGGGGATTAAGACTGTGAGCCTCACGTGGGACAACCTGATTACCCTGTATCTACCCCAGTGCTGAGAACAGTGCTCTGCACATAGAAAGCACTTAACAAATACCAACATTATTATTATTCAACTTTCAGTCCACCCGATATCATGGATTTGACTGCCTTTAAAGGGAATTCCCCACCACACCCTTCGAACACAGCTGACTGCAGAGCCATTCGGAAATCCCAACTCCTCCAGGAGGCTTTCTCTGATTTTCTTCTCCCCAGTACACAGCCTCCCAATTAGTACCTTAAAAGAAGCAACGTAGCCTAAAGGAAAGAGCCAGGGCCTGGAAGTCAGAAGACCTGGCTTTTAATGCTGGTTCTCCTTCTTGCCTACAAATGAATGACTACTGTAAGCCCAAGGGCAAGTCACTTTACCTCTCTGGACCTCAGGTTCCTCATCTGCAAAATGCGAATTCAGTCAATCATATTTATTGAGCACTTAGGTGTACACAGCACTGTGCTAAGTGCTTGGTACGATAACAGAGTTGGTAGACCCGTTCCCTGCTAATACCTATTTTCCCTCCTACTTAGATGATGAACTCCATGTGGGGCAGGGACTGTCTCCAACTTGATTTTCCTGTATCTTCCCCAGAGATTTGGTAATGTCATCCTTACCCACTTTAGGAGTACAATGATGGGTCAACTCCACCAAGAGTGGAAACTTGGCACGTTGCAGTCACGGTGCCAATTTTTCATTCTGAGTGGGAGGTGAACAGAGACCAGGGATTTTAGGGAAAGGGTCAGGCTTCAAAGACTGAATAGGCCAAGGAGCCACCATTTTGGGTCTTTTCATCCCTGACTGGAAACTCTCAGACCTGGTCAGAGGCCTGGGACCAACAAGCCTAGGAATCTAGCTCAAACTAAAAGAGAGAGAGAGAGAGAATGTGTACACATACAAATGCGTATATGGTCCTTCGAAGACGACACTATTGACGATGAAGTTCGTCTGTGAGAGTGTTTGTGGCTGGAAAGGCCTGTGGGGGATCCAGAGTATAGGCCATATTGGACACACGAAAAGGTTGTCCCTGGTTCCGCTGTCCTTAATATGTGTAGCACCTTGTGCTGTTTTCTTTTTTGGCTCCTTGTCTCTCTTTCCATAGGAGCTTTTGCTCAAAGAGAGGCACGCCCTCCTTGATGGCACTGCGCCATGCTCATCTGTCCTCAGCAAATGAGTCCCAGTTTTCAGCTGGGATGCAGCACTGCCTGAGGGAAACCTAATTGGGAAGGTACTCTTCAACACGGCTCATGTATTCCATCTAATAGAGGGCAGAGTTTACCAGAAACTGAGGCTAATGGCTATGGAAGAGGTGCTCTCTGATAATAAGGGGAAGCCACCAATGGCGGCATCAACCAGTCGGATGTATTGAGCCCTTACCGTGTGCAGAGCACTGCACTAAGCGCATGGGAGAGTACAACATAACAGAGTTGGTAGACACGTTTCCTGCCCACAATGAGCTTACAGTCCAGAGGAGAAGAAAAAATGGGAGACAGCAATAGAACAGAGGGGAAAAAAAGTGAAGTCCTTGAATCCTGAACCAAGAATGGATCAAAAGAATCACCACAGGAAACATCAAGCATCTCCTGCCTAAAATTGACTCATGAAATGTTCCTGGTTCTACACTTTCTTTTTAAATGGCTGGAGGCAATTCCTCCTTTGTGGAAATTCCAGTGCCTTAGCTGGATGCCAAGCCCTCTATTGAGCAGCAGCCTTTGGGTTCCCTATAAATGGATTTGAGCAGTCTCTCTAATGATGCCCAAGAGGGCTGCGGCAGGATTAAGGTGCTGGTTTGGGAAATATAGATCATTTAAAGTAAGTGGTTGGCAAATCATTCTTCTTAAGAATGATTATGATACTTGTTAAGCACTTACTTCTGCCAAGCACCGTTCTAAACACTGGGACAGGTTCAAGTTAATTAGGTTGTTCACAGTTCCTGTCCCACATGGGGCTCAACAACGTTTCCCCTTTAAGTGCTTCCCCTTCTCTTCAACTTTCTCTTTAACTTTCTCTTTTATTTTCTTCCATTCCTCATGACGTAAATGCCAAATGCTCAAAGCATAGGCTTAGATGTCATTTATAGATTTATATCATCATCATCATCATCCATATTATTGATTGAGCACCTCCTGCATACAGAGTACCGAACCCTTTGCTTAGAAATACATAATGCAAGAAATATATAATGCAAACAGGCAAGATACACACTAAAATAAATTACAGGAAGCAATAGAATATAAAGATATATTCCTAAGTCCTGACATGGGCATGTGAGTATCCCCAAGTGCTTAAGTGAGGCTGAAGGGGTGGGGGGGGGTTATAAATTGGGAAGATTAGAAATTAATTGGGAAAACCCTCTTTGGCAGAGATATCTGTGCAGATCACCAACTCCCGTAGACAGCAGTTGTAATTGAGGCAGAGCCCCAGGCTAGAGGATCGATTAATCAAGAGTATTTATTGAGCTCCTACTGTGTGCAGCACATTCTATTAAGCATTCAGCAGAATGCGATATAAGTGGACATGATCCCTGCCCTTAGAGAGCTTACAATTGACCAGACAGGACACACACTAAAATAAATTACAGGATGCAATAGAATATAAAGACATATTCCTAAGTCCTGACATGGGCATTAAGGATTCCCCAAGTGCTTAGGTGATCCTGAAGGGGGGGCGGGGGGAGTTTATAAATTGGGAAGATCAGAAATTAATTGGCGAAACCTTCCTTGGCAGAGATATTATCTATGCAGATCACCAACTCCTGTAGGCAGTAGTTGTAATTAAGGCAGAGCCCCAGGCTAGGCCAGAGAACACAATTTCACAGCAGAAAGAAGCTAACGGTTAGAGCCTCAAACAAATGGAATTCAGATGCTTTGTTTAAATTGAAATAATAACCACTGTTACAGACTATTGCATTTTTGCAAATGAAATCAATGCGGGGTTGCTGCATCAAAATGAGGTTAAAAACGTTTCTGCTGTTAACAGAAGATTTGAGGGCATTTTCTCCCCCAAAAGGGTGTTTGCTTTCTTCAGTGCAGGCTAGGCTGTTAAAGTCAGCAAAGGCTGGGATATGATATTAATATTTCTGGACTTCATCATTTTCAAGGGCGCTTGGGAGGCTAGTTAATTTACTGTGACTGAAAGGGAAATTTCATCATAGTTTATGAAAGCACAGACTTCTTCCCACATACAGTATAATCAAGCCATCCCTCAAGTGTTACTTCTTTGGTGCAGGAACTTGAGTGATACAAGAAGAACCAAACTGTATAAAGATTTCTGTTTATGTTAATTCACCCAAAAAACTTTCAAGGCAGTTCACAAACATTTCAACCTCAAGCACCTTGGATGGGTATTTTATGGCTCGAGTTTATACTCGGCAATCTCAAACAATCCACCGCAAACCCCTCGAGGGCAGGGATCATGCGTTGTAAGTCTAGCTTACTCTCCCAGGCCGGTGAAAGGTTCTGAGGACCGATACTTTAATAAGATGAGTAGTGGAGGAGGACCAGGTACAGATTAGAATGGAGAGAAGCTGGAGGCAGGGAGACCAGCAAGGAGATTGAGACAATAATCTAGCTGTGATATGATCAGAGTTGGTACCAGCTCTCTGGGTGGAGAGGCACCAGAAGACCTGTGTTGGAAATATAGGTAAACCCTAACAGAGAAGGTGGAGGAGCAGAAAGCCCAAGAGAGAAGCTGAATTTACTGATTCTGCCCACCTTTCTCCTCCTTTTCCACAATCATTCAATCAATCATAGTTATTGAGTACTTACTCTGTGCAGAGCCCTCTACTAAGAACTTGGGAGAGTACAACAGAACAGAGTTGGAAAACTGGAGAGGCAGGAAGGGAGATACATCCTAATTATAACTTTGTCCTTAATCACCCAAGGTTTATATTGAAAGATGGAGGCAGGGAATGTGTCTATTATTCTGTTGTACTCTCTCAAACACTTAGTACAGTGCTCTGCACACAGGAAGCGCTCAATAAATACGATTGATTGAATGAAGGACCTCAGACGGTGAAGGCAGATAGTGACCCGCTTGATCACTCATTTCAGGCTAACAACCAGGAACTTAAGCACATCTATTGACCTGGCTCAACAGCAAAGCTAGCAGAGAGGGAGGAACAAAGAATAATAATGATGGTATTTGTTAAGTGCTTACTATGCGCCAAACACTGCTCTAAGAGCTGGGGTAGATACACGGTAATCAGGTTGTCCCACGTGGGGCTCACAGTCTTGATCCCCATTTTCCAGATGAGGTAACTGAGGCACAGAGAAGTTAAGCAACTTGCCCAAAGTCACACAGCAGACAAGTGGCGGGGCGACCTCTGACTCCCAAGCCTGTGCTCTTTCCACTAAGCCACGCTGCCATAGAGTGTCATCTTCTAAACTTAAAAACCTCCACGCAGCTTGATGACACTCATTCCCAGGTGCCTCTGAGAAACGGAGGCTTTTGCCTACTGGAAATGTAATTCCAAGGCAAGTTTGTTCCTTCTTCTCCAGTTCCTTGACCTCAGCTGCACCTTCTATAAACTCCCAAACGCTGTCACAATCCCTCTATGCCGGCCGCAACAAATCCAGACATTCTGCTTTCTAGCTAACCATTCATTCCATCTATTTTTGCTGCTCATCACTATAATTTGGAAATTACTCCATGAAAGCAAAAGATGGGCCACACATCCATGGAAGTAGATGTGTATCGATTTGTGGAAGGGAAAAATCAATCAGGACAGGAAACTTTCAAACTGGGAAATGAGGTGGTCTTATTCTTCTCCCAAGGTCGATTAAATCAGTAGGATTTGTCCTGAACCCTGAAGGCAGATAAACTGGGATTCTGGTGGACCAAAATAGGAAATGACTTGAAAATCTCAGGGATCTCTTTGCAGTGAATCTCTTCCCCAGATATCAGAAGATGCTTCCAAGGGCCAATTTTTTCCCTCCTGACACAGGTAATTGCCATTCCTTTCTGTGGGAGTTGCCTGCAAGTGTCTTAAGGAACGGTTTAGACTCAGACACTTTGACGCTATAATTAGGCCTGATATATCAACAACAAGAATCATACAATCTTGGCTCCTCTGACGAGTAGTAAAAATCCTTTAAGGAACATTCCACAGCCTACATGTTTTTCTTGCAGACTCAGCAAGAAAAACACAAAGATGATTCAGTCAAGGAGTACCTATTCCCCGAAGCCAAACTCTGAAAAGGAACCTCCCTCCTCAAACTGCCTCAGAAAAGTCTTCAGGATAGGCAAACTGCAAACACTCTCTGGCTTCGTTTGAACCTTTTCAAGAAAAGGAGTCTCCAAACAGAGGGATCTTGGCCCCCTCACCCAAGTACGTTCCTTAGCAGATGTCATGTCACCACAAGTGACCATTGAAATCATTTAAAATCAAGGGCAGACACTGCGCAGTGCTTCCCCTAAAGTCAATGCTCCCCCTAAAGTGCCTAAACTATTACCAGGGTAACCCTAGGCACCTGGAGAATTGGCCTCATTAGGAGACAAAAAGCCCCACGGGGTTTTTTGACAGCCTAATGACGCTTTCACTAAAGCTTTGCTCTCCAGCCAGAAGAAGCCATACCGGAGGCCTAATGTGGCTATCTTTAGCTGGTTAAATGATCAAAAGGAGGGTTTGAAAGAAACATGCCTATTGAAACTTCAAGGGCAACTGCGGTGTAGGCAGAATTTAATTTCCAAGATTTGAGGTTGGCAAGCCCTGCTGGTACATCTTGCTTTTGAGGAAAAAAATAACCGTGTTGTTTTGAAGACTTTGTGTTCTTGGTATCAGAAGGCTTATGGAACATGTTACCCCACAAAGCCCAGAGTTGGCCCTCCTATCTGTGTACACTATGGACTCCATCATGAATATGAATCAGAGTCATTTACTGAGTACTTACGGTGTGCAGTATTATTTTTTAGGACGGCTTTCAAACCTTCAGACCTCCTTCAAAGTCTTTCTAAAAAGCCACTTACTCCCCGAGACATTTTTTCACAAAACGTCAGCCACCTTAGCACTCAAGTTAATAGCTATAAATTATATTTATATTTATTTACGTTTTAACATATTAATATAGTTTATAAAATATACTTTTATTTTCTTACTTATATGAGGGTTTGCATCAACTCCATTGATTCTCTTACACTTTTACTTATTGTACAATGACAATATGTCTTGGGGTGCTTGCCTATCTTCCCATTAGATTGTAAACTCCTTGGTGGCAGGGAGTGGGTGTTTCATTTGTGTGGGGTGAGAAGGGGAGAAGGGGAGGCGGTACGAAGCATTTAGGACAGTGCTTAGCATCCAGAAGGTGTCCAGTTAATGCTACTGGAGAAGATGATGATGATGAAAATGATAAAGACAGGTTTCACCTGAGTTAGCTAAAGTGGTCTGGTGAGATTTTAAGTGCATATGCCTCTCTTTGAGTTCAACATTTCATTCATTCAATAGTATTTATTGAGCGCTTACTATGTGCAGAGCACTGTACTAAGCACTTGGAATGGACAATTCGGCGACAGATAGATTTCAAACATGGCCACTCCTCTTTCATGAATTCTTACTAGGAGATGTTATGGCTACAACCCATGAGCCCAATAGCTCATTTAGGTACAGAAGGTGGGTCTTGAACATATTACTACCGATTTACTGTCAAATGGAATTATGGTGTAGAGGCTCATTTTCTCATCCTGACATAACCTGAAAATCACAAAATCACTGTTTCATCAGTATTCTGCCCCCTTTCAGTAAAGAAAAACGTACATACACTCACACACACACACCCAGAAGACAATGTTGACCAGGGTGCAGGAGGAAGATCATGTTTTAATAACAGGGGCACTGTCATCTAATAATCTAGCACATCAGTGGTCCAGGACATATGCTGTGCCAGTGGAATGTCGACACTCAAAATATAGTTGTTTTGTTTTTGACTTAGTCTTTCCAGGCTCACCCGACAGTGGAATGCAGACATTCAAAATATAGTTGCTTCTGAATTAGTCCTTTCAGGATCCCCAGATCCCCAGCCAGCTGTCACTCCTAAAGCTTTAGGTGACCGCCCATCGTTATAAAGAGGATATGAGAACATTGCTTCCTTAGCAGATTGTAGTTCTCTATGCTCAAGGCTTGAGTCACTAGTCTCCCGTTCCCCGTCCCAACCTTCTATAAAATAAGATCACAGAGCAGTTCTTAAAAATGTTTTCTGGGAATGCATGCGCTAGAAAAATAGGCTTATATGGAACTAGTAGAGGCACATGAACAATTAGCATTACACTGTAATGGGGGCAGCAGTCAATTTTTTTTTAAGAAATAAAGTAACCAGAAGACTTAAATATAGAGATTAAATAAGAGAATTTGGTTCAAACACAATGGCACAGCAAGGAACTCTGTACGCACACAATAAGGAACTGGGTTTCAATCACTCACTCTTTTCAGCTGCTCTCACTTGCCTGTGTAGGATTTCACCATCAGTAGCATCATTTTTGAAAATAATAATAATGCTACTTGTTAAGCGCTTACTATGTGCCAGGCACTGTACTGAACACCAGGATGGACACAAGCAAATCAGGTTGGACGCAGTCCCTGTGAGGGTTGTCTTGATCCCCATTTTACAGATGAGGTAACTGAGGCACAGAGAAGTGAAGTGATTTGCCCAAGGCCACACAGCAGACAAGTGGCAGAGCCAGGATTAGAACCCATGATTTAGACTGTAAGCCCGTCATTGGGCAGGGATTGTCTCTATCTGTTGCCAAATTGTATATTCCAAGCGCTTAGTACAGTGCTCTGCAGATAGTAAGCGCTCAATAAATATGATTGAATGAATAAATGAATGACCCCCTGACTCCCAGACCCCTGCTCTAACCAGTAAACCATTCTGCTTCCCCTAAAATGAAAATGAAGGACTTGGGGCAGTTTCATCTACAGTATGAACTCAGCCATCCGAGTTTGCATTGGAAGATATTGAATATTCCATAAATTTGGATATTTAGAATGAATCAACTTTCATGGAGTGGAAGAGATTATAAATAGGAAGGCTATGACTAGGATTTCCACCTATGGCATTTATTGAACATCGACTACATTCAGAGCGTTATACTAAACACCTTCATGCTGTCAGGGATGAGATCTGTGAAAGACCGACACCCAGGTAGGGTTGAAGTGATCACTGTAATGTTATCCAGTGGTTTTTCTAACCGTTATGAGCAGGGACCATAATATCTTTTGGTTTTGTACTTCCCAAATGCCAAGTTCAATGTACTGTAATAATAATGTTGGTATTTGTTAAGTGCTTACTGTGTGCAGAGCACTGTTCTAAGCACTGGGGGAGATACAGGGTAAATAGGTGGTCCCACATGAGGCTCACAGTCTTAATCCCCATTTTACAGATGAGATAACTGAGGCCCAGAGAAGTTAAGTGACTCACCCACAGTCACACAGCTGACAAGTGGCAGAGCCGGGATTCAAACCCATGACCTCTGACTCCCAAGCCCGGGCTCTTTCCACTGAGCCATGCTGCTTCTCTACCCATTGGTGCTCAATAAATACTATTATGTCTACTGCAAGGCCCGTACGAGCGATAGCATTCCTAGCCGAATAGGTGGTTTGGTAGTTTGGGACCAGCCCTTAGTAGGTAAGAGACTTCCTGGGCTCATGTTGCTAGTTTATAATTTCACTTTTTTCCTTAGCTCTATAGCAGCTCAGGTCCTAATACCCCTTGACGGTGGTGCTGGGGAAGAGACTTTAGATTGATAGTCATTGGAACTCACAGAAAGACTGGGTGAAAAGTCACAATGACAAGGTAACATTAATTAGCATGCGATGAAGTGAGTTGAAATTCCTGTTTGGACTATGTCACCCTTTTCATTTTTTTGTTGTTGTTGTTATAAAGAATTGAATCCTAAGGAACACACCCACGTTTACATACTTTCGGCACCTAAATGTCTAATCAAGCAAGTAGTTCAAACAAGAATGAACCAATGTTATTAATGCAAGCATACAAAAATATCCTCTTTACCTATTTTTTTAAATGGTATTTGTTGAGCGCTCACTATGTCCCAGGCACTAGGCCCCTAAGCTCTGGGGTAGATACAAGCTAGACAGATTGGATCCAGTCCATGTGCCACGTGAGGCTTATAATTTGAAACCCCATTTTACAGATGAATGCACTCATTACCTTCGAAGCGCGACCGTAAAGAAAAGCAGCATGGACAAAGTTTGATGAAGATTCCACAGGGAACTATGCATGGGGAAACATTTTAAGTACAATGTCTTTCCAATTAATAAATGGCATTTATTGGATGGCTACTGCGGGCAGAGTACTGTACTAAGGACTTGAAAACTCCCATAGAGCCAGAAAATATGATCCTTGCCCTTTAGGAGGCAGACACGAAAATAATTTAGAGATAGGAATAAGAATAAAAATAGGGATTGTGCATGAGTTAATTCTTAAGCAACAGGGTACGTAACTACTTTTATAAAACGTAGCACGAGTCAGAAGCCACAAAGGCTTGAGCATTCCTTAGCTGCTTTGAGGTTCTCAGGTGACATTTTGGTATCAGATTCAATAGATGCTAGTGCTTTTCATAACCTCATCAGTTTAGGGACACAGAGGTCCTGTTTGCTTTAGAGTCTCTTGAAAAGACTCCAAGCTTCATAAAATAAGCCAGTATTTCTTCATTAGCCCCAAATTCCTATAAAGGGCAGAATAATGTATGTGATTATTCTATGACATATAGCATTTAAGAACTCTGACATTTTCCTTGGGTACGAGGTGCATTGTAAACATGAACAATTCAAGTTGCCACAAGCCTTCTCAATGTGTCTTTTTGAAGGATGGAATGCAGTCATCGGTTTCTTTGCTGACTCCTTTTTAGCCCACCATTTTAGCTTTTAGCGGGAATCCCGATGGACGCTAGGAACAGGAGTTTCATGCCAAGATCGTCACAAAGTTAGTCCCCTAGAGTTACAATATACATTGCCTTTCTCTTTAGCACTGTGCAGGCTTTTAGAAAATATCTCCTTTAAGTCTCACGATAACCCTGCCGGATAGGCTTTTTCTCCCAACTAAACTGCTAGGGGAAACGAGGCCCAGAAACTAAGCGGATCTCTTGAGGTTAGATACCACATCCTCATCACGGGTAATTCAAAGCCACATCACTCGTCCCCTGCTCTGTATTCCATCCTACGCATCACACCTCATCTCTGGGACCATTAACTATACAGACAATTTAGAAGGATCCTCTGTATCAATGTATAGTAGTGCTGAAACTGACACACTGACAAATATCAGGCCTGAAAATAGTCAAGGGGATCAATCCATCCATTAATGGTATTTTTTTTGAGGGCTCACTGTTTCCAGAGTACTGGATTAAGCACTTGGGAGAGTACAGTATAGGGATCCCACAGAAGAAAAAGCACCAAACTAGGAGAGCTGGGTTCTAATCTTATCTCTGCCACTTGCCTATATCACCTTGGAGCAGTACTTCACTTTTCTGTGCCTCAATTTCCACATCTATAAAATGGAGAGTCAATACCTGCTCTCCCTTCCTCTTAGACGGTGAGCCTGTGTGAAACAGGGACTGTGTCTGATCTTGTCATCCTGCAGCACACTGACATGGCCTAGTGGATAGAGCCTGGATCTGGGAGGCAGAAGGACCTGAGTTCTCATCCCGGCTCTGCCACTTGTCTGCCGTGTGACCTTGGGCAAGTCACTTTGCTTCTCTGTGCCTCAGTTCCCTCATCTGTAAAATGGGGATGAAGACTGTGAGTCCCATGTGGGGGCGGGGATTGTGTCGAACCCGATTTGCTTGTATCCATCTCAGCGCTTAGAACAGTGCCTGGCACATAGTAAGCGCTTAACAAATGCCACAATTATTATTATTAATAATAAAAATCACCATTCAGAGACTTCACTATCTCACTGTAAGAACTTAATGTATAGCCTTGCATTTGAATTTTTCAGGGTTTTTTTGAACTTGAGTTAATCCAGGCATTAATCAATCATTTATTGAGCATTTACTGTGTGCAGGGCACTGTATTAAGTGCTTGGGAGAGCACAATATAACAATATAACAGACATATTTTCCTGCCAACAACATGCTTACATTCTAGAGGAAGTAGTGATTTTTAAAAATCATGACTGGAAAGTGCTTGTTCTTTTAAAAGTCCGAGTTGCAACATAAAATTAGAAAAGAAGAAAAAGGATCTTCATCTTTCTCCTCCACCCCACTCTCTTCGCTAGATCCACTGGTACAGTCTGAATGAGGCAAGAAAATAGAGATTTGGAAGGGATAGTGTCTCATTTTCCGTTCTGGGCTTTATGCCCCGAAAGCTTTAATCATAGAACCATGAGGCTAAAAGGGCGTTGCAAAGCCAACATGTCTGTTTACATACCTCCAGGTGGGCCAGTATATAACCCATACCAGATAAACGGGGCCTCTCCTACTTCTAAAATTATCAGGCAAATAAAGTTGCATCAACTCTCTTTAAGAAACCTTTTAGAGTCATGTTCTTCCTCCTACCTAAACTTTGTAAATCCCTCTGGCTGCAATTTAAGCTCCTTTCTAGTTCTATCCTCAGTCAAGAGAGACCCCCCCCCCCCCCCCACCCGCTCCTGATGGATGACAGCTAAAAGCTTATGAACAGGCACTAACATCGGTGTATTTGGGGAAGAAGGGAGAGTACCACAGTGTCACCTTTTCTGCTTCTGCAGACGTTCACCCCCAAAAGGGACGGCTGGAAAACTGAGCACATGGGAAGCTCTCAGAATTCATTCAATCATATTTATTGAGCGCTTACTGTGTGCAGAGCAAAATTCCAATCCTTATCTTAAAACACTGACGGACCTTGAAAAGACAGGGTGATGATTCTTATTCGTGAATTTGAAAAATGACTCCCTTTTGTTTCTTTTGTGGAAATCCAGATGAGGCTCAAAGCCGCGGTTTATATATGGGTCATGGTGGATTCCATGCTGTTTGGTTTGAGGGTTGGATACTGAATAACAAACCCTGGAACAGGGCAGTTAACTAGGAAGGAAGAGAAAATGTTAGTAGAAACGGCATTAAGTCATGTCTGCGGGATTCCTGGCACTGCATTAGGGACAATAATCCGGGTGATAAGCATTGGGTGCTCAGCACAGTCACTCCATCGATATGCCCTTTATACTCTGTTGAAGCAGACTTTGGCTGAAAGAAAACATCAACAAAAGCGGTCGGGCAGTATCTATTTTCCTCCAGGCCCAACATTTGGGCTTGTGTGTGTGTGGAGGGGGGTGTTAAATCACTTTCTTTGAAGAAGTCAGCTTTATGTATGCACCCTGATAAGGATCTAAATGAGCAACCGGGATTGGGTGGTCCCTAAGAGACCTTAAAAGGTGGAGGTTTCTAACTTAAAAGATTCCATTCACCAGCCACCCACAAGGGTCAAACCCTCACCAATCCGATGCCACAGATTTCCAGTCCACCTGGAAGTTGTGGTGCCTCTCAAACGCACTTGGGCTGGACAGACTTGAAAGGGAAAATACAGTGAAGAAAGTGAGTGGAATTGGTCCAAAGGCACGAATTATACGAGAAGGAGGTTTGTAGGTTTGTCCTGGGGAAAACCGAGCGATTCATCATTCTAGATGGCACCCGCCTAGATAATATCATCAAATAGTATTTACAGAAACATTAACGGCTCTTAGATAATTTCTCTCGGGAGTTAAGTAAAAAAGCATCAGAGTTTCGATAGTGAGCCAGGTTAATATTTCCTGTGATTTCGGCTGCCCTTGCCTAGTGGCCAGAAACCATTAAAGGAGATTCCACATGCAGGAGGCTAGAATTGTTACTGAACCCATACGAGGAGGTCCAGTTCGGCACATACTAAGGGAGAATGCAGGGACACTAAGCCTCCATGCCCTTGGGGTGCCATTCTTACCCTGAATTTAAAAGATTTCTATCCCCAGGGCTGAACTAAAGTCACATCTCCTCCAGGAAGCCTGCCCTGACTAACCTGTTTGGTCTTCACCACTGCCCTGCCCTCATCTCACCCCATCCCCACCCAAACACAGCACTTATGTACATATTCTTAGCCAAAGTTGCTTCCCCTACCTGGATTTTATTGTGTCCGTTTCCCGGCTTGATTGTCAGCTCCACGAAGACAAGAATCATCTCTACTAAGTCTATTGCATTATATCCTCCCAAGCGCTTCGGAGAGTGTCCTGCACAGAGTAAGCATTCCATAAATACTATTGTTTGATTAACTGAACGGAAGTTCACCCCACCTGCAAGACATCTGCATCTTACTGGCAGGAATCGGTGCTTAATCTAGCCGAGTGATATTCAAGGCTTCCATTTTATAATAAAATTTTGAACGGTGGTGATCCAGAGAAACAGGAACTAACTAAAGGGATTTACACAGAGTCGATTCCTTGGAGTGTTGAGCAGTATCCAAACAGGCTCGTGTTGCCTGCAGATTAGCTTGTATGTACCCCAGCATTTAATAATAATAATAATAATAACGATTTTGGTATTTGTTAAGCACTTACTATGTGCAGAGCACTTTTCTAACTGCTGGGGTAGATACAGGGTAATCAGGTTGTCCCACGTGAGGCTCACAGTCTTCATCTCCATTTTTTAGATGGGGGAACTGAGGCACAGAGAAGTTAAGTGACTTGCCCACGGTCACACAGCTGCCAAGTGGCAGAAGGGGATTCGAACCCATGAACTCTAACTCCCAACCCCGTGCTCTTTTCACTGAGCCACGCTGCTTCTCTAGCACTAGTACACTGCCTAGCACAAAGTATTTAACAGATACCCTAAAAAAAACCACCTTTCCCTAATTCCCTAATGCAGATTAATGTCACTAAGATACAGATCTCTTGCATGTGGGGTAAACTTCTGTTTGATGAACACAATTTATGGTGGAACTAAGAGTACCAAATCACACTCCTAGTGGTGTTCCCTGCATTTCTCCTGTGTCCACTAAATAGCAAATATCGTCTGCGAAGGGAACAGTGCAGTCCCAACCACACTGAGATCAGAGAGCACATTCTAAATGCACCAGAGAATAGAAGGAGCTTCAGATCCGTCACCTCCTGACGGAAGGCGAAACTCTTCGGGGCTAAGGGGCTTATCCAGAGATGCAGTGCAACCCAAGTTTCCATTATTTAACTCAGATACTATTATTTTCTTCCCTCATTCCTACGGACTTGGCACAATTGCGGTAATCTGAACATTTTGCAAATTCTGCTACTAATCTACCCTATAATATAATCTGTGAGATGCCACTGTTTTCTCTTGGGTGCCTGTTGACTCTAAACTCGTTGGGGGCAGGGATCACAACTATTTTATTGTACTTTCCCAAATGCTTAAAGCGATCTGCACACAGTCAATGCTCAATAAATACCATTGTTTGATTCAATGCTCTACACACAGTAAATGCTCAATAAATACAACTGATTGACTGATTCATATGTCTTTCCTCCATTTGAGAGATGGAAGATAGTGCTGGTGATTTCTTTTTTTTATTCCAACAAATTCAGTAAAATTCCACTCCGGGTTGCAATTGTTGTAGCCTATAAATTGAGGAGTTTTATGTTTATGGACATCACACATTAAATACAGTCATCCATGCAGAGAAACATGGCAAAGTGAAGCTATTCAAAAATGAATATTTAAACTAAGCCTGAGGCGGTTATTAGAGATTCGAGACTGACCAGGTTTTCCCCAGCTATTCATTAATTTGCCGAACATGCTTTAGGGTAAAGATTTTTATTGCTGGCACTGGGAAATTATTAGTGAGAAAAGCACTTAAGTTTTGTTTCTTCACTTATTTCCTTGCTGAACAACAAGAATTGGGAAATTCAGCATTTCAACACAACAGTGGCAGGAACGAACAGAGGAGCAGCACTATTACCCGATAGCCGAAAAATATGAACTCAGCCCTTAAAAATAAATTGTGCGAGGAACACTAGATGATTACAGCATAAGTCTATGAAATGAAAACATTTCCTTACTTAGAGAGCACTTAGAGAAGCAGTGTGGCTCAGTGGAAAGAGCACGGGCTTGGAAATCGAGAGGTCATGGGTTCGAATCCCTCTCTGCCACTTGTCAGCTCTGAGACTGTGGGCAAGTCACTTGACTTCTCTGTGCCTCAGTTCCCCCATCTGTAAAATGGGGATTAAGACTGTGAGCCCCACGTGGGACAACCTGATTACCCTGTATCTACACCACCTCTTCGGACGTGCTCTACACAGGGTAAGCGCTTAACAAATGCCAACATTATTATTACTTCCTCAAGGATAAATTAGCAAGGCTTTACTTTCCTGCAAAGTTGGGGAATGGAAGGCTCCAGTTGGTCCATATTTCTGGTTTGGTAACAGTAAGGTCTGAGGTAGGGCACTCTGCTTCAGTTACGGAGAGGAGAGTTGCGATAACCTGGTCTCCCATGCTACCCTGTGGAATCGTCTTGTTGGCACCCAAACCGGAAATCAGTCAGTCAATCATATTTATTGAGTGCTTACTCTGTGCCGTGCACTTTTCTAAGCACGTGGGAGAGTACCATATAATAGTGTAACAGACACATTCCCCGCCCACGATGAGCTTACAGTCTAGAGAAAGGGAGGTCTTTACGCCTGGGCTGTCCCAAGGAGCCAGTTTGGTTTCTCTAATCCAAAACCTCACAACGTTGAGCTTACAGTCTAGAGAAAGGGAGGTCTTTACGCCTGGGCTGTCCCAAGGAGCCAGTTTGGTTTCTCTAATCCAAAGCCTCACAACGTTGACAGCTCTGGCTTTTGGGGTGCCTCTGTCCCTATTGTCTAATTGCTATTTCTGGCAGGCTCTACAAACATCAGTGATGGTTCTTTGGCCTCCGAGGACTCCACACCCTGCAGCATTCTGACAGGCTTGCATTTTTCCTCTTTCCCCACTGTGCTTGAGAAAACTCTGCTTTATTTTAGCAGACAAACCGCCTGGTGTGATGTCATGTGTTAGTACAAAGTGAGAATGATCTGTAAAGAAAGACGACTGTGCAGACTATCCCCTTCTGCACAGTCGTCTTTCTTTACACTGGATTTTGTCAAAGTAAAACCCACCCATAGTTTTTATATTAGTGAGAATAATTTGAATTGTTATATTGTACTCTCCCAAGTGCTTAGTACAGACCTCTGCACATAATAATAACAGTATCTGTTAGGCACTTACTATACTTCTAACTGTACACCTCACTTTCAACAATCCCATCTCCAACCCCTTGCTCCCTGCAATTCCTCCAGCTTTGAGCTCCCTCTCTCCCCACATTCAAAGCCCTCCAAAACCCCCAGCGAGCCTAGTGATGGGCTCATGAGTCAGAAAGACCTAATACCGGCTCTGCCACTTGTCTGTTGTGTGACCTAGGACATGTCACTTCACCTCTCTGGGCTCCGGTGGCCTCATCTGTAAATGGGGATGAAAAGCGACAGCCCCATGTAGGACATGAACCGTGTCTGGCTTGACTATACTGGCTTGGATCGACCCCAGCGCTTAGCACGGTGCTTCGCGCACGGTGAGCACTCAAATACATCGAATGAATGTAGTGCCTGCAGGCAGGGAATGTGCCTGTTATACTGTAGTCTCCCAAGCGCTTAATATAGTGCTCTGCACACAGTGAGCCTCAATCAATACCATTTAACATGTTACCATTTAATGTGACATGTAAGCCTAAATAAATACCATTTAACATGTTGCCATTTAATGTAGTAAGCTCTTAAAATGCTAAAAAAAATCCCCACCCTCAAAGTCAGATAAATCCATCAGCTGTCTCTAGCACTTATTTATTTACACCAATTTTCAGCCTTTTTGGAAAGTATGTTTATTCAACTGTACATTCATTGATCTCAACTATTCTATTTGTAAATATTTCTGTGTATGTCTCCTGCACTAAAGGCTCAGCAGAGACGGTGCCTGGGGAGAGTGAGAGTATTGTAACCAACGAGGAGTTCAGTATTCACACACACTGTTACTAATGATCTTTGGATACGTATCTGTTAAAGGTAAAGTCATGATTGATTGACTGCCAGGACAATCAGTGTGCCAAATCCAAACAGGATTCCTATTCCAATGGGTAATCGGCACTATCATTCCCAAAGTCCCATGGACTGCTCTGTATAAAGCGGGGATGTAGCCACTGCTCTTTTCCAACTAAGCGTTTTTAGCGCTGGAGTATCTTAGGCCTCGGAGTGGCTGCAAAGTGATAGATTCGATAGCTGTTTGCGCTATTTAAATGAAAGATAAATCCTGAGCAAAAATAGAATTACTCCACTCCAAATCTCAGTTCCTTATGTGGAAGCACCTGCTTTAAAGTAGATCAAAGGAAACTTGGTTTGTGCGAGGCAGAGATACCGAGCTGCAAAATCTTTTGATGCCTTGCTTGGAAGTGCTTTCATTTCAACAGAAGGTATGGTGTGGGAGCCTAGGAAGAAACTGACCCGCTGGCCTTGGGACAGCTTACAGACGAAAGAAGTTTCAACTCTGATAATGGAAGTGTAAACTGGAACTTTCTTACTTTCCCCTAATAAATCCCGGGGTGTTACTCTAAGCAATTCAGAGATAGTGAAATGACATTTGCACCAAGTTGGCCAAAAAAAAATAAATAATCATGGAATGGGGAATCCAATTAACTTTGAAACTGGGAATGAATTTATGATTGTGGCTTCCAAAGCTTGTGCTTTCTCATGCCAAAACTGAGTTCTGAGGGGTTTAACTTTTTTCTTTTGTTCTTGGTGATTTATTGATCAACTCTGTGGCTTTGTGGTTTTGAAACTGTGGTTAAATGTGCTGCTTTTAAGTTCCTTTCTGATGGAAAGCTCACAAATTGTATAGAAAGGTAATTAGAATTTCAGTTAATATTTTGACTCCATAATCTTCTCCATATTTTGTCAACTCCCAGAATTATTGGCATCTGACAATGGTTGTCTATTGCAACCACATAAAAATGTTCTTTTTCCAGTCCTGGTAAAATTGTGTTCAGGATTTACCAATTTAAAGCTAAAGTAGTTATCGTGAATTCTACAGGACGTCTGAAATAGCTGAGTATTAAGCTTCCACCCTCACTGACCACACTAAGCCATTCTCATTGATCTTGCAGCAGTTGAGTTGGTGAAAATATTTCAGCTCTTTAGAAAGGCGCTTCCCAAGTTAAAGTGCAAATATGAGTTTTAGGGTAATTGAGGATTACTTGAGTGTCAGCAGCATGCTGGACTCCACATGTTGTTAAATGGACTCAAAAAACCACTTTAGCTGGGCTGGGGGTTATAGCTTCCACAGTGGGCATCTTTTCTATTTAATCCTCATCCAGGGAAGTTACAATGAATAATAATAGTAATAATGAAACTATTTGTTAAGCACTTACTATGTGCCAAGCACTGTTCTAAATGCTAGGGTAGATACAAGGTAATCAGGTTGTCCCACATAGGTAGCACAGCCTTAATCCTCATTTTCCAGATGAGGTAACTGAGGCACAGAGAAGTTGAGTGGCTGGCCCAAGGTCACACAGCAGACAAGTGGCAGAGCCGGGATTAGAACCCATATCCTCTGACTCCCATGCCCGTGCACTTTCCACTAGGCCACGCTGCTTCCCCACCACCGTGCCCGCACACAAAACCACTTCTTCCAGCACCATGCTGTTCTGTATCAAGACAGATGTGTGTTGCCAGAAGAAGGGTCCTTAATTCTGCCAACATGTTCTAACTCAAACAAGTGGTGAAAACATGTGTTCTGGAAGAACTAAATGTACCTAAGGTCATACTATATTTTCAATGAATACAGCTGAACCCTCTCTATACTGCAAAAGCTGTGAACTGTAATGACCAGTACTGGGGAGTGTTGGTCCTTTAATATTCAACAGGCAAGGAATGGAAACATAAACAGTGTAAGCACTGCTACATTTTGCTCCATCAGGTGTTGGTGGTTCTTTGTGACTTCCAGTTTGCTGTGGGACAAAATGATTTCCCCTTATTGCAGAGGACTAGCTCAGCAAGAGCTGAAGGCCAGGGAGTGTGAAGGGAATAGGCTAGTTAGCACCGGGTTCTGGGAAAAATAAAGGGAAAATGACTACACTGTCTGGAACTACAGCTCTGGAAGGCCAGGGAAGGATGAGAGAGTGGGGAGACGGTGAAATCAATTCCCCCAAGGAACATGGCAAAGAATATATTCAGATGAAATCACGAACGGAAAAAGTACGAGCACCATCGGCGAAGCAGTGTTAAAGTCCTAAAGGCAAGATGAGGAAGGGATCAGGAAAAAAGGAACAAATTAAGTCACTTATTGAGAGCGTGTTTGCAGAGCATTGTACCCAGTGTTTGGGGGGTTATCCTGGAATTAGCAGGCAAGATTGTACTGCACAAGGAGCCTGACTGTTGTGTAAAGTCAAAGAAATATATTGATTAAAAGGAGAAGAGTCCAGTCAGTTATGGGAATAACAAAATGGAGCAACAAAATTCCCTAAACTCAAAGCGCAGTAAGAAAAAACCTGGGAGCATTTTCCCTTTTACCTTGGGTAAGTGTCTTATAACGCGAGGCTGGCCCTTCTCAGAATCAAAATTTTCCCCTAAAGAAAATCAGAAAATGAGGGAAGCAGTGTGGCCAACTGGATAGAGCACAGGCCTGTGAGTCAGAAGGACTGGGTTCTAATTCCAGCTCCGCCACTCATCTGCACCAAGGCTGTTCCATAGCCCCAAAGCGATGCTCTTAGTAGCTGCTGCGGTCACTGCCCCCAAAGGTGACCAGTTCTTCAGGATTTCTGCTGAGCCTGGATGCTATGCGAGATACCCTAGGTGGTTCTTCAGTCAGAAACCTTCATGCCTGATGGTAGGGCCCCAGAGAGCAGAAGTGGCATTAGAATCCAGCTCTCCTAATGCCCATAAATCATCCTCTTTCCACTGGACCGACGGCAGGGCCATTACGTTTACCGCAAACTTGCAGGTTTTCTTAGCATCTTTTCCACCGAGAAAATGATCAGAGGAATTGACCAAAGAACGTCTTCTCGTGCGAGATGCTTGAGGAATTTCGTAGAATCGCTGCTTCAAGCTCCTACCTTTCCTGGATCACTAGCCTATCCTCAAATAACCATCCACCGACTTGAAAGGGGATGGGAGCGGAGAAATCCAGTATAAATAGAGATAAGAAAGACATTAGCTTAATGGGAGTTGTATGCATACATCAAGGGAAAATGACTTTTTAAAGAGAGTTTGCAGTTCTGCATCAAGGACATTCAATCCTGTTTGGCACAGAAACGCTATAGATCTTGCATCGTTTCCATAAAGCAATGAATTATTATGACAGAGCCAGAAATGTTGATAAGATTTAACTGCACGTACTCCGGGCTGCAGTACCTGAAACAGAGGCTATCAGCAGAAGCAGACTCTCAGCTTACTACAACCGACAGGTAGAGGGGTGGGATGTTCTCTCTCGGATGCTAGTTGCAAGGAAAATGTTTTACTTAGCAGATTATGTTACTTTTAGGTTCAAAGCAGCAAACTACCTGTGTCAGCATGAGCTGTCTCAGGGCTCTGGGTGAAGACAGAGCTGAGGAGTCATGACAGGGTAACTCATTTGGGCTTGCAAGTGGAACCCTTAGAAGAAAAAGAATCTGTTGGTCAGGGAGACTAGAGATCCAGGCCCTTGAACTAGGAATTTTAACAAGGTTTAACTTCATGAAGGTGCTTTGATGGTGCAGGTGCAGGGTTTGTGGGGCATGGTAAGAGGGGATAAATTTTTATTCTGAATGTTACCCATAATGGAGATTCTAAGTCTAAGACTCCCAGCATAAGACAGGAGTAGACTAGAGTCAGGAGGCAATAATCAGTAAAATCCATAAACCCAATAATCCAGTCAATAAAACCTCTCTTTGGGATTCAGAATTATCTGCCAATGAGAAGCAGGGTGGCTTAGTGGATAGAGCATGGGCCTGCAAGTCAGAAGGACCTGGGTTCTAATCCCAGCTCTGCCACTTGCGTTCTGCATGACTTTAGGCAAGTCACTTAACTTCGTTGTGTCTCAGTCACCTCATCTGTAAAGGGGTGTTTGAGGCTGTATGGACCGCATCCAACCTGATTAGCTCGTATCAACCCCAGTGCCTGGCACAGTGCCTGATTTAACAAGTGCCATAAAAATGCTTATCAACTACCATAAAAATAATGCTCACTTCCAGTACTTTCAATCTTCCAATTGTATGTGTGGGACAGATCTGGAGTCCATGGTTCTGGAAGCAGACAGAGCCACTGTTGGTCAGTGGTTTATGAACCAGAGAACCAAGAGTCATTGTGGTGAGAGTGGAGGTAGGGCAGATTTTTCTTGAGTCGGAAAGAAAGTTCTTCACCTACAGGACAGCCCATGTTGAGAAGGACCATTTAGAGTAATCTATCATTGGTGTTTATTGAGTGTCTACTACGCGGAAAGCACGGGACAATGTGGGAAAATACAAGAGGTATATGATGCAGTCCTTGACCATAAGAAGTTTACGATCTAAGAGAGGGAACCTATTTAGAATGGCTATTTTTGGACAAGACATACTGTCTTTCCGAAGTAAGCAGAGATGGGTCAACTGCTTCAGGATTACGCCTCCAGGTGCTGTTCTACCACCATTGTGTAAACCAACAAGCCACAGAATACAGCTGAAACCTCCTCTCACCCCAGTTTTTGCCTGAAATATGCAGGTGGTTTTAGGTTGAATGATCTAAGTACGTGTCCCTCCGATCTCTGTATTAATACCTGCTTATTCAAGGATCAATAAATTCTTTTAACTCATGGAATCTTTGTTCAAATTTATCTTCATAGCAAACCTATAAGGAAGGGCATGGTTATTTTCCTAGTTTTCTATGGGAAGGATTGAGCCACAGAGGTTAAACTATTTCCTTAAACCCACCAGGCAAATTAGTGACAGTGGGAGGATTAAAACTCCAGATTTCCCCTTCTCGGTTCTTTGTTTATCCACCGGGAAAGGCTGAATAGAGAGAAGCTTTGATGTTAAAGGGTCACGATACAGTTTCATTCTGCGGCCTGACTGTCCCCCCCCCCCCCCTTTTTTGTTATCCCTTCACAAAAGGAAGATTGAGGGGAAAACTTCCGCTCTTTAAAACCCACTCATCTCCCTCCCTCTTGCAGTGCCCACATTCCTCTAGGGACAATCTTGCTGGAATTATTTATGAATCGGAGAGGAGATTTACAGTAGGAGAATCTAAAATTTGAAAATAATTTTTAACTTCTACAAGGCATATCAGTGATCCCTCAGACCATTTTAAGGCTTTGGGAGTATGTCTAGATGTAAACTAGATGTGGACAGGGAACGTATCTGTTTATTGTTGTACTGTACTCTCCTATAGTGCTCTGCACACAGTGAGCACTCAGTAAATACAACTGACTGAGTGACTGATGTCTCCAACTCAGCCCAGTCTTTAAGAGCCCAGACAGAGGAGCAGGCATGAAGTGGGAGTTATCACAGAGATATCTGGGGAGCAAAGGGCCAGTTTTCCAGGGGACAAAGGACTCATCCTCCATACAAAATCTGACTTTGGTTCGAATTCTTGACTATATAATTAGGACTTGACAGACCTTGTCTCATGGGCATAAAACTGGAAGCGTGAAAATCCCAATCCGTGTACAAGATTTGGGAAAACAAAATGTGTGCAGAATATATGTGCTGGCCAACTGGTCTCCAATTGGACAAAACACGATGCTGCTTTCTCTCTTCTGTTCCCGCAAACACGAAATTTGAAAACTGGACAGAGCTCAACAAGTTGCCTAGGCTTGCTACTCTTTTCAGTTGAATTTTCAGAATGTTAGGTCCGAGCTGCAGGTTCCACTTTGAAATTCACCATACGCCAGTGTATTCCCCTAATGCAACCTCACTGAAGAACTATTTTCACCTGTTTACCATGACAACTAACAGAGATTTTTCTGGTTCTACCAAGAATGGTGTTCCTCGAACTATGTAAACAGGGACTCTCCCCTTTTCCATAATGCAAAGCCTCTGCAAGTTCAGCTTCAGAAAGACCTGCTCTTTTTCCCTCCCTCCAGTTGTAAGACATTACAAAGGCCCATGGAATGTAATTCCAGCAGTACAGGAATCCTAGATTTCTTTCACTTACTAGCGCAAAGGTTATCTTTCCCCCTGCCTGCCCTAAACTGAACTAAAGTTTGCTCCTTCAAGCCCATCTTTTGAAGCACTTACCTTCACCTGTGCTATCTCACGATTACTGTCATTTTAATTTTGACTGTAATTGATTGACACGATTTGGAAATCTACTTTTTCCTTTCAACCGATTAAAGATGCCAAACACTCATTTGTTCACAACCTTGGGGGGGGGGGCACCTAGAGCTTTGCTGTTTTCCCCTTGGTTTGACGTATACGCTTTGCTTTGATTATTCAGCCTAATGGAACAGCTTCACCTTAAAAAAAATGCAACATTAACAGATTGGGTGGACACAGTCCTTGTCTCATGTGGGGGTCTGCTCCCCAGAGTCAGGGTGGTGGTGGTCAGGGGGAGAGAGAATTGGGATCATCCCCATCTTTCAGCCAAAAAAAAAAAATACCGAGGTACAGAGTAGTTAAATGATTTGCTCGAGGTCAAACAGCAGGCGATGGGAGGAGTCAGGATTTGAACCAAGGCCTTCTGACTTCCAGGCTCTTCCACTAGGCCACATGGCTCCTTAGGGGTACACTAGGGCAGATGGGCAAGGGAGCGATGCCCATGCCCAACATACTGAATATCTGAAGAGAAACCTTAGAAGAGAGACAAGGAGGGAAGAGGAAGCTAAATTTACAGAGCAGGTAATGAGGGAAGGGATCATGTCTATCTACTTAATTGCACTGTCCTCTCCCAAACAGTACAACATTCTGCAGTGCAGGAGGTGCTCAAGAAAGTCTACTGGTCGATTGATTTGAATGAGGCAGGAGGGATGGGAGGAGCAGGGAAGCAAGAGAAGCATCTGGGGGAAGAGGAGTCTCTTTTAAAAAGAAATTTTGATGACAGCATCTAACTTTTGGTGCCCGGAATAAACTCTACCCCACTTCGTGCTGACACTGTCTAGCCCAGATAATTAGCAGCTGCCCCTACCAGCTCAGGAACATGAGAAGCCGTGACCTCCAATTTGGGGATACAGTATACGGGGCAGAACCCTTCCTCTTTAGCCAAGGAAGGACAGCTTTAGTGATAGGCAGGTGAAATCTAATGCAGGTTAAAGCTATTTTCCTTTTTGTTCTGCCATTGCCCTGATTAGTGAGTGCACATTCCTGTCCAATCTAGTTGGAGATTTAAATTACACATTGTTTGCTGAACCTGACACTTGGCCAAAGAGGTACTTAATGGCACTTACGAAAGAACTAGCGATCAAATGACACCCGTATTGCCGGAGCGTTATTATCTTTCTGTTGAGTGACATTTTAAGCCTTGCTCTGTTTCTGGTTCTTGTGGAGGAGCATGGTTTCCACCTAGGCAACTCTAAGCTGACCATCTCACAGCAGTTCATGAATGAAAAAGAGGGGGAAAGAGAGGAAGAGAGAGAAAGAAAGAACAAGAAAGAAAGAAAGAACAGACAAGAATTACACTTGTAAGCTCCTTGTGGGCAGAGAACATGTCTTCCAAGTCTGCTCTCTTATACTCTCACAGGGGCTTGGTACAGTGTTCTGCACATAGTAAGTGCTCAATAAATATGAGTGGTGGGCAAGCCTGAAGCTGGCCACCACTCCATTCTGTCCCCCGTAATAGGAAAAAAAAAATGGTTGTGCTTTAATTTTGGGAATTAATTTATTTCTGTGAGATCAGGAAAATATCCCTGAACAAATGCCATTGCTGAAAAGCCCCAGCTGGAAATTCTGAAGGTTTTTTTTTTTTTAATTGTACTCAGAAAAATAATCTAATTAGCAATTATGTAAAAGTACACAAGAAAAAAACAAGTTATCAGATGTCCTTTTGTAAAATTCCAGCTGGATATTCTTAGGGTTTTTTTTTTGTTGTTTTTTGCGGGAGGGGGAAGGGGTTGAAAGCACTTGAGGGAAAAAGCTTTAATTGCAAGGCATGCCTCATACCTGAAAATAAATTGGAATGATAGATTTATGAGGTTGAATGACAGATTTATGAAGCAGAAACCCAGGCAATATCCACAGGGGTTTTCTGTTTCAGATCTTTCCAGTCCTGTCATAAGTCTGTTTTTTTCCCCTCCCCAGTCTCCTCCTCTTCCCAGTTGTTCCCCAGTTTTCCATTCTCTTTCTTGCCTTTTGTCTACCTGCAGTCTCTGTCTCTCACCTCCTACCTCTGCCGCTATTTGTGTTTACATGCTCCTGGGTGTGCGTTTTTGTTTGCTTGTTTCTTTGTGTTTCCATAGACTTCTGTGTCTAGAGATTTGTCTGTGTATCTGTTTTTTTTTTCCTTTGATCTGATGTGAGGTGTCTATAGGAGTATTTGTGTATGTTTGTGAGTGAGACTCTCTGTATGTATAAGACTACAGGTCATTTGAAGACATCTGTATAGTGTCGATACCTGAATGTATTTATTTCCCTAAGAACCTTGTTTATTTTTCTAGATATCTGCCTCTTTCTTTATCCATCTATGTCTGCTTGCCTGTGTGTGTGCATCTGTTTCTGAATGTTGTTTTGAAGTCTCACAGAGGCATTCCTATCCTGCACCAGATGGTTATTCGTGTTATTTGCTACATGAGGACTGTTTGAGTGTGCATGGCTTCATGCAAGCCATCACCGCTACTGTAAACACAACTCAAACACCAGGCTTACTGCCAGTCGATATCCTTCCCCCCATACCCTAGGTCTTCAACTCAAGTCCTGTGTAAATGGTGCATCACCAGGAGGGAGAGATGACCTGATTCTTCCACACTTGATCCCACTACCATGCTGATGGTGCCAGGATTGAGTTGCCAGGGCCATGGTGCTGTCTGAGTGGTTCCCCAGAGACCCTGAGTTCTCTGCCCATCTCCCCAGGGATGAGGCATCTCCTGCCTGCTCCCCTAAAGCATCAGCTTGCCGGACCCAACCACCTCCCTCCTCTCCCTCGCTCCTCCCTGTTGTCTAGACACTCCCCCTGTGCGCCTGGATGTAATGGTGGCTAAAAGGTACTGAGGCTCTTGTTGCATCGGTCAAGATTCCTAGTGTGCTGCTCGGGTGCTTCTACCTCCATTCAAGTGTCTGGTGAATACATTAGTTTTAGGAACGCTTTTTTAGATGGAGTTGTGTTTTGCTTCAAAATAACCCCGACATAATGTGCTCGTAGGTCAGTGCTCGAAAAATGCGGTCGATTGATCGTCAGGCATCTACCATGAGGGAAACTGGAGACTACTGGTGGCGACTGAGGCCCAGAAAGCTAAAAAGCACTCAGTTGAAGTCTGGCAGACGGCTTATTCTTTTTGTGTGTTGCATCCTTGTGTCATAGCCTCCTGCTTGGTCTACAATTCTGCCCTTTTGATAGACACTGCCCGGAGGCTGGCAGATCTGCGCTGCTTCCATTCCTCCCGGAGGCTGGCAGATCTGCGCTGCTTCCATTCCTCCCACCTTCAGTCTTCCTGCCCGGAGGCCCATCAAGATTGAGAGCAGGGTGTGGGAAAGGGGATCCGGTGAGGGAAGCTCAAAATGCTATCTGTCGATCAGGGGGTGTGCTGCTGTCAAGGATTCTAGGAAACGCTCAGAAGTAAGGCTTAATGGTGATTCTGGTGCCGAAAACATCTCTGTATCAGCCCAGTACAGTTCCCATTATGTGGGTTTTAATGTTAGCTTTTCTCTGTGAAGATTCAGACTACCAAATGAATTTTCCACCAGAAAATTATCTTCAGTGACTCTCTGCCATCTCATTCAGAAAAAGGAAGCTGCAAAAGGCACACACTTTAGCTGAGGCTGAATCAATGAATCAATCAATGGTATTTCCTGAGTGTGTACAATGTACAGAGCACTGTACTAAGCACTTGGGAGAATTCAATGCAGTAGAGGTGGTAGACATGGATCCTGCCCTCAAGGAGCAGGCAGACTAGTAGCGTTAAGAGTCAACTTCTCAGTAGAAGATCTCTTTAGATGTGAAGTGAATCTTAATGCAGCTTTAGTATTGCTACAGCAAGGCTTAACTTCCCTCCTTTCACCTTTATTTCTTCCTCCCCCTCCGATTTCTGGCAATTAAACTTTGGGGTGGGGTGAGGGGGTACATGCCTGCAGTATAATAGCAGATCCCTGGCATAGTTCCTGACCCCACTTACCCTGGACAAACACCTTCCATTTCTTTACCAAAGATTTTCTCTTTACCAACACTGTCCCTTCTCTCCATCTTAGGCCCTACTGGAGATTCAGAATCCCCCCCATCTAGTCTGTAGGTTCGTTATGGGGAGGGGATCCGTCCTCTAATAATAATTATGATACTTTTTAAGTGCTCACTCTATCCCAGCGTTTAGAAGAGTGCTTGGCACAGAGACAAGTTATTCAGGTTAGACACAGTCCTTGTCCACATAAAGCTCATACTATGAATCCCCATGAGGTAACAGGCACAGAGAAGTGAAGTGACATGCCCAATGTTACACAGACACATGGAGGAGCCGGCTTTAGAACACACGATCTACTGACTCCAAGGCCCGTGCTGTATCCACTAAGCCATGCTGCTAAATCTGACGGATTGCACTCTCTTGAGCGCTTAGTACAGTTTCTGCATGCAGTAAGTGCTCAAAAAATACCACTGCTTGATTGACTGATCAAAGGTCTCCCTTCATTAGATGGCATTTCCCTTGCTTTGGTCAACACTCTTATAACTGAATCACAAAATATGGTCAACTTTTCGGCATGTTAATAGTTTCCCAGATCATAAAGTTCTGCCCTCTGTCCTGAATGAAATCCAGCACTAATATATATATATAAATCACCTCAGCACTGAAGTCTATCACTGGTTTCTCAGTAAACTTTTAAAATTCTTTTTTCTGCAAACGAGAGAAACCTTATTCAAGGACCGATCAGTTAGGAAAACTCTGGGGTTAAAAACAAACCCAGTCATTGAGTCTGTACAAGTGATGCACACGTCGATATGATTATTTTTCACGGACTGTTTTGTTAACGCAGCATTTCGTTACAGTTATATGCTTAATGAAAATGAAATTCACCCTGTAGGGAGTTTAGCGATTGCGATACTTCAATCCCAGCATGTCACTGCCCTCTACTGTCTTCTTGAGAGTAAAAGTGATTTGTTATTTGTAGTTATTTAAAAACTGGGATCATTAGACATAAACTTCGGGCACAGCGAGTGAAAGGATTTTAATTGGGCAGGAGGGCTTCTTAGCTCTTCCTAGCTATTTATTAACCTATTGAGAGCCACACATGAACTTCTCCCGGCTTCAGAGAAGTGGGAGGGATCGTGTCTATTACACGAAGAAGCAGCGTGGCTCAGTGGAAAGAGCACGGGCTTTGGAGTCAGAGTTCATGGGTTCGAATCCCGGCTCGGCCACTTGTCAGCTGTGTGACTTTGGGCAAGTCACTTAACTTCTCGGTGCCTCAGTTACCTCATCTGTAAAATGGGGATTAAGACTGTGAGCCCCACGTGGGACAACCTGATTCCCCTGTGTCTACCCCAGCGCTTAGAACAGTGCTCGGCACATAGTAAGCGCTTAACAAATACCAACATTATTACTGTTCGCTCCCAAGCTCTCAGTACAGTGCTCTTCTCACAGTAAGTGCTCAATAAATCTGATTGCTTCCAGGTCAGAGAACCAGCACGCTGGACTAACAATTGCCACAGAGCGGTCCCTTTGTGTTGGACACAAAGGTGGAGGGTGATTGGGATTGTATTTATTGTGTGGGAAGTTGTTTGAGCCACCAAGGGTTGCGGGGTGAGGGGGACTCTAGCGATTCTAAGATCTAGTGAACCATCTTTGCAAGAGGATCTATCTGGTGAGGGCTCTTAGTACTGATCGGGATCCCAGGTTTCCGGGAGGAGGCTTTAAGCCAAGTGTCAAGAGCAACCCGGAAAGTAGTGGAACTGGCCCTCTTGCCTAAGAGGGTGACGACGACTTTTTAAGAAGCCGACACGTTCTCCTTGTTCCCTACCGTTCAGCCAACCAGCATAATAGCCCACATCCTGAATTACATTATCAACTCCCACTGTCCCTATATTTAGCCCTTCCGAAATCCTATCTCCTCCAGGAAGCCTTCCCTGACTAACCTCTCCTCTCCCTCATCTGAATTTCCCTTCCCTACCGACTCACCTATGCATTTAAGAGAAGCAGCGTGGCTCAGTGGAAAGAGCCCGGGCTTGGAAGTCAGAGGTCATGAGTTCGAATACCAGCTCTGCCACTTGTCAACTCTGTGACTGTGGGCAAGTCACTTCACTTCTCTGTGCCTCAGTTACCTCATCTGCAAAATAGGGATTAAGACTGTGAGCCTCATATGGGACAACCTGATTACCCTGTATCTACCCCAGCACTTAGAACAGTGCTCTGCACATAGTAAGCGTTTAACAAATACCAACATGATCATTATTATTTAATCCAAACACATAAGCATTTATGATCATCTATCCTTATACTTGATTGTTTCCCTTGCCTGTTAATGTCCATCTTCCTTGTTAGACTATAAACTCCTTGAGGATAAGGAACACATCTACCAACTGCATTGTACTCTCTCACACGTTTTAGTAGTGCTCTGCATAATGTAAACACTCACCTCGATAGACTGATTCCCTGATGATCTACCTGGTCTTTGTAAATACCTCCTGAAACTGACATTCTCCTAAGCTTTTATTTTGCCCATCAAGGCAGAACCGTTAATTGCATCTGGAAGAAATGCCTCCAACTCACTGACAGCTCCATAGCTTGGCTAATTAGAAATGTCAGTTACTCACGGAGAGACGCTGAATTTCATAAGCTCGCTGAGGTGCCCAAGACCCACGAATGAACACATCCTTCCTGACTGCAACAGTATTATTATTCACATTTGAAACTGATCTCTCTTAGGTGGGTAGTGTTTTCCAGAACCAGTTGACTATCTGGCTCATCAAGCAGTATAGCCTAGTGGAAAGGGCACAGACCTGATCATCAGAGGACCTGGGTTCTAATCACAGCTCGGACACTTACCTGCTGTGTGGCCTCGGGCAAGTCACTTAACTTCTCTGTACCTCAGTTCCTCGTCCGTAAAATTTCCAAGTAGGAGGGAGAGCATATTAAAACCCTGTTCCCTTACTACTCACACTGCGAGCCCCCATATGAGATAAGGACTGTCTACCTTGTATCTTCCCCGGTGCTTTATATATAATGCTTGTCATGTAGTAAGCACTTCATAGTAGTGGTTCCTCTGAGGCAACACTGATTTCCTCTGAGAAGCAGCATGGCTCAGTGGAAAGAGCACGGGCTTTGGAGTCAGAGGTCATGAGTTCGAATCCCAGCTCTGCCACTTGTCAGCTGTGTGACTGTGGGCAAGTCACTTAACTTCTCTGGGCCTCAGTTACCTCATCTGTAAAATGGGGATTAAGACTGTGAGCCCCATGTGGGACAACCTGATTCCCCTATGTCTACCCCAGCGCTTAGAACAGTGCTCTGCACATAGTAAGCACTTAACAAATACCAACATCATCAACACAGGAAAGATATTATCTCTTTTCCACAACATGGAGGTTTTGCCACATTTTTTTCTTTTCCTTTGTTAGAAGAGAGATGAAATGGGAATTTGAGAACAAACATCCAAGACATCCCCTGGTGGCATCTTGTATAAGTTGTAGGCCTTGTTTCTTAGGTCATGGCATTAATATAGAGAGTCGTGATTTATTTTTCACTCTTGAGGGACCATAAGGAAATCCTATCATTAAAATGAGGCTATTTTTCCTCCGACTACATACCAGAAAAGGTTATTTGACTTCAGTATGACTAGGAACTAAAATAGAATATGAGCTCTTTCTTAGTTATAGACAACTCTCTTGAGGAGTTTGGAGAGGAATGGTACGAGGGTTTAGGGCTCAGAATCTTAATCCCCATTTTACAGATGAGGTAATTGAGGCACAGAGAAGTGAAGTGATTTGCCCAAGCTCACATAGTAGAGAAGTGGAAGATGAGTAGAACTCAGGTCCTTCTAGCTCCCAGGCCTATGTTTTAACCACTAGACTCCACTGCTTCTCCTTGGATTGCATTCTAATCCCAGCTCTGCCACTTGCCGGAGCTTGGGCAAATCACTTAACTTCAGTTCCTCAGTTTCCCCTTCTGCAAAATGGGCATTAAATGTCTGTTCTCCCTACCCTTCAGGCTGATGTCTGATCTAACTGCACTGTATCCAGAGCACTTAGTAAGTGCTTAACAAATATTACAATTCCCAGAATTATACCACAATTCTGAGGCACTTGATTATTTTTCTAAAATTGTCTGAGGAAGCCTACATATAAAGATCTAGATCTACCCTGACTCACCAAAACTGATTGATCAGTTTGGTCATACAACATTGGTAACACGTTCTTCCACAATACCTTGGTAAGCTAACAATTTACGTAAAGCCCTAATCTTAATCCTTTGCAGGAGAAGTTTGTTCCTTAACATTGGTACAAATAAAAATAATCTTGCACTTTATGGTCCAAGTTATTCAGGTGCCAAAAGAAAATGCTTAAGAAGTTATCCCAAATACCTGTGGAAATAACTCTTATTATATCTTGAGTGCAAATTGAATATAGGTCCCTTGGATGCTGCAGTTCTTAAGGAATTTCCAGGATAAATGAATTCGATATACCTCGAGAGGGGCTTTAGAGAACAGTCATAATGTGAGTTTGTAATATTTCACATTATGAAACATAATTCATTCCATGACCATTGGTGGAAGCTGCTGGAAAAAAAAAGGGAAAAAACCCCCTTTATTACATTTGAATTGTTTGGGTTCTAATAATATGGAATTTTTCTTCCCTTGAGAAATGTCTTTTAAGAGCTCTGGTCATTTGACTTTCATTGCATCCATAAAACCATTTCAGAATTCCGATCTTGAAATCTTTCGGTGGCTAGACTTGTAACACTTTCTATAAAATGATCTTCCCTGAATGAGCTTAGTATTTCTGATTAAATCCTCTAGATGGCCCTTTTAGAATATTGGAAATTCAGACGTTACTTAAATCCAAGGGTTCAACATTACGAATAAGGAAATATATTAAATAAACAAGAGTTAGAGATCAATTTAATTTTATACCCTCAATTTTACTACTCCTCCTTGTACAACAAAATTAAAAAGTGTCATTTTCTAGAACTTTTTCTACCAGTGTTGATTTGCCCTAGTGGAAAGCAGGGTTTAGGAGTCAAGAGATCTGGCACTTGTCTGCTGTGTGACCTTGATCAAATCACAACCTCCCTGTGCCTGTTTCCTCATTTGTTAAAAAAAGGAAATGGGTATTAAATACCTGTTCTACCTCCCTCAGTCTGTTAAGCCCCAGGTGGAACAGGGACTGTGCTCGTCCTGTTTATCTTGTATCTAATCCAGCTGGGCTCAAAGTGAATGCCTAACAAATTTCACTTTTAGTAACTTTACTGTGAAGATTAATTATATTATCTGAACCTATAAAATAAGAATATGTATAATTTTTTTTGTTTCTCTTTAAACAATTCCTTCCACCACAAAATGAGGACTATACTCTTTAGAAGGCCTCAAAGCTCCAGACCACACAACGTCCAAGAGTTCAAGGATTCCAGAAATTCTCTTTGAAGAAGCTGCTGACTAGACAGACCCATGTTCCCTTAGAAACATTTCTGTTATCTGGGGTGTTTTTTTTTGTTTTTTTGGTTTGTTTGGCCTTGGGATCATGATGAAAACAGGATACATGAAAGATTTCCAGCCTCAGTGGTATTTACTGCTGTTTCTGCATTTTTTTTAGAGTGTCGGTGGTGGTCAGGGGAAAATCAATTAACCTTATATCGCAGGAGTTTACAAGTTAGCGTCCAGGGACTTTCCAAACTAGTTTCAACTAAACAATCCAGTTTAGAGACACTATTTGCTGCTAATAAAATAGTGAACATCCTAGACAATGTTTATAATTGAAAAAAATCAGACTAGCATTTGAACATTTGTTTTTTGTGAACAATGCCTTTTGGAGTCATCTAGGAGGTTGGTGCTAGGGTGGCCACACATAGTTCTCAAGAAGACTGGACACAGGCACACGGAGAAGCAGTGTGACTTAATGGAAAGAGCCTGGGGTCTGCGGGTCAGAGGACGTCGGTTCTAATCCCAGCTCATTCACTTGCCCCTTGTGTGACCCTGGGCAAGTCATAACCTCTCTGTGCCCCAGTTTCCTCATCTGCCAAATATACCTGTTCTCCCTCATGCTTTGAATTTGAACCCTGGGAATTAAAGACCTGTTTTCCTTTCTTCTTAGACTATGAGTCCCAAGTGGGACAGGGACTCATGTCCAAACTGAATGCCTTGTCTCTACTCTAGCACTTAGTACAGTGTTTGGCATATAGTAAAAGCTTAAATTCCACAATGATTAATTATATTATATGATGCCACATGGGTACCCCAGGCACCCAGCGAAACACAATGATGGTCCAATCACTGTTTGGAAAAAGCATGTTGAGTTTGCCCAACCGAAAACATTTCCCCTGGGGGATCCTCACCCCCGCACCCAACTTGAGCCCAAACTACCTCATGTCCCTCACAGATCCATGTGAACCCAGGCACTGCTTCTGAGCTACGGAACTAGGCTCCGAAAAGCTGATGGGCAAAAAGCAACATACCGGCCAAAAAAGGCCGGTGCCAAGTCTGCTCCAGACATAGGCCTGACCAGCTGAAAACAGAACTGTTCAGAATAAAACCTAACAAACGATCACCTTAGTTGGTGTGTGCATGGGTGAGTGGAGGTATCTGTGTGGGTTTGATTGCAAAGAGAGTTGCTGACTGCGCTCCCTGGTTCAGACGGATGTTCCCGACAACATGGTTGTGATTGGTTCTATCAAATATCGTTCCCATTTTGCCTCATTAATCCTGGTCTTCATGGGAATCCTGGCCAGGGTTTTAGACTCTCCCTAAAACTGACTGGTCCCTTTGACTGTGCCCTCTTTTAGGAAAGTAATGGTTTATGTGTGTGGCAGAGGGGAACTAGGGAGGAGGAGGGAAGAGGGACTGGTTTTAAGACTGGTAAAACAGGCTGCCAAAGAAAGACCTTCTGGTTTGGGACACCTAGAAATAGTAACCCTTGGGCTCGTTTTGGGGCGCACAGTCTAAACAGCAGAAATATTAATCCCTTAAAACCTCTCTTCCCCCATTCGCAAGTGGACCGAGCCACCCAATTCTTAATCTCTCCAGGACTGCCAATGTGGACTGTTGATCCTGGTTTTCCCGTTTTCCTTGTAACAGAATGTCACCCGCTGGAAGCAGATGGTTAAGAGACCAACAGTATGAGTTAAATCACTCCTACCAACCTCTAAATGTTTGGAGAGGGCAACTTTAGGTCTGATCTAACACCCTCTGCCTGCATTTAGGATATCTGTGGAGGGTTTCCGAATCCACAGAAATTCAAAAGTACAAAAGGCTCACACACAAAAGAGTCATGTGGTCTGACTTGTTCAGGTCTTTTTTTTGAGGAAATTAGACGTTTTCTTTCGAGGAAATCCACAGTTCAGGAAAGTAGCGCCTAACATTAGAAAAATGTTCATTTAATGGGATGGAACTGCCTGCCATTTATGGTGATTTGTAACCATGCTAACCACCACTGAGCCTGAAAGAACAGCTCTAAGCAAATAAAAAGGGTTCAAATTAAAGATTGAGAGGTTTGAGGACCTCCTAGACACAGCTGACACCCAGAATCACCTCTTCATGGAAGCTTATCACCTGATGCAGGTAGCATTGACTGTTGAATAAACATTGTACATCTCTGTGTGTGTAAACATATATATAGTATGCGTATGTATACAAATACACCAACATACATATGCATATATTAAATACATTTAATTGAGCACTGGCCTGCTCTGTGATACTGGGTAAGTCACTTCTCTCTCTGAGACTCAATTTCCTCATCTGTAAAATGGGGGAAAGATTTACCTCGGACTGCGAGCCCCATGTGGGACAGGGACTGTGTCTAAACTGTCTTGTATCTACCCCAGAATTTAGCTTGGTATTTTGGAGATAGATATTGCACAATAATTAAATTTTGTGTTGTTAGAAAGAAGCCCAACAGGACCATAGAGCCACAGGGAAGAGATGGGGGTGGGCATCCTGAATCTGACTGCAGCTTCAAACTGAAATGAGCACAGCCTAATAGATGATCCTTACAAAGAGTTTGTTGGCTATCCCTGTAGGACTTTAAAGATAAAGTATTGGATTTCTCTTATTCCTCTGACAGCAAGAAGCTCATTTTCTAGTCCTGCCACTTTGCAAAAACTATCATCATTTAGGAGAGTTCATTCACTTGGCGTGGCTAAGCCTCTCGTGCCAGAATTCTGAGTTACTAGGCCATGGCTCTCCCTAGGATCGGGTGTTTGTCGTATTTAACACAATTTTATTTCCCTCCCATAGAGCTTCATAGCTCCCCTGTGCATGAAGCATCCATTATCTTCCCGAGGAACACTGCGCAGAGAGAAATCATGCAGCCAGACAGAAGAAAGGAGAATTTTGCCAACTCATTACACTGAATTGAATCTGTGCACTGGGGAGGACAGCTAGAACAAATCGGTTCGGGCGCGAGCTTCCTCTGAGATCTGAAACGTGGGCCTTGGCTCCTCCGAGACCCAGTACAACCTTTGAGAGCAGAGTCAGTTTAAGGAGCCTGCGGCCTTGGGGACACTCGATTTTGGGGCACTCCCTCCCGCCACCCCACACTTTTCTCCACCCGACTCCCACCCATCCGGGAAATGAGGTGGGGTTGAAGGTTGGGGGAGGGAGGTCTCCAGGGAACATGCATCAGATCACTAAGTAGGACAACCCCAAACGAGAAGTACATAAAACCTTTGTTGGTCTGTCAGTCAGTGATATTTATTGAGTGCTTCCTGGGTGCAGAATACTGTACTAAGCCCTTGGTAGGGTATAATAGAAGAGACACATTCCCTGCCCCAGCATGACCTATGGGAAAGTGCATGGTACTGGAAGACAGGAGACCTGATTTCTCATCTCACACCTGCCACTAACTCAGCATGTCACAATCACTCAGAACCCTAGCTTTCTCATCTGTAAAATGAGATCTCTGCTTTCCCTATCCCGGAACACTGGGAGTCCTGTGTAGGACGGAGACACTGCCCAATCGATCAGCTCTACCTCAGGGCTTGGCATTTAGGGAGTGCTTAATAAATACCTGTATAAACATTTTACTCTATTGTATTTTCCCAAATACTCAATCCAGTGCTCTGCCCCATCAATTGACTGTAGCAAGGGGAAGAAAAGCAAAACATGGATCAAAGATGAAGTTGATGTGGGATCAATTGGGACACCATTTCCCATCCAAAATAGTTATCTAGAAATTTTGCTTGTCTCAAACCGATGATTTAGGACACCCAGCTAGTCTCCTGTAATTAAACAATCTTCAGTAGGTACAGGCTTTAGATTCTCTGTCACTCTCCTTGCTTATTTTATTGGCAAAACGAGAATGGAAAGGCTTATCGCTTCCTGCTTAACGGAGTAACCTTGAGATGAATACAGTACCTGCTCATTGCCATTATAATTTGATTGCTGCCATGGCAGCGGGAGATGAAAAAAAATCAGTTTCTCAGCATCCTTTATTGGCTGTCCGGCACTAAACAGATATGCAGGAGGTTGGTAGCAAATAACCAGCTTCACAGTCAAGTTAAATCATCTTTGGAAAAAAAAATCCCAGCTCTGAAGTGACAGATTTCAATAATCTTACACCCTGTTTCAGCTTTACATAACAGTCCTTTTCACTTTAAATCCATAAATAATTCCCACCTGGGTACTCTTTCCCAGGGCTTAGTTGAATACTCTGCACACAGTAAGTACTTAATAAATACTGCAGAGAAGCAGCGTGGCTCAGTGGAAAGAGCACGGGCTTGGGAGTCAGAGGTCATGGGTTTGAATCCCGGATCTGCCACCTGTCAGCTGTGTGACTGTGGGCAAGTCACTTCAGTGGGCCTCAGTTCCCTCATCTGTAAAATGGGGATGAAGACCGTGAGCCTCACGTGGGGCAATCTGATTACCCTGTATCTACTCCAGCGCTTAGAACAGTGCTCTGCACATAGTAAGCACTTAACAAATACCAACATTATTATTATTATTGTTACTTCAACACTGGCTTCCTGACCAGTGCTTGGCATATTGTAAGCGCTTAATAGGTACCATAATTATTATTATAGCAATAGGTCCGGGAGCATGAGCAGCGCAGGGTGGGAGAGCTGACCGGATCGAAGCTGACTGATCTAAGATACGATTCATTGATCAAAGCTATGCTGGGGAGGAAAGGGAGAAAGTTTCAAGAGAGAGGGAGAGGCAGCGGCAGGGGGGCGAGATGGCATGATTGTCCAGCAAAGTCACCAGGGAGGACTGACACACCTGTTTCACTTCCGATGAGGTACCCTACAGTGGAATCTGATGATATTAACACGATGATAGTATTTGTTAAGCACTTACTTCGTGCCAGGCTCTCTTTTAAATGCTGGGATGATGCAGAGTAATGAGGTTGGACGCGGTCCCTGTGCCACAGAGAGCTCACAGTCTTAACCCCCGCTGTACAGAGGAGGAACAGAGAAGTTAAGGGATTTGCCCAAGGTCACCCAGCAGACAAATGGCTGAGCCAGGATTAGATCCCAGGTCCTTCCGACTCCCAGGGCCGTGCTCCACCCACTAGACCACACTGCTTCTCATCCATCAACCTAGCTATACCATTCATCTATAATTGCCCGAGTACACAACCCCGAATGATTTATAGCATTGATCCTGTGACAAAATTGGTTCCGACTTAAGACCTTTCAACCTCAGATCCATTTTCAGGAACCAAGCGTGGGGTAAATTTGAAGACTGGCTCTATCCAGCAAAGCTGACTGATTCTTATTTCTTTTCCCAGAGCTGGGTTCATTAAACCAAATAGTTTTTCTAAGAGATTGATAGCAGTCCCCATTACCTGCCCGAGACAACCACATATCGGTGGGTAAACGTATTTAATTGTTAGGGAAAATAAGTGCAATTCGTTCATTGGTTCACTTTTGAATATAATGGAAATTTAGAGACCCTCGTTCTCAGTTGACATTATCAAAATGTCTTCCTTTAAGAGTGTAAAAGCAAACTATTCAACACTGATCTTGTATATGGAGAGGAGGGAAGAGGGAGAGAGACTGTTGATCTCTCCAACACTGGTAAATGAAAACAGTGAGTCACTGTTTGATAGAACCAGAATCTATCCTCATAGCATCCTTGTTTATTCTCCGTGCTGTCCTTCCTAATTTATCAGGTTGCTTTCTGACACAATGCCGTGACAATGCAGAGAACCTCATCTCCCCCATCCTTATCCACACCTAATCATTCCAATTTTCTGGTTGATGGTAGAAGAATGACTAACAATCTTGTTTTGTTGCTTCCTTGCCTTCTAGGAGCTTTACATTTCATTTCTATTTGATCCTTTGAAGGGGAAGTCTTTCTCTTTCTCTCTCTAGCTCCTGGATTAAATTGCAAATATAATTTGACAAAATGTCTCTGCTAATTTACTTGGCGAAAGTTAAGGATCGGGTCTGCTCTAGTTTTTAAAGCAGGTAAGACTGGAAAGCTCAGTTAAGGGGACTGCATGTTTCGGTTTCACGTATATGGCGTATTTGACATAAAGAAGCAGTGCGGTCTGATGGAAAGAGCACGGGCTCGGGAGTCGGAAGGACCTGGGTTATAATTCCGGCCCTGCCACTTGTCTGCTGTGTAATCTTGGGCAGTCTCTTAACTTCTATGTGCCTCTACTGTCTCATCTGTAAAACAGAGTAAGACATTAATCCAACCTGATGAGATTGTATCTACTCCAGAGTTTAGCACGGTGCCTGGCACATTGTAAGTACTTAAATGCAATTGAATGAAGTTTTAGAAATGATGCTTTGCAAACCTCCTGGCACTTGAAATACATCATCATCATAATGATGGCATTTGTTAAGTGCTTACTATGTGCCAAGCACTGTTCTAAGCACTTGGGAGAGTACAACAGAATAAGAGGACAGGGTCCCTACCCCAAATGAGCTGATAATCAAGAGGAGGAGACAGACATTAATATGAATAATTTATAATACATAATCACACACACTCACACACACACCACAAGGCTTTAAAATCCAAGGCTATTTAAGAACAATAAAGTACATGTTTTTCACTTCCAGTGATTACAACTTAAAAGTATCTGTTGCACTGCAAATTATAATAGTCAATGCTTAATCAACAATGTTTAAATATGCCTTAGATAGCAATCATTTGTTCCTTCTTCCATAAAACTCAGCCAAATAGTAGCTAGAAATCCACAAAAAATGTTTGTCTGGCTCTGGCCACATATGCAGGGAAGAAAAAAAAAACGGATGAAATAGGACCTTAACTTTTAGGTTTAATGCTAAGTCATCATTTTAATAATAATAATAATAATGTTGGTATTTGTTAAGCACTTACTATGTGCAGAGCACTGTTCTAAGCACTGGGGTAGATACAGGATAATCAGGTTGTCTGTCCCATGTAGGGCTCACAGTCTTCATCCCCCATTTTACAGATGAGGTAACTGAGGCACAAAAAGTGAAGTGACTTACCCACAGTCACAGCTGACAAATGGCAGAGTTGGGATTCAAACCCAGGACCTCTGACTCCCAAGCCCGGGTTCTTTCCACGCTGCTTTTCACTAACTCGATTTGCTCTTTCTGCTCCTGACTGGGAATGAAACTGCCCAAGTTCCGTAAAGGCATTAAACCAAGAAAAGATGCATCAGATTTCTTTATAATCCCCCCAACCTGATGCCTTTATTCCCTAGTCTATGTCAAGGGTGTTAGGAGCTCGGCGCTTAGGATGTGCTAATGTTCTTGCCTGTTTTACATTACTGTGACCGTATAAGGGCAGTGATGGTAACTGGAAATCAAATCTGGAAAAAAGTTATTAGTGATGATGGTGTTTTTACTTGTATTAATCCTATTTTACCCTCTGGGTAACTGAAGCACTAGAATATCTTCATGTCCATTAGATTCTTGGACTGAAATTGTTCAGTTCTCCATTTACTAGATCATATTGCCATAGCAAACACTTTCATTGACTCAACTAAAAAGAAAAATTTGCTGAAGAGGGAAAGAGGGGAGTTTGAGCTTTTGGGATACAAATGTGTCAGGGAGCAAATGCCAGTGGAAGTCCAAAACCAGTCGACGGTACTAGTTGTCACTCCGCTGCAATAAACAAATGTGAAATGACAACATCCTAGCTGTGAAAATGCTCAAATCAGATGCACTAGACCAGATCACAATTGGCTGTTAGTTAATGCTCTGATTCCTGAAAGAAACATTTTATATTCCCAAATGGGAAATCTCCACAATTGAGATATTTTTCCTATAAACCTCTTCCTGCAGTTCTTTCCCTCTAAACAGACTGTACCTTTGCTTGCTTCACAACATAGGACACGTTAATATGTCCCTGGAAGGCAAGAAAATTTAAAAAAAAAATTTTTTTTTTGGAGGGGATGGGGGAGGATGCAAATCAGGAAACGATTGACTTACTGCTAATTTTGTGACTCAAAAAGGTGAATGAGCATGTTTTTCTTTAATCGTTTAACAATAGCGTATGTCCTAGTCGAGAGTAAAAGGAATTGACAGGGACTCAAAATAGTTCTAAAATCCATTGAAAGCATTAGCCTATATGCAAAACATTAAGGATAGGACTTTTTGTAAAAATATGATCCTACCAGAAAAGGCAAATGATCAAGGAAAATACATTTTTCTTTGAAGCAGAAGGAAAGGAACAGATGTGCATTTAGGAAGGCATCATTTCATTTGCGAAAAGCCCAAACTCCTTGCGACCATCATCTTGCTCTAAGTCTAATTAAGCCTAGGCTATGAAAAGCAAACATTTCTAAGCAATCGACCTTATTCTCTCCTTGGGGGCTCCTTGGGAAGCGTGGGGAGCAATGCTTCTGAGGAGAGATGCACAACACTCCAAATGCTGGAAAGGTCCGTGACTGACTCAGTCGGCCAGACTGGTGAACGGTTTGACCATAACCATACATTTGCCTGGAATTCCCTACCTCATGAGAATTGGGTCTCTTGAATCCCCTGGCCCTATAGGATCTGTAACAGTGATTCCCAACCACAATGCAGAGCGCAATCAACTGTACTTGTACTAGCTCGGGCGAGACAATCCCTGCTGTCAAAGAGCTAACGACCTAGTGTGGGGAGACAGATGTTAATAAAGAAAAAAACGGTACAAATAGGGGTGACAGAGATACAAGGATATGGATATAAGTGCTGTGGGGTTGGGTGAGTACCTACAGGCTTAAAGGGTACAAATAACTGCATAGAGAATGCAGTAGGGAGGGAAAAAACAGGACGGGGTGATGAGAGATTATCCTTTAAAGGCTTCCCGGAGGGAGCCTGATTTTAGTAGGGCTCTTAATGGCGGTTTTTCTGATATGAAAGAAGAAGGGAAGGGCATGAGCAAGGAGTGGTGAGAAAGAAGAGAGTGAAGCCCAGTAAGCAGGTTGGTGTTAGAGGAGCAAAGCGCGCAGGCTGAGTTGTAATGGTCGCGGCGTGAAGATAACAGTTGGGCTGAACGTACTGGAAGATGATTCGACAACCAGAAAAAACTCGGGAAGGCCCAAGTCCCGATCTGGGGAACAGAAAGGATGCTGGAAAGGTCGTGGTAATTCTGTGACTACTTGCCTGGAGAGGTGAAGTTTCCAAGGTCCGCTCACTCAATGGGTAGCAAAACATTCTGTATTTTACTGTTGATATATATTAGCTGTCGGCCTTTGTTTGGAGTCATTTTACTATTTGAGGTTTTCTCAGTTTATCTATCACCCCATCCAACCTTGAGACTAAGCATCCCTTTAGGGACAAGGAGCCATGATAGAAACTGGGTCCTTGCATGCTTCCTAGTACTGAGGTGTTTAATAAATGTTATTTTAATTAATAATCATCTTCATCTAGATGGATCAGGAGCCACCCAGTAATGCACTATAAAGATAAGAAGCTGTCAGGTGCTTTAAACTATTTAGTTCTTGACATTGTCTATGGCTGCTATGATTTTAGCCTTGTGGACTTCATCAATATTTTTGACAGCACACTATCCTGGTTGCCACGTGAAGCATAGCAGAAAAATGATTATGACTGCTTTTATGCTCATATTGAAATGTGTCTTTTTCCATTTTTATGGAAATGAAGTTTTAGCATATTTATTTGAGGTTATGACAGGAAAGGTAAAATGTTCACATCTAGTATTGGGCCATTTCTTGGTCTGAATTGTTCAAGACACTGAGATTTCTGACCCGGTACTCACCTCTTCTGAATTTTGTCTCTTCTCTTCCCCTTTACTGGTTAAATCATTCTTACTTATTGCAGTACCCTTTCGTGTGGCAGATCTATTGGAAAGAGAAGGGTGGTACCTGTTCTCAAATAACCCAAATAGCCTCAATTTGAGGAGTATAACCAGTTTCCAGACTTTAGTGAGATGGCATGGCAAAAAGAGCAGAGGTCCAGAAGGTGGAAGACTTGGGTTCTAGTTGCAGCTCTGTCCCATGCTTGCTGTGTGATCTCAGGCAAGCTGCTTAACTTCTCCGGGCCTCAGTTTCCTCATTTGTAAAATGAGGATAAAATAACTGCTCTCCTTGCCTCCTAGGCTATGAGGCCTGTGGGTGACGGGGACTGAATTCTGATCCTGTGATCTCTTATCAATCTATTGCTGCACTTTAGCACAGTGCTTGACACATAGTGAGGGCTTAATAAATACTATCGCCGATTCAGGAATACGGCTGATTACGCTATCTGCCGCCAACTCTGTCTCCACCTGGACTCCCTGGACAATTTGATGGAACCATCTATCTGCAGTGCCAGGTCCTGAGAGTTGTCTCCCACTCCAACCCCCAACATCTGCCAGGAGGCAGGGAATGGGTTGAGGTGGTAACTAAGAAAGCCCATTTCCCAATTATTCAGTTTCAGGTTTGGAGTTCGTCCAGGTGTCCCCGAGAAGCCTGTCAACACCGAGTGCAGTGAAGATGATCCAGTCTCGTCCTGATCCAAAAACGATGGGCTTGCTGACTGCATTTCTGCTGCTCCAACTGGCAAACCCATCCGGTTCCTGGCACGATAATCTTCCTGAAATTCCTGCTCCAAGAGATGCACCTCTCTCCTGATTTCCTCGTATCTTTAGATGACTAGTAATAGCTTCCTGTTCCTAGTCAGGTGGCAAAGCCGAGAATGGAACGATTGCATCTATTAAGTACTTATTAGGAGCCAAGCCCCATCTTCAGGGCGGGGTGAGTCCAAGATAATCAGATTTGGACAAGGTCCTAGTCCCTCACCAGGTCCACAGTCTAAGTAGCAGGAAGATCAATGATTTAACCCCTATTTTACTGGTGAGGAAACTGAGGTATAAGCAAGCCGCCCAAGGACACACAGCAGGCAAGTGGCAGAGCCAGGACTAGACTCCAAGTCTCCTGACCTCCAGATCACGTTACAAGTCACATCATCCTGTGAAAAGTACCTGGAGTCTGGAATGCTCAGAAGTCACTAAGACCTGCCCCATTTTTCCTGCCCACGTTTATTCGGAACCAGTGTTATGGCACAAATGTCCAGGTCCTGCTTTTCAGTTGAGAGCGCACTAAAAGGTTGTACAAGCATTAAGCGCGGCCTCCTTATTAGCTGAGTTAAAGTGGTAACACCCAGCCATTAACAGCAGTGTCCAATAGAGTGTGCTGATGCACTGTGCATCACCACCTATACCAAACAGTAATCCTGTGTCATACACAAAACTAAGCTGATTCTTTTATATAGTTAAAGCAGAAAGTTAAAATTCAATTCCCTATTAAAATACCAACATTTGCAAACACATCTGTCCGATTTTTGACGGTCTACGTAGGGTTTTCATTTGTGTAGGTTTCGGCGTATCATCAGGTGCTTTCTGAAGAAAAAGCTATAGCAAAATAACCTAATCACCCTTGTGTCAAATTCAGAGTTTAACAATACTCGGGCACTTCATGAGCTCTGTTTCAGATTAGAGGTTAAAAATGTCATTTATTTGGGTGAAAAAAAGTTACCAGAAATACATATTCCAAGCACTCATATTTACCCATGTTAGAATAATTCAAAATAGAGCACAGTTTTTCCCATGTCAGGAAGAGGATAACCTCTCACACACCACCTTGGTCTGCAGATCTAGACTGCAGATCATTACCATTTCTCCCCGCCCTAGAAAAGTCCAACTTTTACCATGTCTTTGACGAACTGGGCAAAGCCAGCTTAGAAACAAACCGGCAGCTTTAACAGCTGAGCCCTGGAGTACGAAGCACGAGAGTCTCTGGCGCAGAGGACACCCGGGGGGGACCACCAAAGTCGCAGACTCTCTGGTGATGGTGGAGATAGGAGGAAGGAGTGGAGCCAGCACCTTAGTGAACTCTCAATTATCTTCCCCCTTCCCTGTCCTCCTTTCTTCTCCCCCTTCCCTCTCTGTCCCGCCTACTCTTAAACCCCACCCCTTTCCTTCCAGGGGTCACCAGCAGCTTGGTCACCATACCCATGCACTGATTTTGTTGGCAGAGTCCTTTGTTTAATGTGGTGGTGACCATCAGGGTGGTGATATGATATATTATATCGTTACGATCTAATGAGAAGCAGTGCGGCTTAGTGGAAAGAGCCCGGGCTGGGGAGCCAGAGGTCATGAGCTTCGCCACTCATCTGCTGTGTGACCTTGGGCAAGTCACTTAACTTCTCTGTGCCTCGGTTCCCCTCATCTGTAAAATGGGGATTAAGACTATAAGCCCCATGTGGGACAACCTGATTGCCTCGTATCTACCCCAGCGTTTAGAACAGTGCTCGGCACACACCAAAAATAAAATAAATAAATAATAAAATAATATTAGTTGGTATGCCTGTAAGCAGATTTAGGAAGCCTGCAACTAAGGCCTTTTGGAAGGCAGATTCCACTTTAAATAATAATAATTATGGTAATTATTAAGTGCTTACTATGTGCCGAGCACCGTTCTAAGCGCCGGGGTGGATACAAGGTGATCAGGTTGTCCCACGTGGGGCTCACCGTTTTAATCCCCATTTTACAGATGAGGGAACTGAAGCATAGAGAAGTTAATCGACTTGCCCAAGGTCATACAGCAGACAAGTGGCAGAGCCGGGATTAGAACCTGTGTCCTCTGATTCCTAAGCCCGGGCCTTTCCACTAAGCCACGCTGCTTCCCACTGCTTCACCTTGGCTCTGAAAGTGGGAAATGTTTGCAGAAGAAGTTGGGGCCAAAGCCCGTCTCCCTGAACTCTACTTCATCAGAGAATCTGGTTTCTGTTGGGGCCGCAGGGAAGATTCCGAAAGGGCCAGTCCCCTTGAAACAACTCCTGTCTTCCGGTCGCACTGTCCAGCAGCATCTTGGACCTTCTAGGATTCGTTAGTGCTGAATTGGTCACGGCACCATCATTTTTGGGAAAACAGCTGCTGATACCATTTAGAGGGGAGCTAATAATAATGTTGGCATTTGTTAAGCACTTACTATGTGCAGAGCACTGTTCTAAGCGCTGGGGTAGACACAGGGTAATCAGATTGTCCCACGCAAGGCTCACAGTCTTCATCCCCATTTTACAGTTGAGGTAACTGAGGCACAGAGAAGTTAAGTGACTTGCCCACAGTCACACAGCCGAGTAGTCGGTAGACTACTTTCAAAGAGTACAAAACCATATTCATTGACAATTCTCCTCTCCATTCAAAATAGAAACCCAGTCTGTGTTCCGCATCCAACATTGCAAAGCTTGCAATTATCTTATTGTGAATAGCAGCAGGGTGGATTATGAGTTACAGGCAAAGATTTAGTTTTAATGAGTCATCCACTGCAGTCAACAAGATAGAATGCACCATGTTTTTCTTGAATTAAATTGGTATTCTCAGTGCTGGACATGGAAGACTAATCCATTTATGGGTTGTCTTTGACATCATTATCTGTGACTAAATTTCAACATAAAACTGTGCAAAGTTTTAAACTGTCTTAAATACCCAGTTTAATTATAATTTCATTTTCAAAGTCAGGATTGTTCGTCTTCCATTTTCCAAACATGCTCCTCTGCTAGCCTTCTTTTCTAGAGAAGTATTGTCAGTAAGTTCTTCCCGTGAGCTTTTGTAAAGGTGCCACAGTTTTGCAGCAACCCTTTATTATGGAAATATTGTTGAAAATAAGAGAGTCTTCACATTAATTAGCCTGTTCATTGTGTGACTGCTCTTGAGTAAAATGAACCATGTCAATTTACCACCTATTAGAGAAACAGCATAAGCTTTCTCAGACCTCGCTGGCTCTTTCGGAGAGGTGGGAAGAGGCGGCAAGCTTCAAGTTCTAGAAGGTCACTGTGGTGTACAACTTTCTACAGGGGTGTGGGACCTGGACCTATTTAGACTTACTAGAGACGGCCAAGAAGAGCAGCCTCTGAGCTGCTGGATACTCCAGCGTTATCATTCCTTTCTAAGCTTTAAACCCCGGTTAACAAATTATACACTGAAACGCTTTCATCTCCAAAAAAATTCACCCAACATAAACCTTGAGGGGAATGATAAATGTTGCCTTCTACTGTCATTTATCTTCCACATTAGAGGCAAGGTTAATCCTGCAGGCATCAGCCAAGGTATTTGCTGTTCGAAAAAAATTGAACCATGTCACTCTACCCATGGTCACGTGTGAATTAAATATTTCCACCGGAAAGATAACAGCTGATGCGTACACGCTTCAAACTCAGGGTCGATAATATAGACCTAACCAGATAATCCGGTGCAAGTTAAAAACTTAGTAATCATAGTTGAGCGCTATGTGCAAAGCACTGAACTAAACACTTGGGAGGACACGATAGAACAGAGTTGGTACACGCATTCCCTGCTCACAAAGTGTTTATGGTCTAGTGCTACGACTGATGATGTATTTCTCATCGATAAAATCTTATAACAGAAGTAATAACAGCAGCATTATAGGCAGGGAATGTGTCTATTTTTATATTGTACTCTCCCTTGTGCTTTGCACACGGTAAGCGCTCAACACAGCGATTGAATGAATTTACTGAGTACCCACCTGGCAGAGTGTTCTGTGCTCAGCACCTGGAAGAACAAAACAAGGGGCAAGTTCGTTGCCCTCAACAAGCTTACAGTTTAATAGGGAAAACGCATGGACATTTATTTTCAAAAAGTACAAAATAATCCCTCTGGTTACGTTTCACAGAGTTTGATGTGATTGTTAATATGCTATCAAGGGTAAAGCATGGAAGATCCTTCCTTTGGCATTATTACTTTGTTATTCTAAGGAAATGAATCCAATTTAATCTGGAACATTTGCAAGTCTAGTATCTAATCATCCATCCTAATGGCTAGGATATACTATCCAACATCCCGTATTTTTCTTCTACGTGGTTAACTTTTCCCCTCTAGCCATCCCTTATGATCTCTCGACCATGATTTTGCCAGACTCTTAAGTTAACTGATATTTTCTGCAGACACAAACTTCTAGGAGTGATGAAGTTATGAGACCTCCAAACTCTCACCCACATTCTGCCTCTGGCCTGGAATACCTCCCCTCTCCCTGGCAGGCAATTACTCTTCCCACCTTCAAAGCCTTATTAAAGGCATACCTCCTCCAAGAGGCCTTCCCTGACTAAGCCCACATTTCCCCTTCTCCCATTCCCTTCTATCACCCTCATTTCCTCCCTTTAATCACCCCTCCTTCAGCCCCACAGCACCTATGTAAATATCCATAATCTATCTACTTATGTATAGTAAATGTGTCTCTCCCCTCTAGACTTCAAACTCTTTGTGGGCATGGAATGTGTCTGCTATATTGTTAAATTATACTCTCCCAAAGCTTAGTAAAGTGCTTTTGCATAAGTGTTCATTAAATATGACATAACGTAACTAAAGTTACTGTATAAAGAAATATTTACTTTTCTCATTTTTGGATCTACAACCTCCAAGCTTAAGTATTTGTCCTTTTACCCCTGTTTCGTGAGAGTTGATTAAGAGCAGTTCCATGTTTGTCATGTCCCCACCTTTAATGATTTTGTAAACTTCTATATTATCTAGCATTCAGAATGTCAGACTGAAGAGTCTGATTCTTTCAGGTCAACCTCATACAGAAGTTTCTCCATCCCCCGGACGTTGTGGTTGTTCTTAATATGGTATTTACATGCAATAGATACAAGATAATCAGACATGGTCCTTGTCCCCAAAGGAGCTCACGATTTAAGAAGTAGAGAGAGACAGGTATTTTGCAGATGCAGAAACTGAGGGCCCCAGAGAGGTTAAGTGATTTTCCCTAGGTCACACATGAGGTCTCCGGTGGATCTGGGATTGGAATCCAGGTCTATCAGACCATGCTCTTCCACTAAACCATGCTGCTCTACTCTGAATCATCTTCATTTAGCTCATACTAGCAACCTCTTGTGACTATTGAGTGAGCACCTACTTGGCATTTTTCCCACCTTGACTTTGACAGAACTCCCTTCTGATACATTAAACCAGAAAGACAAAACAAAAGCTTGGTTTATCGGTTCAAAGTACAATAAAGAAAGGTGATTTATTAGGTACGGATTCTATCGAGTTCTCAAACATGGTTTTTGAGGGCCTCAGTTTTCTCTCCCAGCCATTTCCCCAAACCCCAGTCTTATTCTTTTGTCCCCGGTGACTTTGGACCCGAACAGTTTCAGGTCAAATTGCCCAACTTGACCTGCAGTTCATTAAAATATTTGGAAATCAGGAAGAAATGAACTTTTCATAAATGTTTGTGTTGTATAACCTCCCCAGGGAAAGAGGCACATAATTTATCATGAGAAGCAACTGTATTAGCATATGAAAAGTCTGGTTTGTCAACATTTCAAATATAATTATACCCTCCCTGGTTATTACTCTGAGGACAGAGTGTGATTCAATGATTTTTTTTATGGCTTAATTATAAGCTACTCCTCCACTGACTTGCATATTGTTCCACAAAAGTTATCTCCCCATAATTCAAACCTCTCTCTATTTAATCACAACACAGTCCAGCTTAATATCAATAGTAGTTATTGAGCACCTATGGGAGGAGCACTGTATTAAGAGCTTGGGAGACTACATTCCTTGTCCTTAAGTAATTGACCATCAATCGTTATACACGGCTGTTGGACTAAGAAACAGTCACTGAGGAAAGAAGTTGGAGAGAAAGCCAGAGGGATAAGAATCAAGTGAACTGTTTGGGTAGGAAAGTGAATACACTGAAGAAAAGCAAAAAGCCGTTCTAGGAGAGAAGCAATAAAACTACAGAAGGAGGTGGTGATGGATTCTAGGAGGAGGAAGGAGAAGAGAAAGGCTGTGAGAAGAGAGGAAAGATGAAGTGGTATTGGTGAGCCTGCTCAATTTATTACTAAGATCTGATCTGCTTATTCATTCAATAATATTCAAGCGCTTACTATGTGCAGAGCACTGTACTATGCGCTTGGAACGCACAATCCGGCAACAGATAGAGACGATCCCTGCCCAATGACAGGCTCACACTCTAATCATACTGTATCTACTGCAGCATTTGATCCAGAAAGGCTTAAATACAAGTACTATTCTAATTAAATAGCATTGTGGTGGTTTGTTGCAACACAGAATTTTAGTTTCATATGAAGCAGGTTGGCCTCAAAAGCTCCCACCCATCCCTTTTACCTGACAAGTAGTAAGCCCCACTGTCTTCCTGTCCCTGATCCCATGGAGGACACCTACTCTACTGCATGCTCCCAAGCACATAGTACAGTGCTCCACACACAGTATGTGCTCATTCTCCAGCCTCCCATCTGCTCTGATCAGGCACCCTCCCCTCTGTGGCTGTCCTTTCCACCCTCACCCCACCACCCCCTTGCCCCTCACCAGAGTTAGGGTGGGCAATTTAAGATCCCAGGCAAAATGTCAAGAACCTTCCTAGCATACACCTAGGGCCTCCTTTGTCTCGTCAGCTGCAAACAGTTGCAAAGCTGACAGGTTCATTTTCTTTCACTGTTTCTGGTGATGCAGAAGAACTGGTGTAGCAAAATGGCCAATAGGCAAGAAGCCAAGATGGGAAGCAAAAGGCCTGTGTTATCCTCAAACTATTCAGCCTTCCCTTGAAGAAAGGAAATATTTTCATCTATTTGGACAGAGCGGTCGTTCCCATTCTTCTGAAAAGCATCCCGATTTGGTCCCTGCTTTCTGCACAATTTCAGTACCTGGATGATACCAGAAACCCATAATTCACAGGTGCGTGTTACAGTTAAAAGTTATCGCTAAAGGGGGCAGGAATTACCTCCTGGAGATGACTCACAGAGGCACTTGGCCGGCAGGCTTTTCACTTCCACTTGATCGCTTTCACTTCCACACAATGGACCTCACACTACTGAGGGAAGCCAATTAATATTCATTTGACTTGCCTAGTCATCTGTCACAAAACTCACTTTTGTTCAGCGGCCACAGTGAGAATCCAGCCAACTCAGTGACAAGGATTCCTTACACGGCATTTAAAGAAAACCGATAGCAGATGTCAACAAGCGCATTTAAATCCATGGCCTAGTGGATCGAGCCCGAGACGGGAAGTCAGAAGGACCTGGGTTCTAATCCCTGCTCCGTCACTGGTCTTCTGTGGGAGCTGGGGCAAGTCATTTCACTTCTCTGTGCCTCAGTAGCCTCATCTGTAAAATGGGGATTAAAGCTGTGAGCTCCTTATGGGACATGGATGGTGTCCAACCTGATTAGCTTGTATCCACCCTCAAGTGGTGGAGCTAGGATTAGAACCCAGGTCTCCAGACCTCCAGCCCTGTTCTCTTTCTACTAGGCCATGCTGCTTCTTGAGTGTGAATTCCTTGTGGGCAGGGAACCCATCTCACACTTCTGTTGTACTCGTTCAAGTGCTTAGTACAGTGCATCGCACCGTGCGATTACTCCAATGTCTTGTCTTATGCCGTCGAGTCGTCTCCGACCCATAGCGACTCCATGGATACATCTCCCCCAGAACGCCCCTCTCTCCATCTGCAATCGTTCTGGTAGTGTACTATTACTTTACTTCTTTACTTCTGAATGCAGACAGTTGATGTTAGTGACTGGTTATTCCAAAGAAGAAGAAATAACTGTAATCCAGATCATCACGAGTGCTGGGTCTCTCCTGAGAGCTGACTGATGACCACAGGTTTTAGAAAACAATTAGATTACTTAAAGGGTTAAGCGGTTTACAACAACCTGCCCCCAGAAATATTGCCTCGCTCCTGACCTCTGCTCTGCTGCTTTTTGCAGCTCTTCTCAAATTCTCCAAAGGACATTTCTCTCTTAAAAAAGATCTAACATCCCCTCAGTGGGGACCCAGACAACTTCAGTGCTTGGGGATATGAGGCCAAAACGGGCCACGACCCATCAAGTTTCCCCATTTCATCAAAATAGCTCAATTCCATAAGAAGTGCACTACGGATGCCTGTGGTTTCTATATCTTATCGAATCCCATCCTTCCCATCTATGAATGGGATGGAAAGCAAATAGAAGCAGCCTGGCCTAGTGCGTAGAGCCTGGGAGTCAGAAGGACCTGGGTTCTCATTCCAGCTCCACCACTTTTCTACTGTGTGACCTAAGGTGAGTCATTTAACTTCTCTGTGCCCCAGTTACTTCATCTGTAGTTTCATATGAGCCCTATATGGGACAGAGACTGTGTCCAACCTGATTAGTTAGCGAGAAAGCAATGCGCTCACTAAAGGACGAAAGAGTGGGTACCTCTGGGAAGACGGGATGGTGTTCATCTTGAATAGCTCTTCCTCACACTGCCCCAGAATAATAATGATAATCAACATCTTTCATTAATGGTACTTGGTAAGCACTCAGTATGTGCCAAGCACCATACTAAGCATTGGGGTAGGTACATTATAAGCAAATTGGACACAATTGGACACAGAAGAGATGTGCTCCTGTCCAACCAGTGGCATTTATTGAGTGCTTACTGTGTGCAGAGCACTGTACTACGGGCAGTACAATGGGGTTGATAGGTAGGATCCCTGCACACAGAACAACTGATGTCTTGTCTGCTAGAAATTATCCCTTTGATACAGGTGATATCAAGGTATGTGAAATGCGCTAGTGGAAAAATGAATCTGTGTAGTCTTAGCTAGAGAAGAGAATAATTGGGGGGGTGGAAGGGGAGGCCTCAATCAGTTCCTCTGTGATGGAGAACAGCAATTGGCTTCCCCAAATAACCATGACAGTAATTGGCACAAACACTCAGCCATAATGAATTGTATAGATACCATATGCTCACTCTGCATCTGACAACAGCTGTCGGGTGAAGCAGTAATAAATAGCATGTCTGCAGCACTTCCTTGTAACAAAACACTTTTAACTCAGTTAGCAGTCAACCTACATAACATCTTGGAGAAGGAAAGCATTTTCCCGCCTCCCACATTTTATAGCTGAGAAAGCAGGATTAAAGGTCAACCAACTATGCTCCAAAGACATGATCCTGGCTGGAAGCCCATTTTTTGGGCAACCTAAATTGGACACTGGAGTAGATGGGTGCATCGACTCTTCCAAGCCCTCAGATGCCTCCTGATGCACTGTGGTGACCCCTTTCTTAATGCCTCTCAGCAGAACTAAAGCAGCCTGGCTCAGTGGGTAAAGCACAGGCCTGGGAGTTAGAGGAACCGCGTTCAAATTCAGGCTCTGCCACTTGCCCATTGTGTGACCTTGGGCAAATCACTAAACTTCTTTGTGCCTCAGTTTCCTCAACTGAGAAATGGGTTTTTGATGCCTGTCCTCCCTCCTAGACTGAGCACCCCATATGGGACGAGGACTGCAGCTGGCCTGATTATCTTCTATCATCCCCAGAAGTTGATGCAGAGTACGCATGTAACATTAAAAACAAAAAACCTAATAGAATTAAATTAACTTTAGGATTTTCCACTCTTTGTTTACCATTGTTGAATAATAAACAAACTCAAGGGGTTAGATCCTTTAATCAGACTGTGAACTCCTTAAGAGGAGGGATAGTGTCTACTACTCTTTTACTCTCAAACACCGAGTACAGTGATCTGTACACTTTAGGCACTCAAATACTATTGAGTTAGTGCAAGATTTCTGGTAAGACAGTTTTATTCAATTTATCAGGTTGCAAGCAAAGCTGACCTTGGTATCCTCAATCTCAAACCCCATCTCCAAATCTTTGACAAATTCTGGGGGGAAAAAGTCATCCAATTATATTTATTGAATGCTTACTGTGCAGAGCACTGTACTGTGCACTTGGGTGAGTACAACACACACATTTCCTGCCCTCAATGAGTTTACAGTCTAGAGGGGGAGACAGACATTAATATAAATTATGGAGAGATACATGAGTGTTGCAGGGCTGAGGGTGAATAAAGGGAGTAAGTCAGGGTGATGCAGAAGGGAGTGGGAGAAAAGGAAATGAGGGCTTAGGGAAGGCTGAAAAAGAATGTTGCGCACGTGTGTGAAAATTTCACAATACTTTCTTAAAAGACTTTCAGTTGAATTCCTTGCTTAAAACTCCTGAGCTATTTTTGGTCTATGAGAAATTGACAAAACATCATTCCAAGCTTCTCATAAGATTATATTCCCTCTTTATAAGCTGTCATATTGACATCACGAAAATAAATCTGAAACACGAGAAGCTGCATCAGAAGCACACTTTTTGGATTACTTTCTAGATTTTAATTGACTCAGTCCTTTCAGCTGTGCTTTAGTAGTGGCTTATTCTATTCCTTAAATGTCCTGTTCCCTCTGGACCATCTCCTTGTCATTCTGGCCACTTCTGCAGTGGAAGAACTTACCTTAAGTGAACTGCATGAAATTTTGGAAAAAAAAAACCAAACCCCAAAAAGCAATAAATCTATTAGACCTTATCTTAACATCCCCCAATAATAGGTTTTCTTTTGTTCCAAACTTAAACATGGGAGCAAGAAATCAGTGCTCATGAATCCCAGCATCTCTTCCTAGAAACCCTGGGAAAAGTCTGCCCTTTCCTGGGGGATTTTTGCAAAAATCCCCTCTGCCCCTTAGAGAGGGGAAGGTTCTTAAATGGACAGTAAACCAATTATTCATTCATTCATTCAATAGTATTTATTGAGCACTTACTATGTGCAGAGCACTGTACTAAGCGATTGGAATGAACAAGTCGGCAACAGATAGAGACGGTCCCTGCCGTTTGACGGGCTTACGGTCTAATCGAGGGAGACAGACAGACAAGAACGATGACAATAAATAGAGTCAAGGGGAAGAACATCTCGAAAACAATGGCAACTAAATAGAATCAAGGCAATGTACATTTCATTAATAAAATGAATAGGGTAATGAAAATATATACAGTTGAGCAGATGAGTACAGTGCTAAGGGGATGGGAAGGGAGAGGGGGAGGAGCAGGGGAAATGGGGGGAAAAGAGGGTTAAGCAGCGGAGAGGTGAAGGGGGGGGCGGTAGAGGGAGTAGAGGGAGAAGGGGAGCTCAGTCTGGGAAGGCCTCTTGGAGGAGGAATAATGTTGGTATTTGTTAAGCGCTTACTATGTGCAGAGCACTGTTCTAAGTGCTGGGGTAGACACAGGGGAATCAGGTTGTCCCACGTGGGGCTCACAGTCTTAATCCCCATTTTACAGATGAGGTAACTGAGGCACAGAGAAGTTAAGTGACTTGCCCACAGTCACACAGCTGACAAGTGGCAGAGCTGGGTTTCGAACTCATAACCCCGGACTCTTTCCACTAAGCCACGCACAGGGGGTGATCTGGTTAATCCGGGTGAACATTTGGACTGCCAAGTCTTACAGTGAATGGATGAGAATTAAAGTTCTTGGAAGAAAAGCTAAACAGTGTCAGGTACTTTTTGCATAATGTCACACAAGATATTTGTTTCTCTGTTTTTCCAAATACTTGTTTTTTGGGGATTCATAATTTTTGCTACCTCAAGTTACCTAGAATGACCAAACTGGGGTAAAAATCTCTCTGGGACCTCTTATTTACTTTGAATTCTTTTATGACTTTATGTGCTTTTATGATTGAAAGTTTTCCTACCCTATGTAACTAAAGCCTTCTTTTGAAAATAGTTTTATCCCCAAACACCCAAAATTCCACTGGGAAAAAAAAAACACTCTAAAGGGCTATTTCATGTTCAAGATAGTCTTGTTTAATGGTATTTAAAATGTCTGTTGAAATGATCAGTGACAGCAGTGGCTACTTTCCTTTGGCAAAACACCCACGGAAGAGAAAGCAAAAAAGAAATATCTCCAGATGCTGTTCATGACTTCCTAGGAAAAAAGTCCATTCAACCAAACTGATGATTTAAAAAAAAAAGTGTGTGAGGTGGGGGGGAAGCTCAATACCTCAAACAGCATCTGTGATGTCTCCAGATATGGAAACAGTTAAAAAGTGTGTGAATCCTTGGGAAAGAGAGCAGGCTGGCTTCGTTGAACTGGAATCACTGAGAGGTGGAGTCCACGCACCAATACCATTTCTCTCCCACAGTTCTGCAGTGTTTTAAGAGATGATTATAAGAAAGTCCATTCAGCATCAATTTCTTTCATTGATGAGACACTGCATTTGGGAGAAACTGTCCCCTTATCTGTTGGCAAGCACAAATCTGCATTTCTAGCTCTCTGAACCATTTAAAGTCATATCCAACCTGGTCTTGCTAAAAGAGTTAAACTCTCTTGACCCAAGAGGACTAAATGCTTTATAAAGCTGGTTGTTTCAAAAGGCTCAGACCTCCCTAGACTATACGGGAATATTTGGCTGAGAGCAGTGAAAATAACTCAGTTTGAAGAGACTTGGTGGAAGAATAAGTTGGCTAGATGAGATACCAAAAGTAAGTTTGAGATGGCTATTATAGAATCCAAACTTCACGTTACATATTCAGGAATAGCAATACAAGAGCAGCTTGAGTTTTTACTTAATGATTTTTTTCCTTGTATCTGACATTATCCTTCATTTTAACTGACAACAGAGACTGGTTTGTTTTAACTGGAATATTCCTCTCATTTCTCTGTCACAGAGCGGGGGGGTGGGGGGTGGGGGGAGAGTATCGACGAGGGAAGCTGAGGCCATGAATTTTGAAGGTTTGATTTACATAGTCAAAGCTGGTTTTGTATTTTCAGCTACATCAGCAACCTTTGCAAAACGTTTTGAGGCTGGGCTCATCAGCATTCACCGAAATAGACGGATTTGCATGGGAATCTCTCCCCTGCAATACTGCAAATACTGTGAGAGCCGGGATCACATCTACTAGCTCTCTGGCATGTGTTCTCTCAACTGCTTGGTACCAAGCACTCAAATACCACCGACTTAACACAAACTAAGCAAAACCATCAATCGTATTTATTGAGCACTTACTGTGGGCAGAGCACTGTACTAAGCGCTCAGGAAACTTCATTATAAGAGGCATATTTCTTGCCCAAAACGAGCTTACAGCCCAGAGGGGGAGAATATTAAGCCTATCACAGTGTCCCCCAAACCCACTTGCTCTTTCAAGTTCTTTGGAAATTACCTTTTGAAGGCCAAGGAGACATGCACGCACATTTAAGATTTCCTTCTTCGCCTAGCATGGTGAATATGAAAATGACAGAGGACAGCAGATGGCACATTTAGATCAATAAAGGGATGAAGGGAGTTTCAGATCATCATTACTAATTAGTTGAATGTCAATACTTGGGAAGGTACAGGAGCAAAGAAGTCAATCGTGAAGGAGTTAGTTTAGAAAAACGAAATTGAATGTGCAACTTGCAGCTTGGGTTTCCTAAGGCCCACGCAGGTCGGGCAAACTAAAGCTTGCTTGATGAATTGCAAATTTAACAGGGATCTAAAAGGTTGAGGCTGACTGGCTAAGCTCTGATTTTCCAGAGGATGCTAATGTGTTTCCAGCAGAGGAGTGAGGACTACAGACTGATCTCCAGCTGTACTCTTCCTACTCAAACTTACATCCTCCCAGTATATCAACTATTCTATAAATTCCACCTCTGCCAGGAAGTCTTCTCTACTAGGAGAAAAGATAGGCAATCCTCCATACATCAGGTTTCCTTTTCATTCCCCACCCTATGAAATCCACTTAACAATTAAGGTATTTGTTAAGCACTTACTATCTGCCACGCACCGTTCTAAGAGCTGGGGTAAGATACAAGTTAATCAGGTTGGACAGAGTCCCTGCCCCACGTGGGGCTCGCAGTCTTAATCCCCCTTTTACAAATGAGGGAACTAAAGGCCAGAGAAGGTAAGTGACTTGCCCAAAGTCATAGAGCAGACATGTGGTAGAGCCAGGATTAGAACCCAAGTCCTTCTGACTCCCAGGCCCACGTTCTATCCACTAGGCTTGCTGCTTCTCAACCTCAACTGTTTCTCAACCACGCTGATTCTTAACTTCTTAACCCTCATAGAAATAAAGGTTTATTTATGCACTTTTTTCACCTTTGTCCAAAGCCCTTTATCACATTTGCTGGAGTAGACCCCCTGCTGAATTTACCAAGCCCTTGCCAACCAGTGATTTTCCTCCACCATTTAGTGCCCTGCTTACATGTGCAATCATATTTCCCGTGAGCATTACTTTATGAGGTACTGGGAATGCTGTGATTCATAGAGAACCTTTCTTCTCATGGTTTATGAGTTAATGGATAAAAATATCTTCGCTGCACTCAAGATGGAAGCGATGGCACGGAATTGATTAGATCGGTCAACAGCGAGAATAGAGAGGCATACAGCAATCACCCATTACGACACCTTTTAGCACACTTGAATGTGGATGCCAATATACCATACAGCACTCTCTCCCTGAACTGAAGAGTTTACCTTGGCCTAAGTATCTCCCCTTTGCTCCCTCTGAAGAATTTTGACTTATAAAAATTATAGTCATTTTAATGTAGCCTAGATCAAAGAGATTTCTCAGATACTAGCACAAAGGTGTCTTTTTGTTGAATAGGAAGTCAGTCAACACCCAAAATTTAAGTACTGTATTTCCAAAATGTAACCCAAAAAAACTTCAAAAATCTTGTTATTGATAGGCATTTATATTGCTATTTGATCCTGCAAATATTATATTTTCAGAAAAGCAATATACTTTTATTGTTTTAGATACTGGGGATGCATTACTTTATTTCCTATGGCAAATGACTTTGTTTAGCACTCTTCACAATCCATTTAAAATACTATTTTAATGGAACCATTTAAGATTGCTAACCAATGTATGACAACAGATGTATTTTATGTCCTTATCTTTGATTAGGTCACTGTTAGGGTGTAAGCTTCTAGTGGGAAAATATTTTTTTTTAAAACAAGATTTCTTCTGTACAGGGGCCACATGGAAAAAGGTGATGATCTACGATAAAGAGGAAAAGAAACAAAAAATAAAGTTAAGAGGAAGGAAGAGGGGACATAAGGAGGGAAAAGGGAATGAAGACTGAATAAACAATAAGGCAGATGTAAAACAGTAATTGGATGTCACCTCAAATTCTAGTTACTACAGGTCAAAAATTGTTGGCCTGAGGGAAAACGATAGGCAAATAAATACATGGTCTGTTTACAGCCATCTAGAGAATAGAACCTGGGCAATTTCAGGTCTGTCTTTACATGCTTTATATTTGTTTTCTATGATTCCCAGAAAAAAAGATGAAAAATCCATGAGGATAAATTAGAAGTTACATGTGAAAGCCCTGGAAGATCCTTAGAGAAAAAGCACCCTCTAAATCCAAGCTATTATTAGTAACGCATTATAATCTACTGCCTCAACTCAGGATCTCAGACAGGAATCACTGAAGAATATTTTCATTGCTTACATTTATTGTAATTACAATTTTATGTTTTGTTATTATGTTGCTTACATTATTAAAATAAATAGTTTTATTCTCCACGGGAGAATAGTTGATGAGGTTGGAGAACAATGAGGAATGGGTTTTTATTAAATCCTTGAATTGAGTTCCAAAATGCATAAAAGAAAAGAACAGAAAACATAAAATGGATAATAAGAATGTGGTGGTATATAAAGTAGATAAATAGGCTAGTCAGTGAAAGTAATTAAGTTGAAAAGTGGAATTATGATGCCCCAAATGGTAGAAACAGTACTAAATAAATGGGCACTTTTACCCATGATGCTTGTGACATTTTAGTATCTGTATTAGAGCACTTGTTTTTTTGCTATTGTTCAGTAGAAGTACTTAATGTTTTCATGCATATTAAAGCTTTCACCATGCTATTTCTTTCAAAACCCCCAACTTCCATTGGGTATTTGATTTAGATATTTTTAGTTAATTTTCTTAGACACCAGCCTCTTATTTCATAACATCCCCCAGGGAATATTTCAGCTCTGTGAGAAGATCAGCATTTATTTCTTCAAGAAAAAAGAAAATGTGAACTTTGCTGTATATTGAGAAAGTTAGGCTACATTTTGATTAGAAAAGTCCTATTTCTGCAAAGAAGTTACAAAATTCTCTCATCTGCACACATTTTCCTCATTTAGAGAACATTTAAGATACTCTAAAAATTGGGCTACTACTTTTCATTCACGATCACCCCTTGATACTTCATATTCAGAGATGTGCAGAAACATTTCCAGAAGTCTCAATTATTATCCTCATCACAAATTTCTCCCTTCCCTGACACTGACCTTTCCTTGGAGGATTAACATTTCCTTGTGTTGAGGAGGCGGTCAGTCAGTGAAATTTAGCTATAATCATATTTTCCATATGCTTCTGAAAACTCTGAATTCCAACATCCAAATTTCACATTTAGCAAATATAGTATGCCAGTGGGACTATAAAAAGACATATGAAATGCCAGTCACTGTCAAGCCAGTGATCTACCAGCCCAGCACTCTATCAACGACACCAGTAGTCAAGGATCTCATCTTTTTCTTTTCGTCTTTTTCTAGTATGTGATAATAATAATAATAATAATAATAATAGTGTGGGTATTTGTTCAGTGCTTACTATATGCAGAGCACTGTTGTAAGTGCTGGGGTAGATACAGGGTAATTAGGTTGTCCCACGTGAGGCTCATAGTTAATCCCCATTTTACAGATGAGGTAACAGGCACAGAGAAGTGAAGTGACTTGCCCACAGTCACACAGCTGCCAAGTGGCAGAGCCAGGATTCAAATGCACGACCTCTGACTCCCAAGCCTGGGCTCTTTCCACTGAGCCATGCTGCTTGGATGTACATTCTAACATCGTTAATGTTTGTCTCTAAGAGCCCATCGTTGACGATTTATCAACCCGTCCGAATCCTTCTAATATCACCAATTTTATCCTCCCCATCCCCCATTTGTCCTTGTGATAGCCCATTAAGGAGAATGGAGGGCAGCAGAATATCCAATCTGGTATATGGGAAAACCATAAATACTTCAGAAAAATCAAGATGATGAACCACAGTAGTGAACAGTTGGAAAGCAGACTGGCTTGGAGGGCAGTAATCCCAATGCAGTGACTGCCAGGGAGCTGAAGCTCCAGTAAGATTGCGTTATTAGAAAGAAGAAACAAAAGCAGCGTGCTCTATCTGCTAGACCCTGGGCCTAAGATTCAGAAGGACCTGGGTTCTAATCCCGGCTTTGCCGTTTGTCTGCTGTATGACCTTGGGCAAGTCACTTCACTTCTCTGGGCCTCAGTCGCCTCATCTGTAAAAGGGGGATGAAGACTGTGAGCCCTCTGGGGACACGGACTGTCTCCAAACTGATCGGCTTGTATCTACCCAAGCGCTTAGTAGAGTGCCCGGCACAAAGTACTTTTTTTTTTTTTTTTAAAGCACCAGGCTTTGTAGAAAGCAAGTGGAGCGGGGTAGCCAGGTGCAATCATTCAATGCACCCATGTGGATGGGACTGTCCTGCTACCCTTCGGCTTTTGTTGGTCGTACCCACGTACACTGATAATCATCTTGCTCCATTGTCTTCAAGCATATAGTGATAAATTGAAAGTATGTTTCTAAATACATGCTGGGGGATTACATATCCCTAAATTTTAAAAGTCAGAGCTCCTGCTAAAGTATGAGACTCCCCCCACCCCCCACAAAAATAAAATAAAATGAGATTTAAAAATGATCTTCTTGTGGTTTATACAGCATTCTCTGCTTAGGATTATAGGGAGCCTAATAAGCAGGATGTGCCGTTGCGTGGTTCGGTGGAAAGAGCCCGGGTTTAGGCATCAGAGGTCTTGGGCTCTAATCCCCGGCTCCGCCAAATGTCAGCTGTGTGACTTTAGGCAAGTCGCTTCACTTCTCGGTGCCTCCGTTACCTCCTCTGTAAAATGGGGATTCAGACTGAGAGCCACATGTGGGACAACCTGATTACCCTGTATCTATCCCAGCACTTAGAACGGTGCTCTGCACGTAGTAAGCGCTTAACAAATACCAACATTATTATTATTAGCCTCCCATGTGCCAGGACGACATTCAGGAAGAAACTGATTGGCCCATGAGGTGCATTATGGGTTTGGCCTTCCTAACAGCTAAAGTGAACTTTTCATTTCAGGACTCCAGAGTTTCTCATTCAATCAAGGGCATTTATTAAGCACTTATTGCGTGCAGACCACCACACTAAGTGTTTGGGAGAGTACCATCTCGCTATCTCCTGTGGATCACTGCTAGCAAGACAGAGTCAAGAAGAAAGGAAGGGAGACAAGGGTCCTTCACTCTGGGGTTCCCTCCCCAAGCTGGGCCTCCACCAACTACTGCCAGAATGTGGACAAAAAACTCTGGAGTCATTTGAAAAGAATGGCCATGGAGTCCATCCATCAAAGAATGGTACTTACCGGAGCACCCGACTGTAGACAACTGTACAAGAGCACGGGCTTGGGAGTCAGAGCTTGGGCGACCTTGGGCAAGTCACTTCACTTCTCTGTGCCTCCGTTACCTCATCTGTAAAACGGGGGTTAAGACCGTGAGCCCCACGTGGGACACCTGTTTACTTTGTATCCACTCCAGCGCTTTGAACGGTGCTTGGCACATAGTAAGCGGTTAACAGATACCATAATTATTTATTTCCTCTCCCTTGCAGTTAAGGATGATTCATTCATATGATCCCTGCCCTCAGAGAGCTCACATGTTGCTCTCCACTCTGTTATATTCAAAGCCAAGTAGACAGTAAAATAGCGTTGGGGTGGCCAGTGGCAGCATTCAAAAATACTGGTACACCGAGATACATTTCACAATGCGCTAAGCCCCAGTGTGGCCACTGAATATTGGGCCAAAAAGGATCAGATGAGCTTCACTATTAGCAACTTAAAAACGCAGTCTGGGAAACAGTCCAAATTACAGCTGCAGGAGGATAAGTTCCTAGCTAGCAGCCACACTCAGGGAAGAGTATGCTAATAATTGGTCTCAGTCCCTAAAATCATCAGGCCGACAGTCAGTGGATTTCTCAAAGGCCAAGAAAATTCTGGGCATCGACCGACAGGATATCAAAAATGGAAAACATGGTTTTGCCACCATATGGAGCCATGGTCATCTGCACTAGAATCCCCCCGTGTTCTTCTTGAAATAGGGCCATAAACAAAAGAAAAAAAAAGTATAAGCAAAGCATTTAAGACAACCAAACCAAGCAGGTGAAGTCAGGTTGTCTACGTGACCTTTGAGAAGCAGCATAGACTAATAGAAATGCTATGGACCTGGGAATCGGAGGATCTGAATTCAAGTCCTAGCTCTGCCACTGTCCTAATGTGTGATCTTGGACAAGTCATTTAACTTCTCCATGCCTCAGTCTCCTCACTTATAAAATGAGGATTCAATACCTGCTCTCCGTCCTACTTTGACCGTGAGCGTAGGTGGGACAGGGACTGAGCCCAACCTGATTATCTTGTTTCTACCTTAGTGCTTGTCACATAGAAATCACTTAAATATCACAATTATTAGTCTGCGGGCAACTTGGGATTCTCTTCAGTCTGGAAAGGTGAAGACTGAGGAGAAGTCAAAGTGAATTTACCAAAATCACGAGGGTGGGGTGGGGAGATTCAGAATTATCACTCAGTTCAGGCAATTGGAGATGTTCATTTGTCTGTTTTCAAGGCCTCCCTTCTCTATTAAGGGAGAAGGTTTTCAATCCCCTGCAATCATTCCCTGGATATTTTACCCCAGGTCCTGACAAAGGATAAAATTAAATTTTGAAGCACTACCCATAAACCATAGGACATAACCACATTTCACTTACAATCTTAAAATTCTGATCAGCAAGGCAAGAGCAGAGTAAGGAATTGAGCCCATAATTCCTGACCTGTACTTAAATTAGCGTTCTTATCTGTATGAGGAAAGAAAAAAAAATTAAGATGAACTAATTTACTACTCTGGATCAGTATGCAAAATGGATCTCAGGCCCAGTGATGACTCAAAGCAATTTTTCTCCAGATGCTCATGATATAATTGAGACAATAATTACATTAAATTGCTTTCCCTAGTGCTACTATCCATTCCACTTATCTATTACATTTTATTCAATCTTTTGTGGCCATTTGACAGTGTTGCCCAACAATTCGGGGCATATTATGGAGATGCATTTTGTGAACCATCTTGAAACTCTCCAGAGGCAGAAACCTCACGACCAAAAAAAAAAAATTTAGTGAGGCAAAGTAAAATTCAGTAAATATCCCTTACTCGTCACTAGTTCTGTCTCTTAGTTAATGTGGTTGGCAAGAAGACAAAACAACAGTGCTAATCCCTTCACCTTTATAAAAGGTGACTTTTCCAAAGAAGTCCATTTCCTCTGAAAAATATCTGAATTTTGTTTTTTTTAATTGGATTTCCCTTTTAAGGACAAAAAACCTTTATTGACAAAGGTTAGGTTACTAGAGGAAGCAAAACAAGCATTAAGTCTCTTGGCTTACTCAATAATAAATGGATCCTATTTACATTCCATTATTTAATCATGTCATACTGTTCTGAATTTCCTTTTCTCAGGAAATGGGGCTTTTGTGTATTGGGTTTGTGGCATTCTTGTCTAGAAGATTTGTGAGCTGGGGTTGTATGTGCCACACAGATTTTTATTATTATAGCCTCCTGAAGGCTGCATATCGTTCAAAACAACAGTCAGATGGCATATGGATTTGACTCGGTGTCATTACATGCCTTCACAAGATTGATTCAGATTCTCCAGGTTTGTAAATTGGACTTTATGGAAAGTCCCACACAGACAAAATGCCGCAAGTTACCACTGACTGTGTGGTTCACAGCAGCTCTATCGGGCTGACGGGATCACAATTTTATTTGCCTTCTGGGCCTCTAACTGGCTCTGTGCCCAACTGAGAAGCAGCAGGGCCTAATGGAAAGAGCATGGGCCTGAGGGTCAGAAGAACCTGGGTTCTCTTATTTATTTTTAAGTGGTACTTGTTGAGCGCTTATTATGCGCCAATCTCTGAACTGAGCACTGGGGTAGATAAAAGCTAAGTGGTTTGGATGCAGTCCGTGTTCCACATAGGGCTCACGGTCTTAATCCCCACTCTACAGATGAGGTTATTTGGACCCAGAAAAGTGAAGTGACTTGTTCAAGATCACACAGTCAACAAGCGGTGGAGTCGGGATTAACACCCAGGTCCTTCTGACTCCCAGGCCCGGCAATGGAGTAGGAAGGCTTCATTTTTATTGGCATTTCCTCTGTTTACCATGTACAGTTCTCATTCTCCCTTCAGACCAAAGTGTGAAATTACCTCCTCCTCACAAGGTTCTCACTTGATTTTTTAACTCAGTTCAGTTTGGGATCTTAGCTCTTATTTCCAAGGTCAAATCCAAAGTCTCCTAGTCCCCATGGAAGCAACATATAGAAAAGTTACACACACCCGGGATGCATCGCTTAATAGAGAGCTCTGAACCAAGTGCTCATTAAATACCTTTGATTGATTGATGGGGAGAGGGAGAGGAAAATCCTTCACACTCAAAAATGATGGGATTCACGTGAGGTGGGGATGGGTGAATGAATGAAAAGGCCCATGCAAGACCCCCAGTCTGGGTTGCACCAGCCACACACAAAAGCTGGCTCTTGTGCTGTCATCTGTCTGCTGCATCCGAGATTGGAACCAGTAATGTGAGTTGGATCAAAACTAAGCTACTGCACTCACTTCTCTGTTTTCTCAGTTGCCACGAGCAGACTCAATGTGTGTCTAACTTTTCATTTTTGTTGCCCAACATTTCACTGACTCTGTGGTTAGTGTTCTTTTGTCGATGCATTGTGAAAATAAATTGTCTTTGCACAAGGAACGTTTTAGCTATAATTAACCTTCTTTTCTTTCTTCCCAGCCACTTTCACAAATCTTGGAAATGCCTCTCGCCATCTCTCTCTCTCCTTACATGTACATTCACAGAAAAGCAACACAGAAAACAAATCCTTTGGCCAAGCTGAGTGGGTGAAAGGATAGATTTTGCAGAGTTTCAGTATGAAAGCTTTCTTTCACCCCTGAAGTTCCTTTCAAAAGAATAGAGAATTACCTTTCGGAAAGGTGTTGTCTTTGCTTGGCCTGGTCTCATTGTCTCACCGCCTGCCTATGGTTTCACTACAGGGGAGCAATTCAGGTGTATTCTCGGCTTCTGTTTGGAGAGAGTCGAGGGAAGGTGTGACCCGGCCCCATAAATTTCCAGTTGTCTTTCCTTCCCCACTTCCCTCTGCCTACCTCTAGCCCGGTGATACTCACTGGGCACCACTGTGGGTGCGGCATGGACCTGGGTGCTTGAGAAATATTCAAAATCCCATTGTTTCTGTGCGATAGGTGTGCTGCCTACTGTTAAGAGCACAGGGCTGGAATTTAGGAGACCTGGGTTCTTATCCCAGCTCCTCCACTTGCCTGCAGTGTGACCGTGGGCAAGTCGTTTAACTCCTCTGTAGCTCAATTTCCTTCCTTGTAAAACGGGGATAAAAAATACTGTTCTGTTTTAGAAGGTGAGCCCCATGTGGGGGAAGGACCATGTCCAATCTGATTATCTCATCTTCTTTAGCACTTGTTATATAGTCTGTGCTTAATCATATTTGACCACTGTGTACACAGCAGTTAATTAACCGGTTGGGAGAGCACAGTATAACAGAGCTGGTAGACATTTTCTCTGCTCACAATGAGCTTGCAGCCTAGAGCGGGGGACAGACATTACTATAAATAAATTATGCATGAATACTTCTCAAAACCAACAATTACTCTCCCCCCTTTCAAAGCCTTATTGAAGGCACATCTCCTTCAAGTGGCCACCCTTGACTAAGCCCCCCTTTCCTTTTCAGCCTCCCCCCACTCCATTCTGGGTCACCATGATTTGCTTCCTTTATTCATCCCTCCTCCAGGCCCCATAGCACTTATGTACATATCTGTAATTTATTTATATTGATGTCTGTCTCCCCCTCTAAACTGTAAGCTCGCCATGGGCAGGGAAGGTGTCCATTTATTACCGTGGACTCTCCCAAGCGCTTAGTCCAGTGCTCTGCACATAGTATGCATTCAATAAATAAATTAAAATGAGTTAAAGTGCAGTGAGGCAATAAATACCATCATCTTGGGCATTCATCCCTACACAAAGAGATGGCCAAGGGACGGATTAAAGCCACCATAAAATAGTTGGTCGGACCCTCTGACCAGAAAAGGAAAAAAGTTTAACGGGGCTTGTCTCCAAGAAGGATTGAGAGGCTCGGACTGTGTTTCGGCCTGCCGGTTCAAAAGCTCCTCAGACGGCAGCCCGGATCCCTTCAGTCCCCACTTGCGCTGAGTGATTGCAAAAAGCCCTCAGATAAAGGGTTCCAGTGAGAAAGCCTGAAGAATGTCTGCTAACTGAACTGATTGATGCCACTTCAGCTAGGCTGGTTGCTTGAGAGGCAGAAATAAAACACTCAAGTGATTCTCTCACTTTCAGCAAGACGGTGGCTCTAATAACTGTGCCCCTCTGCAGCCAGAAGAAAAAGGAAAAAGAAAAGACCTAGGAATCCTAGATAAGGGGTCTAAGAGACGGTCTACGAAACCGTCACCCGCATTCGCAGAACGAGCACGATCGAAGTCACGTTTCTGAAAGTTGTCACTTGTGTGTCCCTACGCTGGAGAGGGATGGCAGAAAGAAGATTATAGCTTTTCATAACCCCAAATAGCATCTCTGCTCTTCAGGTAGTTCAGTGAAACAGATTCTCTTTCTTTTTCCATTCCTGTGCAGTAGAGACGGGAGGACCACCATGCAACGCACAGCACGCTTTTATGCTGAAGAAGACGACATAGAGCCCCTCTCCACCTACCTATCCAGACCTGGTTTGGCCTTTTGGACCCAAAAGATGTTTGTAGATAAATCCACAAGGAGGGGACAGGGCATTCGCTGGTTCTGCTACATTTGAATCCCCCTGGAAGCGGGGACCATGCCTCGGATTCATTATGGTATTTGCTAAAGCCTTACTATGCGTCCAACACTGTTCTAAGCACTGAGGAAGGTACAAGCTAATAAGGTGGGACACAGTTCTTGTTCTATATGGGGCTCACATTCTAAGTGCAAGGGAGAACACATAGCCCCATTTTGTAGTTGAGGAAACCCAAGACACAGAGAAGTTAAGTGACTTGCCCAAGGTCACACAACAAGCAATCGGCTGAGCCGGGATCAGGACCCGGGGCTGACTCCCAGCCCTGTGCTCTCTCCCCTAGGTCATACTGCTTCTCATGAGCTTCTGGTTTATTCAACCGAGTACCACTCGGCACACAGTAGGTACTCAAGAGATACCACTGATTGATCAATCATATTCATTCAGTGCTTACTGTGTGCAGAGCACTCTATTAGGAGCTTGGGAGGGGCACAGAGAAGTTAAGTGACTTGTCCAAGGTCACGCAGCAGACAAGCACGGACCCGGCATTTGAACCCATGTCCTCTGACACCCAAGCCCGAGCTCTTGCCACTAGGCCATGCTGTTTAGTGTTGAGAGGGTTTGGGAGGAGCAGGGTTGTAGGAAACAGGACCGTAATTCATCCCAGAAAACAATGCTTTCCACGCCGCACGAACATTTGTGCAACAGCTGGTGCTCAACCACCAGAATAAATCAGAGGAGAAGCACGCTGGCTTAACTGTCCCACGGGAGACGCACAAGGGGCAAAGCAATGTTTGACAAATGAACATCACCACTAGTGGGGAGAGAAAAATTGATTTTTAATAATAATAATAATAATAATAATAATAATGTTGGTATTTGTTAAGCGCTTACTATGTGCCGAGCACTGTTCTAAGCGCTGGGGTAGACACAGGGGAATCTGGTTGTCCCACGTGGGGCTCACAGTCTTCATCCCCATTTTACAGATGAGGGAACTGAGGCACCGAGAAGTGAAATGACTTGCCCAAAGTCACACAGCTGACAAGTGGCTGAGCTGGGATTTGAACCCGTGACCTCTGACTCCAAAGCCCGTGCTCTTTCCACTGAGCCACGCTGCTTCTTTTAAAACTTCTGAAGAGATGGGTTCCAACCCAGAGAATGGAAACCCTCTCCAAACCCTGACGATATGCCTTTAGGGGAAAGGCCAATCCACCCCAACCTGTCAATGAAGTCAGAAAGAAAGAATAGATTCCCAGGGGTTCGGCACTGGAACCGCCTTTATCAGGGCCCGGTAAGTACGAGAGTGTCTCAAACAGTGAAAATGAAGTGACACATTCTCCCCCATGAATGAAAAACGCTGTAAAGATGGAACACCTGGGGAGCCTTTACAGATCTTTCCTTTCTCCCAGGCCGAGTTGTGTTCTTGCAGTTCCCTAACTGAGCTTTGATTATACCCACTGCATTCATTCTCCCTTTGGCCCAATCGTGGGGGATTCAGTTTCCAGGGTGAAT